>NC_053160.1:180211840-180551340 GCF_016835505.1 Polypterus senegalus | reverse complement strand
CATGCTCAGGATTTGGAGGTGCTGATTCTCATCCCAGCCGCTTCACACTCAGCTGCGAACCGATCCAGAGAGAGCTGAAGATCACGGCCTGATGAAGCAAACAGGACAACATCATCTGCAAAAGCAGTGACCCAATCCTGAGTCCACCAAACAAGGACCCCTTCAACACCCTGGCTGTGCCTAGAAATTCTGTCCATAAAAGTTATGAACAGAATCGGTGACAAAGGGCAGCCCTGGCGGAGTCCAACTCTCACTGGAAGCGGGCTCGACTTACTGCGGCAATGCGGACCAAGCTCTGACACGGTTGTACAGAGACCGAACAGCTCTTATCAGGGGTCCGGTACCCCATACTCCCGAGCACCCCCACAGGATTCCCGAGGGACACGGTGAATGCCTTTTCCAAGTCCACAAAACACATGTAGACCGGTCGGGCAAACTCCCATGCACCCTCCAGGACTCTGCTAAGGGTGAAGAGCTGGTCCACTGTTCGCGACCAGGACGAAACCACACTGTTCCTCCTGAATCCGAGGTTCACTATCCGGCGGACCCTCCTCTCCAGAACCCCAATAGACTTTTCCAGGGAGGCTGAGGTGTGATCCCTCTATAGTTGGAACACACCCTCCGTCCCCTTTTAAAGAGGGGACCACCACCCGGTCTGCCAATCCAGAGGCACTGTCCCGATGTCCATGCGATGTTGCAGAGGCGTGTCAACCAAGACAGTCCTACAACATCCAGAGCCTTAAGGAACTCGGCGATCTCATCCACCCCCAGGGCCCTGCCACCAAGGAGTTTTTTGACCACCTCGGTGACTTCAGTCCCAGAGATGGGAGAGCCCACCTCAGAGTCCCCAGGCTCTGCTTCCTCGTGGAAGGCATGTTAGTGGGATTGAGGAGGTCTTGAAGTACTCCTCCCACCGACCATAACGTCCCGAGTGAGGTCAGCAGCGCACCATCCCCACCATATACGGTGTTGACACTGCACTGCTTCCCCTCCTGAGGCGCGGACGGTGGACCAGAATCTCCTCGAAGCCGTCCAAAGTCGTTCTCCATGGCCTCTCCAAACTCCTCCCATGCCCGAGTTTTGCCTCAGCAACAACGAAGCAGCGTTCGCTTGGCCTGCGGTACCTATCAGCTGCCTCCAGAGACCCACAGGACAAAAAGTCCTATAGGACTCCTTCTTCAGCTTGACGGCATCCCTCACGCGGTGTCCACCAACGGGTTCGGGGATTGCCGCCACGACAGGCACACGACCACCTTGCGGCCACAGCTCCGGTCAGCCGCCTCAACAATAGAGGCACGGAACATGGCCCATTCGGACTCAATGTCCCCACCTCCCTCGGGACGTGGTTGAAGTTCTGCCGGAGGTGGGAGTTGAAGCTACTTCTGACAGGGGACTCTGCCAGCCGTTCCCAGCAGACCCTCACAACACGTTTGGGCCTACCAGGTCTGACCGGCATCTTCCCCCACCATCGAAGCCAACTCACCACCAGGTGGTGATCAGTTGACAGCTCCGCCCCTCTCTTCACCCGAGTGTCCAAGACATATGGCCAAAGTCCGGCGACCGACCACAAAGTCGATCATCGACCTGAGGCCTAGGGTGTCCTGGTGCCAAGTGCACATATGAACACCCTTATGCTTGAACATGGTGTTCGTTATGGACAATCCGTGGCGAGCACAGAAGTCCAATAACAAAACACCTCGGGTTCAGATCGGGGGGGCCATTCCTCCCAATCACGCCCTTCCAGGTCTCACTGTCATTGCCCACGTGAGCATTGAAGTCTCCCAGCAAAACGAGGGAATCCCAGAAGGTATGCCCTCTAGCAACCCCTCCAGAGACTCCAAAAAGGGTGGATACTCCAAACTGCTGTTCGGCGCATACGCACAAACAACAGTCAGGACCCTTCCCCCCACCCGAAGGCGGAGGGAGGCCACCCTCTCGTCCACCGGGGTAAACCCCAATGCACAGGCTCCAGTGGGGGGCAATAAGTATGCCCACACCTGCTCGGCCTCTCACCGGGGGCAACTCCAGAGTGGTAGAGAGTCCAGCCCCTCTCAAGGAGATTGGTTCCAGAGTCCAAGCTGTGCGTCGAGGTGAGTCCGACTATATCTAGCCGGAACCTCTCGACCTCGCGCACTAGCTCAGGCTCCTTCCCCTTCAGAGAGGTGACATTCCACGTCCCAAGAGCCAGTTTCTGTAGCCGAGGATCAGACCGCCAAGGTCCCCGCCTTCGGCCACCACCCAACTCACACTGCACCCAACCTCCTTGGCCCCTCCCATAGGTGGTGAGCCCATGGGGAGGAGGACCCACGTTACCTCTTTCGGGCTGTGCCCGGCTGAGCCCCATGGGTGCAGGCCCGCCACCAGGCGCGCCATCGAGCCCCACCTCCAGGCCTGGCTCCAGAGGGGGCCCGTGACCAGCGTCCGGCAAGGGAAAACGTCGTCCAAAGTTTTTCTTCATTGGAGGTTTGTTGAACCGCTCTTTGTCTCATCCCTCACCTAGGACCAGTTTGCCTTGGGTGGCCCTACCAGGGGCATAAAGCCCCGGACAACATAGCTCCTAGGATCATTGGGACACGCAAACCCCTCCACCACGATAAGGTGACGGTTCAAGGAGGAGGTTCTAGCAAATTCTAGAAAAAAATCTGATCTAAATCCATTAAGTAGATCTCTCGTTCGTTAGCTAAGCGGAGTTAAGGTTATTGCCCGGAGCTGGAGCGTGAGTGAGGAAGGCCCCGAAACCCTCCACTTGGCTTGCTGCGTCTCTTGCGGATTCGCAGAAATAAATCGGTACCACAAGCAAACTATGATACTTAGCGTGATGAGAGAAGTCGTTATATCAGCCGGAATGTTCTAGCAAATTGTAGGAAAAAATGCGATCTAAATCTCTTAAGTAGTTCTCTTGTTCGCTAGCTAAGAGGAGTTAAGGTTATGCCCCAAGGGTGGCGCGTGAGTGAGGAGGGCCCAGCCCTCCACCCCTTGGCCCGCTGCGTCTCTCTCGGATTTGCGCAAATAAATCAGTACTGCAAGAAAACCATGATACATAGTACAATGAGAGAAGTCGTAAAATCAGCAGGAATGTTCAAACAAATTAAAGAAAAAAACCCAATCTAAATCCGTTAAGTAGTTCTCTCATGACAGACATACAGACAGACGGACAGACATTGGATATGATATATATAGAGACTGAATTTTGTATATTGTACGTGATAAGCAATGTCACATTTTAAAATAAATCCAACAAAAAATCAGAGTATGCAGAGAAATGGGTTGAAGGGAGTAAAGATAATTGTACTTATGTATTTAATTTTGTAAATTGCTTAATTTGGTGAGGGTGATGCTGGAAACAAGCTGACCTGGCATTCCTTTCTATCTTCATCAATAACCTCCTTCTGTTCTTGGGAGATTTTCAGGCCAACTGTGACACATACTGTACACAGCAAGTTGGGAGTAATTTGTGGGTTCTGTGGTGCTTACAAACATTCAAAACTCCACATTTCATAAAATTTAAATCCTAATTTTTATTTTAGATTATAGTAGTTACTACCACCACATCTCCCACGTCATTCCACCCCAAGAGAACAAAGTAATATTAAAGTGTAGGTTTCAAAAGAACATAACTGAATACTTCCTCCTCTGTTTCCAGTCTTCTCTGCTGTTGTTCTTCCATATTGAACACTTTCATTTGAGCTCTGACCGTTTTGAAATGGTTCAGAAATGTTAAGTAAATAGTAACGATTTGAGATGCAACAAGATAAAGCTTAGAATTGAAATTTTCTTAACATTCATTTTTCCTTTTTTGCTATTTTAATTTTCTTTTTTTGTGTGAACTGTCTTACTTTGAAACTTAACTAAACTTCTAAAAACAAAGATATTTTGTCTGTGGAATCATTTCTGCGCGTCAGGCTTTTGTTGAATCCCATTTTTTGAGCTGAAGCTGCTGAACTTTGGTAATTTTGGGAAAACACAGCTACAGACATGAAAGGCAGGCTTGGGAACGACGATCTGGTTCTTGCAGTGAAGCTGTGACTGTTTAGCAGTGAAAAGGAGCCCCGCATGACTAAAAAGTCTCTCACAGGCTGCAAGACACAGGAAGTTTGTGTGTGGTCATGTGACTGCATGTCTACGTCTGATTGGTGAAAGAGTCAGTAGATCCACTGGCAACTTCTCTCTTGCAAAAATCTATATATATAATTCACTAAGTGCACGCAAGACAGTGAGTGCAAGCAAGACAGAGCCCCGCCCGCCAACTCTAAGACCATAGGATACACTTGACAGAGCCCTGCCCACCAACTCTAACCCTCCTTCCGCGTCATGGGATACGCACGACAAAGCCACGCACGCCAACTATAACCATCCTCCCGAGTCCAGTGTCGCTCTCAAGGCACGAAACAACTTACCAAACACAGCCTCAGTCGCTTTCGTCTGTGCAGAAGTCTACATGCACCTCTGAACCACGTTGACTTTACACCGCATGCAAGACAGAGAGCCACGCCCGTCAACTCACAGAGCTCCACCCACCAACTCTAACTAAGAGCAAGCAAGACAGGGAGCGCACGCAATACAAAGAGCCATGCCCGCCAAAGCCCGCCCACCAACTCTAAGGGCAAGCAAGACAGAGAGCCACACCCGCCAACTCACAGAGCCCCACCCACCAACTCTAACTAACGGCCAGCAAGACAGAGAGCCACACCCGCCAACTCTAACTAAGGGCAAGCAAGACAGAGAGCGCACCCAATACAGAGAGCCATGCCCACCAACTCTAACTAAGGGCAAGCAAGACAGAGAGCCACGCCTGCCAACTCACAGAGCCCTGCCCACCAACTCTAAGACGCACGCATTTAGTGTATAAATGGATATACATAATTGCATGTAAACGATTCACCAAAATCTGTTATATGTAAATGATACTGTTTAAAACGTTATTGTTCTTTCATCAGAAAACCCGGTTTCCACGTCTACCTGTATTAGTTTAAATGGCACGTTTACCACTCGCAATAGGGCGGACGTGCTGGCTTATCGTGTCGACAGTGAATGCGGCGTCTATCTATATATGTCTATGTTTTCTGTAGCCTGTGTGGTCCCCGGCCGGGACTGGGGCCCGGCCGGGCGCCCAGGAGGGCGAGAGGAGGGCTTGTGCCTCCTCCACACCGCGAGGGGGCGTCCGTCCTGGTTTTGTTGGGAGCCACGGGTCGAGGGCATGGAAGCCCAGCCCTGTAGGGGCCCGTGGTCACCGCCAGGCGGCGCTCCGATGCCGGTTTATCCCGTACGGTCCAGCGGCTGGGGCTGGAGCCCGGCGGGACACCTTGGAGGGCGTGAGGAGGGCGAGTGCCTCCTCCAGACAGAGTGGGGGCGTCCGTCCTGGTTAGGCAGGGGGCCTCGGGTACAGGGCATGGAAGCCCAGCCCTGCAGGGACCCGTGGCCACCGCCAGGCGGCGCCCAGTGCCTATTATCCGGGAACCCGACACTTCCGCCACACCAGGAAGTGCCGGGGAAGGCTTTATGTGGCGCCGGAGCTGCCAGGAAGGCAGCGACACTTCCGCGCTGGGCGTGGCCAAGGAACAGATGGCGGAAGCACCTGGGGCTCATCCGGGGCATTATTTAAGGGGCCGCCTCCCTCCAGTCATTGTGTGGAAGTCGGGTGGAAGTGGACTGAGCAAGAGGAAGGACTGGAGGCGGCCAGGAAGGCACAAAGACTGTGGGCCTGGACTTTGGGGAATTCGGTGCGAGAGGGCACTGGGGGTGCACGTAAGGAAAAGACTTTGTAAATAATATTGGTGAAAATAAACGGTGTGTGGTGAAACAATGTTGTCCGTCTGTCTGTGCCGGGGCCAGCGTTCACACCTGCTACAGGAAGGTACTCTCTCGAACACTGGCATTGGTTTCACTCCTTGCTATTTTCATTATACTGCGATGGTGGTTTCCTAAGCCTTTGTTATACTGAATTCCTTTCTCATCGTTTTCCGCTCCTATCCTTACCCCGCCGTATGCTATGGCGGCCTTCGGCTAGTATAGTTTAATGTATAAATGGAAAAAAATAACGAGTTGACTGTTGCCCAATGTAGCAGAGTAAGAGTAGCGTTTCTTCTTCACAAACATACTCAAGTAAAAGTAAAAAGTATGGTGCAGTAAAACTACTCTTAGAAGTACAATCTTTTTAAAAAGTTACCCAAGTAAATGTAACGGAGTAAATGTAACTCGTGACTACCCAGCTCTGCTGAAGACTATGAAAGGTACGGGCATTTATGTGAAAACAATTATTCCCATGTAGTTCTTTTGTTGACATTTTATAACTGATGCCTTTCAAAGATATTACGATGATAAAAAATGGTTATTCTATTTTTAAATCTTTCCTTTCTATTTATCTGTATGACAGTAAAGCAAGATTTTAGGATGCGGGAGGTAACAGAACGTACAAACAAAACACAACCTAACCCTGTGCTGTTTAAAAATGAGCACTGAGAGTTGGTCTTAGGGCTCAATGGGAGCCATCACTTGCTACATGTCTCTGTGTCTAAGGAGGTGACTCATTTAGCTCATGGACTGGTGAGTGCCGTGTTACTGTCTGCAGAGCAGAATTGCTACGTTGGAGAAGCACAAACAAACACCGCAGCTCACTCAGTGTGTGCTTAATTGCCTGTTGACAGCTTTGCCCTAAGTGGACTGGCATATTTATGTCTTTTAAATTGCTGTCTGTGCTCTTGGCACTTGCATTCTGACATGCAAAGGTTTTTTTTGTTTTTTTTATGACAAAACCTGAGTCCTTTTTCCAGGCCTTATGAGCTGTACCTTTCTTTTCTTAGCATTTCAGGATTAGCACCTCCCTGTTCAAAAAACAGATTTACTGTTAATCCCATACATAATTTGTAAGACTACTTTGAGAGTGCACTGAATGTGTTTTAACTGACATCTGATGACTCAAAAGCAAAACACGCTTATTTTTCTCTTATCCAACAGCTGCCTCTTTACTCCATTGCTGGTATTACTACACTGTGTGCACAATTATTAGGCAAGTTGTATTTCTGAGGATTCATTTTAATATGGAACAAATACAGTGCTATCAGTCAATGCAAAATGTTAATAAACCTGAAACCGGAATGTTTTACAAAGGAAATGTGAGGGTGAACATCATCAGGGGAATACGTCTGTGTGCACAATTATTAGGCAAGTACAGTTGTGCTTGAAAGTTTGTGAACCCTTTAGAATTTTCTATATCTCTTGTGAACCCGGCCCGGACGCAGACAGGCGGACATGTTGTTCTTCAAACCACCACACGTTTATTTACAAATATTTACAAGTATAATGGGTCACACAGACCCCAGTCAATGGTCACTCAGAACCAGTCATGTGGACAAAAACCCCAAATTAGTCCTGGCCACACAATGCCTTGTCTTCGGGCCGCCTCCACAGCTCTCCTGAGTTTCGTCCTTCCTCCTTCCGACTCTAGCCTCGAATGAAGGGAGACGGCCCCTTTTATATATGACCCGGATGAGCCCCAGGTGTTCCCGGCATTCCTCCTCTAGCCACGCCCCAGCGTGGCGGAAGTGCTGGCTGTCCTCCCGGCAGCTCTCCGGGCGCCGCCCAAATTCTTCCCCCCAGCACTTCCTGGTGTGGCGGAAGTGCTGGGGTAACAGGTCCCCAAGGCATTGGGGCGCCTCCTGGCGGTGACCACGGGCCCCTACAGGGTGAAGCTTCCATACCCTGTACCCGTGGCACCCAGAGCAGCCAGGAAGGTTCCGACCAGCTCTTTATTAAGTTTTTTACACTGATTTCATAAGTGAAATCGGAATTCAGCTGGCACGTCAGGTTTTTGAGATACACATCATTGACGTTTTGACAAGTTTGAATATCAATATATCAAGAGAATATCTGGAGTTTGGACGACCAAAATTGTTTTGATGTGTTTATTCTGAAAACAAACCAGACGACGTTACCAGCAGGTTCTCCACAAGCTCAGCATACCTCTCTGCTCTGTGACTGCCAAGAAAATTGTGGTCAACCTGCACGAATAAGGGTGCTGATTCAGTGGCCTTCAGTTTCCTTTTGAACTCCTCATCAAGCATCAGTTCATGGATTTCAGGACCAACAAAAACACCTTCCTTAGTTTGACTTCACTTTTCTCGAGACCAAACTTATTTCTTAAATGCTGAAACGCATCGACATTTCTGTCCATCGCCGTGACAAAATCTTCCAAGTAATGGTGAATCTAATGAACAAAATGTACTGAAATGCAATGTTATGTTAAGGAAACAGAAGAACCGACTATCATTGTGTCATTATGTTTAAGAATCATATAAGACCTGATAATCAGTAACAAATATGTTGAATGAATAATTTTTTATTAAAATTAATAATGACAAGGTAACCAACTCACAGCTGTTAGTAGCGTGTGGCATCCCTAGTAGAATTACTGGTATTTATCAAAATGGTTATCCATCTTCACTGTCCAGTCACCCTAGTTGTCCAAGACCTGGAACATCACAACTAAAAAATGAGACGTGCTGCTGGATGAAAACAATTTTCAGATTTGCAGTCCGCAAGTGAAATTTGGTAAAGAACAGGTGAAAGAATCCCAGTAGCAAAGTGCTTGTTGACCAGTGTCATTAATAATATTGATGTAGTGCCCTTCCACACACAGTCTATAGGATGAGTGTCCCTTGATGGCCTTACCAACACATCTTTCAAGTTTTTCCTTGATGGTCTTCCATTCAAGTACAGGTCAGGCCTAAACGTACTTCCTTTCAGGTGGAGTTTCCTTTTCTGAAGTGCACACTAATGACTGGAGAACGTTAGGTTTGTAGGGTGTAATAAGTGGAGACCAGAGACGCGGAAAGGTTTGGGGCAGCCACCCGTTTATTACGGTTTCCCGGCTGCAAAAGTCGTTGAGGCATTGCAATAGTAGTTTACACAACAGAGTCCAAAACAGAACTGCCTGCCTAAGCCAAGGCAGTGAGCTTTATAGCACAGAGGGCGGAAATGATGTCGTCCTCTGGGCCGGAACTGGAAGTGACATCATCCTAGGGGCCGGAACCGGAAGTGACCTCATTCTTGGGGCCGGAACCGGAAGTGATGTGTCCTTCCTGGAAATGGCGGTTCCTGGTGGGATTTCCCGGGTAAGACCTGCAGAGAACTCAGAAAGAGCGTCAGTGCACCCCGCCCCCCCCTGGGCAGATGTATAAACAATATTTCCTAAGCCCTTCAGCTGCTTCCCATGCACACGTGTGTGACAAGGGGTCATTATCACCACATGTATAGCTTACAGTGAACATCTTAACTTGTATGTGCTTATCAACATGTCACCATGATCAGTGAGTATTACTGCCTCACCTCAGAACCTGTCCTCCTTACCAGAAAAATCTCAAAATGATATATTCTGCATATATAGAGGAACTTGAAGACAAGCTTCTGAACATTTTTGGATACACTATTCTATGCTAATGAGTCTAGAACAGGGGTCTCCAATACATCGCTCACAAGCTACCGGTAGCTTGCAACCCCTTTCCATGTAGCTCACCAAAGGGTTAATGAATCCTACATAAATCTGAAAACTTGATTAGTCAAATTAGGGGTGGGCAATCTTTCCAAAAAAACATATCCACAATCTGAATTGCAATTTGTCTTTTCAATGTGGCATACACTTAAGAGAATATCCGGACTCAAGCTCATCAAGACCTAAGTAACCATCCATCCATTATCCAACCCGCTATACCCCAACTACAGGGTCACGGGGGTCTGCTGGAGCCAATCTCAGCCAACACAGGGCACAAGCCAGGAAACAAACCATGGGGAGGGCGCCAGCCCACCACAGGGCACACACACATGGGACAATTTAGCATTGCCAATGCACCTAACCTGCATGTCTTTGGACTGTGGGAGAAAACCGGAGCACCCAAAGGAAACCCACACAGAACATGCAAACTCCACGCAGGGAGGACCCGGGAAGCGAACCCTGGGTCTGACCTAAGTAACACTTTATTTTAAATATCAGACAAAATTGAATTCAATTGTTCTTTCGTTCACTAGCTGAGTGGAGTTAAGGACCACGTGCTGAAGCTGGCAAGTGAGTGAGGAAGGCCCCCTACCCTCAGCTCTTGGATTCTTGCTAATAAATCGGCACCGCAAGCGAACTATGATACATCGCGAACAAGAGAAGTCGCAAAATCAACCGGAATGTTCAAGCAAATTACAGAAAAAAACCCGATCTGTTAAGTAGTTCTCTCGTGAAAAGTGGACAGACATACAGAGAGACATTGGATTGTATTTATTATATATAAGTAAACCTTCAAAATAATGTGCAGTTAAAGTCTCAACAGCATTTCTGGAGCTTTGTAGAGCCAGATAACTAGAAGAATCTTCACCAAGCAGCTCTGAAAATGTCTGCTTTGTTTGGGTCTCCATACCTCTGTTATTCTGACGTGAATGTCATGAAATCAAAGTTCAGAACAAGACTGACAGACGAACATCGAAACGACTACATAAGAGTGAACCTAAGGGGGCTCCACTCCACCAGACACCTGCCTCTCTTATTGACTCCATGCAGTGCCAGGCATCTGACTACCTGAACAACACGTTATACATACAACTGGACCTGTGAATGAAGTGACACAGTGACATGTGACAAAATGACAAATGAAGAAGTCACATCTGTGGATTTGGAATTGCATCGTTTTGTTTTGACAGCATTCATGTTTTAATCCTATAGTGTGAGATACACTAGAAAATGCATACAGACATACAAAATGCACTTGCAGGTGAACGAAATAATTTTTTGTGATGTTTTAATGCATAATGTGAGTTGTGGACACCAACATTTTGTAAATGTTCAGTTAAAACAAGCGTATTCAGTTTGTTTGGGTTGAAATAAGGGATGAGAATAAACATTAGAAAACACGAGGAGCTTTCGGCCATTTTTTATTTTGTAAAAGTAGCTCTTAGGGAACAAAACTTTTGGAGACCCCTGGTTTAGAAGGTGCACCACCAAAGATGAGAATGCAAGGCAGTGCCGCATGAATGCAAACCTTCATCTGTTCTGTCATGTGTGCTGTCACCAGGCTTGCCTGAAGTGATTTTTTTATATATGGTGAATGTATGACATGTCGTACAAATGGTCGGTATACAACATGTGTTCTTGTTTGTTTTCCCCGCTTTTACTCCAAAAGAAATACCAGCCTGTCTCTGACACAAACCTAAATAGAGAAACTGCTTATGCTATCAAGATTTTTCGTGAAGGCCCTTTTTTTTAGCGTTTCTACTCAAAGTCTTATTTTAGAAGATGAATCAGTCATGGCCTAAACCAATATAGTGATGTGTTGACTGTTTCTTTCCAAAACACGCGTATTACGGTAGACATCTCTATTGACAACCACATCCGGATGATTGGCTGCCCTCCTAACATTGCTGCCCCCTCAAACTCTGTGGCTACTCTGGCCTTAAGAGGTCATGTTGACATTGAGAATATGGAAAATCCAAGAGGGGCAGTCAATGCACTACTCAAACAATGCAGCAAACAAAAGATCATGATGGCATATAATTTGCCTGGCTTCAGAAATTCCTTGGAATTTTTAACTTTGCTTGCACAGAGGAGGGGTTTTGTGAAAAAAGGGGAACATTCCAGATACAGATAAAGCTGCACGGATCTTCCTGAAAGACCTGACTGGGAGTAAAATGAATTACCATTGTAATCTTCCCAATGAACTTAACAGTTCTTCATGCCTTTCTGAAGATGACACACTGCAATATGACAATCTTAAGACACTGTCTGCTGTGAAGTGTCCCACTAAGTCAAGTAGCATTACGTTTTAGTCATTAAATGCTACAGTTGGACTGTTGGAAGATGTCTCGGAGGACAGTGGCGAACATATGGAGCAGTCTAATGAGCAAGAGGAGGAACACATAGAGGATGGTGAAGAAATGGAAGAGAATGAACCATCTGTAAGCCGAGCAGGAACCAGAAAACAAGTTTCTGTAAAGAATGCCCCTGAAAAGGACAAAGCAGAAATGGAAATGGCCAAAAAAACACACTTGCAGGTGCCCATTGACATCAATTCTTCATCAGCCAATCTTGGTGATGATGACGCTTATGATTTTAATACGGACTTCAACTGAGGACCATTGTGGAAGAGGAGTCCTTAACTCTTTCAGGGTTGATGTCGACTTTTGTCAAAATTCAGGGGTAAAGGACAGTAATCAGCTGTAAACTGCAACAAAACTCGGTGTTACGTTTTAGTTTGACTCTCTTTGCTAGAAGGAAAAGTTACATAGCTTTGTTGATTTAACTGCGATTCCCTTCGTGTGCATGAGTAGCGAAGAGCAAAGAACCTCTTAAATGGCACCGACATCTGGCGAGAAACCAAAGCAAATATGCAAAGCAAAATACTCCATGGACGTTTTACATAATTTTGTTGAATAGGACTCTGACTTATCGGACTCCGAGTTTGATGTAAGTGATCTGGAGATGGATATTGAAAACTAAAGTGAGGTGCCAGCATCATCTGATTAGTCCCCAGCTGATCGTGGTGCTGAGCACTTTCGTGTAGCTGATGTGCCTACAGCAGCATGCACCTTGGAGGACCACCACTTATGATGACAAGAGGTACAAACCATATTGCCCCACACTGCGCCCACCACCAACTTGCTGTGTGAAGACAGCCAGGCATCCGGCCCACTGTGCATTCCTGCTGACCATCGAGGTGCTCCCACGCAACCATTGCCACCAGAGATGCCGAACATTCGCCAACGGCAGCCACTGCACGTAGCAACAAAGGTTTTATGTTGATTTATGTGTGAAACCTTTGTTTTGTGTGCTTTTCAGAAAACGGCTTTTTGGAAAAAATATTCAGCCCTCAAAGAGTTATTTTCCAGTGTAATATAACAGGTCATCAGTTGTAAATGTTGTGAATTCTTGTACATATTTTGTAAAAACCATTGATGCCCCTGGGGGATGTAATGAAGGGAACTAAATAAATGCTTACCTTCACAATGAGGTGTACGTTAAGTCAATTTTGCCCAGAGGGGACTGGGCGGTCTCATGGTCTGGAATCCCTACAGATTTTATTTTTCTATTCTTTATTATGTAAAGCACTTTGAGCTACGGGCGGCACGGTGGCGCAGGCGTAGCGCTGCTGCCTTGCAGTTAGGAGACCCGGGTTAGCTTCCCGGGTCCTCCCTGTGTGGAGTTTGCATGTTCTCCCGTGTCTGCGTGGGTTTCCACCGGGTGCTCCGGTTTCCTCCCACAATCCAAAGACATGCAGGTTAGGTGGATTGGCGATTCTAAATTGGCCCTAGTGTGTGCTTGGTGTGTGGGTGTGTTTGTGTGTGTCCTGCGGTGGGTTGGCACCCTGCCCAGGATTGGTTCCTGCCTTGTGCCCTGTGTTGGCTGGGATTGGCTCCAGCAGACCCCCGTGACCCTGTATTCGGATTCAGCGGGTTGGAAGATGGATGGATGGACTTTGAGCTACTGTTTGTATGAAAATGTGCTATAGAAATAAATGTTGTTGTTGTGTTGTTGTTATCTCTAGGCAACCCAGGGAGATACACAACACAACATTCTCAAACTCACGTCAATCCAAATTAAGGTCATGGACAGCAGGGCAAAAGGCTGAAAACTACCGCGAACAGGGACACGATTCTATTTCACTCACACACACACACATCAGCCCACGCAGGGCCAATTTAGAAACTCCAACTCACCTAATCTGTATGTCTTTGGGAATGTGGGAGTAAAACTGGAGGACCTGGTGGAACAGTCACACTTTCTTCAGATTGACGGTCAAAAAGGCAACATCTAGAAGTGGGGTTCAAACCCAGGGCACTCAAAGATATTCTCTGCTGAGATTTGAGTTTCTGGCTAAGTGATCAAGCCATTTCATTTATTGATATTCATAGTAAGTAAATTCACAGAGCACTATTATGTTGTGAGCCGAATGTCTTGTGTATTTAAATATTGCGTCTCTACCAAGTGCTGTCGATCTTTCAGTTACTGACGTTGGGTATGTGTAAGCCTCAGATGAAAACTACCCATCCATACATACAAAGAATAAACTAAATCAATACAGATAAACGTGGAACATATTTGATCCCGGTTGGCACCCTGCCCAGGATTGGTTCCTGCCTTGTGCCCTGTGTTGGCTAGGATTGGCTCCAGCAGACCCCCGTGACCTTGTGTTCGGATTCAGCGGGTTGGAAAATGGATGGATGGATGGATATTTGATCCCATAATCTGGAGCTAAAAGGTACTATGCCATCATGTCATTAAATTATATTATTAAATGATCAAGTAACTAATTATTTCCTCCATCCATTATCCAACCCGCTATATCCTAACTACAGGGTCACGGGGGTCTGCCAGAGCTAATCCCAGCCAACACAGGGGGCAAGAAATAATTATTTTAAGTTGATAATTACTGTCACTGGTGACTCTTCCTATGAAATCAATAGACAGATTGGGAGAAAATGGGGGGTCACGAGGTCACTGGAAAGGGGTGTGTGGCGCTCCCAATATCTACGCAAAAGGACGAAGGTCCAAGTCATTAATTTGTGAGACATTGGACGCTATCCAGTGACCTGAGATGAAGACTGGACTCCTTTGGTACTGTGTCTCTCCGGAAGATCCTTGGGTAAAGTTGGTTTGACTTTGTGTTGCCCATGGAGTCCCAAATGAGGCACATGACCTGAATTGTGAGGAAGCGTCAGTTACGGCACTACGGCCATGTGGCGCATTTCCCCCGAGGGTGATCCAGCTCAGGATCCCCATTGTTGAAGACACGAGTGGCTGGACCAGGCCAAGGCTTCGCCAATGTAACACCTGGCTGCGGCAGATAGAGGGTCATTTCCGGAGGGTGGGACTGGACCACGTGTCTGCCTGGGGGGTTGCCAACCGGGATCCCAAGCTGTTTCGTCATGTAGTGGGTGCGGCAACGCGCTGTACCAACTTGACAATTACCCTCGTAAATGTTGCAGGATTATAGAACTGAACCCTATTGTTATCATCAAATGAACTGCAGGAACAAACTCAGTTTATTGCTGAGTCCTTTCCTTACCCTGAGTACTCTTTATCATTCGTTTTTACACCAGGTCACTTGGAGTTTCCATTTAACTAATGGGTGAGTTGACTTTGAGAAGAGAAATGACACATACACAGGGAAAAACATACAAATTCCATGTGAATATTTATCCAGAATTCATACCCAGCCTCCTGGGGCTGTGTGGCAGTGGTGCTAACCACTATGCCACTGTGCCACCCACATAATACTATTCTCCTAGTATCAGGTGCATCAGTGCTTCTACGCTCATTCAGTTTGACCGTTTTCCTTGAAGCACTTGTTTTACTCAACGTCTTGCGTATTTCTTTTGCCTAGTCTGACCCCAGCTACATTCAATTCACATCCACTCGTAACCTGCAATTGTGTTCAGGCACAAATATAGGGACTGAAATGGTAGGGTGGGCTGCCTGTGTATTACACACCAAAGCCTCAGAGAAGGGCGTGCCGGGATCCTCGCATCCGCTTTGAGGACCATGGAAACACATTGATTGTTCTCCCCACCCTCCACTTGAGACCAGATTGTAGCTCTTTAAGTCGGACAGATTTAGAGCTTCTAGGCACTCAGCCCAGTTCCAGATTACGTATATGGTGTGCCTACTGTGCTGACACTGGGCGTGGAACTGAGCTAAAACTTCACTTTTGTGTCTTCATTCAGCTGCAAATTAAAAATGTCATTTATCATTCCAATTGTGCAGCCCAGTACCATATGAATTAAAAGGCTTTCATAAATGTGTCACTCAAAATAAAAAAAAAAGACATTCGCTGGCTTTAAAGGTTTTGCAATTATTTTGTTTGAATGGCTTGTAATGGGAAAGTAAAAGAGCTGATGAAGAGCTCCTATTGAGTCATTTTATGTAATTGCCTAATTCTACATCATGTACTATTGTTAATGTCTAATTAATAACTTCAGTGCTGTTCATTCTATTAAGACAGTGGGTTTCAAAGTAATCTAAAATCTATTAGCACCAATATTAAAGAATATGAGAAGGAATTGTCTAATAATATTTACAGAGTATGAACAGCTTTTTGAGTGTATCGACCAATTAAAGGGCCATCTCTAGTGCAGCTACTATATTATCCATGGTATCTCTCGGAAAAAGTGGGTTCAACATTTAATTGTCAAAATTGGAGTGAAACATAAAGACATGAGGTGGCTGCTCCAAAGCTCAGAGATGATGAAGCCTGGCCACTTCTAAAGCCGTCAGTGCTACTCATCCGACTCTCAATGGATAGTGGATCATTACTTTCAGCTTGCGCACAGGGGTCTCTAAATCTCACCAGCACAGACTGTGATTCTTCAAGCTATCCCTCGTTTCAGGCCTTTTACCACAAAATATTTTTTAAAACTATTTTCATTGCTTCTTCTTGATTTCATTTATATTGTGTATCTTAAAAAAAAAAAAGTGCGACTGTGGTGAGGTCTGCAGTAGGAGTGACGGAGGTGGGATTACATCAGAGATCGGCTCTTATTTCTTATTTGCAATGGTGATGGACAGGCTGACAGACAAGACTAGACAGGAGTCCCCATGGACTGTGATGTTTGCTGATGACATTGTGATCTGTAGCGACAGTAGGGAGCAGGTTGAGAAGACCCTGGAGAGGTGGAGATATGTTCTAGAGAGGAGAGGAATGAAGGTCAGTAGGAACAAGACAGAATACCTGTGTGTGAAGTAGAGTTGGCGAAGGTGGATGAGTTTAAATGTTTGGGATCAACAGTACAGAGTAATGAGGAGTGTGGAAGAGAAGTGAAGAAGAGAGTGCTGGCAGGGTGGAATGGGTGGAGAAGAATGTCAGGAGTGATTTGTGACAGATAGATAGATAGATAGATAGATGTGAAAGGCACTATATAATAGATAGATAGTCAGATAAATAAGACATTTTAGGATAGATAGATAGATAGATAGATAGATACTTTATTAATCCCAAGGGGAAATTTACATACTCCAGCAGCAGCATACTGATTAAGAACAATATTAAATTAAAGAGTGATAACAATGAAGGTATAACAGACAGACAATTTTGTATAATATTAACATTTATCCCCCCAGGTGGAATAGTGTGGGGGAGGAACGATCTCCTCAGTCTGTTCAGTGGATGCAGTAGATTCTCCATGATTGACAGGAGTCTGCTCAGCGCCCGTCGCTCTGCCACCGATGTCAAACTGTCCAGCTCCATGCCTACAATAGAGCCTGCCTTCCTCACCAGTTTGTTCAAGCGTGAGGTGTCCTTCTTCTTTATGTTGCCTCCTCAGCACACCACCACGTAGAAGAGGGCGCTCGCCACAACCATCTGATAGAACATCTGCAGCATCTTATTGTAGATGTTGAAAGACGCCAGTCTTCTAAGGAAGTATAATCGACTCTGTCCTCTCTTGCACAGGGCATCACTATTGGCAGTCCAGTCCAATTTATCATCCAGCTGCACTCCAAGTTATTTATAGGTCTGCACCCTCTGCACCCAGTCACCTCTGATCAGGGGGTCCATGAGGGGCCTGGTCCTCCTAAATTCCACCACCAGCAACTTGGTTTTGCTGGTGTTCAGTTGTAGGTGGTTAGGTTCCTATACTTCTCCTCCTGCCCACTCCTGATGCAGCCCATGACAGCAGTGTCATCAGTGAACTTTTGCATGTGGCCGGACTCCGAGTTGTATTGGAAGTCCGATGTATACAGGCTGAACAGGACCGGAGAAAGTACAGTCACCTGCGGCGCTCCTGTGTTGCTGACCACAATGTCTGACGCACATACTGAGGTCTGTCTAAGAAAGTCCACAATCCATGCTACCAGGTATGAATCTACTCCCATCTCAAGATGGGTATCAGCAAGAGTGACAGGGAAGGTCTACAGGATGGTAGTGAGACCAGCAATGGTATAAGGGCTGGAGACGGTGGCACTGACAAAGCAGGAGACAGAGCTGGAGGTGACAGAGTTAAAGATGCTAAGATTTGCACTGGGTGTGACGAGGATGGACAGGATTAGAAATGAGGACATTAGAGTATCAGCTCAAGTTGGACAGTTGGGAGACATGTGCAGAGGAGAGACTCTGGGTATATTGGGTAAAGGGTCCTAAGGATAGGGCTGCCAGGTAAGAGGAGAAGAGGAAGGCCTACGAGAAGAGTTATGGATGTGGTGAGAGAAGACATGCAGGTGATGGGTGTGGCAGAGCAAGATGATGAGGACAGGAAGATATGGAAGAAGATGATCCACTGTGGTGACCTCTAACGGGAGCAGCCGAAAGAAGAAGAAGATCTTTTTACAGATGTTGTAATTCTGTAGTGTTCTAACATGGATGGAGCCATTCTGGTTGCTAGTACATGACCTGCATTATGCTTCTACTTCTTGAGATCTTAGAAGTAAGGCTCTGAGGCTAAGGATCTGTGCTTCTCTCCCGAAGGTTGCTGGTTTGAATCCCCATAACTGCCAAAAGAGATCCTACTCTGCTGGGCCCTTGAGCAAGGCCCTTAACCTTCAATTGCTCCATGGCTGCTGTACAATGGCTGACCCTGCATTCTGACCCCAAGGGGTATGCGAAAACTGACAAATTCCTAATACAAGAAATTCTATAAGGTGAAATAAAGAACAAAAAAGTAGAGAAAAACTTTTTAAACTTTTTTTGGGACTTTTTTGTTCTTTTTGTTTAGATACAATGGCTTCTGCTTGGTGGTTTGAATCTTCTGCAACATACTTTTTGACTTGTGTTTTTAGTTGCTTTGTAATCATGCTTTCCTGTAAAAAATCCAAGCCCATTCTGAGTTCTGATTTAGCCCTAAACCTCTTTTTTCCTAATCCACCTATCTTTGTGTCCTTTTGGATGCACCACTTTCCTCATCTTTAGTTAAAACAAATTGTGTTATTAGAACATTTGAACAATTTTGACAAAAAAAAAGATCATTCCTCACAACAAGCTTGCCAGTGCTGTTCACTTGACACTAAGTCGAGATCTGAAGTTCTCTAAAGTCGTGCTGTCTAACACACTACTTGGTCATTTATTCAATGTGCGAATAGAAACATTCTGACATTTGTTCAGAATTTACGCTTAGCAAGTTTCCAACTCTGTCACTGTTTTCTTGTTGAAGAATTTGTTTTAAAGTAATTGCAGAAGTCAGTCAGTCAGTCATTTTCCAACCCGCTATATCCTAACTATAGGGTCACGGGGGATCTGCTGGAGCCAATCCCAGCCAACACAGGGCACAAGGCAGGAACCAATCCTGGGCAGGGTGCCAACCCACCGTAGATACAGGCATATATTATTACTTATTATATAGAGAAAATAAAGCTGGTGTCACACACGTGCGAGTAGGAGGCAGCTAAAGGACCTGAGTAAGTGTAATAAAACATCCGACCAGGAGGCGGCGGAGTGCGCTGACTGTCTTTCTCAGTTCCCTACAGATCTTTCCCGGGAAATCCTGCAAGGTTCCTGCGCCTCAGAAGGGGGTGCCGGTCACTGTGCTGACGTCACTTCCAGACCAGAAGACATCACTTCCTGTGCCAGGTCCTTTGCTGACATCACTTCCGATTCCAGCCCTTTTGATGACGTCACTTCCTTTACGGGCCTTTAAAGCCTCCATCTTTGTCTGTAATAATCAGTTCTGTTTTGGATTCTGTTCTATGAACATCGTGCTTCAAAAACTTAACTTTTGCAGCCGGGAAAACAATATACAGGTGGCTTCCCCAAATCTTTATGATTTTTGTGTTTTGTGCTTCATTATCACACAGGTAATTACCGTATGTACTCGCGGATAAGTCTGGACTTGATTTTATAATGTCGGACGTATAAGTCAAATGCGGAAAACTCACGCTATTGGTCCAAGAGATAATGATATGCTGATGCCCACCTGAGAGTAACCACGGAGCACAAGGCCTTTTTTTTCTATGAAAGTGCAGCAATGCACTGTATTGGCATGTGCTCCTAACCCCCTCTGTTGTGCCTATGTGACCACATGGTAATACCCGCACTATTCCGAAGCAACGTTTGCACTGTATTGTGTTTTTTGTATCTCGCATCTTCATACATCTTTATCGTAAGAGCATCCCTTATCTATGATGGAGCGTTCGGTCAGAAGTAAATATGAAGGTGGTTTTAAATTAAATGTCTTGAAGTGGCAAGAGAAATTGGTAACTGCACTGCTGCAACAAAATGTAATGTATCTGAGAAACTGATGAGAGATTGGAGGAGGCAAGAAGATGTAAAAAAAAAAGAAAAAAATAAGTGTTGCATTTTGGAACGGGCTTATAAGTCGGGGTTTGATTTTATGATCGTTTCTTCGGGTTTCAAGACCCGACTTATACATCAGTATATACCATTGTCGGGCAGCGCACCGGTGCGCCATGGAATTTTCTAGGGGCGCCGCGAAAACTTTTGTAAAATATCTAAAACTGCTAGTGTTTTTGAACTTTTGGTTGATTAAAAAGATAATGTTTACAAAAATATATTTTATGTTGGAAAAACAGATAACGGAACACTTACGGAAATGAAGTCTAAGAAACGCGAGAGACTTCAAATGATCGACAAGGAAATGCGCGTCTGTCTTTCGAAAATCGATCCTCGCATTTTTGAACGGGCATTTAAGTCGGGGTTCGCTTCCCGGGTCCTCCCACAGTCCAAAGACATGCAGGTTAGGTGCATTGGCGATCCTAAATTGTCCATAGTGTGTGCTTGTGTGAGTGTGTGTGTGTGTGTGTGTGCCCTGCGGTAGGCTGACGCCCTGCCTGGGATTTGTTCCTGCCTTCTGCCCTGTGCTGACTGAGATTGGCTCCAGCAGACCTCAGTGACCCTGTGTTAGGATACAGCAGGTTGGACAATGACTGACTGATTGACTGTTGTGTCATTATTTTGTGCAGCTACATATTGTAGCGACCCGGCAGTCAGCGCTGCCGGAGTGATGCATTGTGGGAAGGTTGTACGTTCACTGCTTTTTATGATGTTTTCCTGTTGTATTTATTAATGTCTTAACTTGTAAATAATTGTTGTGTTTGTGTTCAATTAGTTGGTTGGGTTTGGGTCATCGCCGTCCGGGGTTATTTATTTTGTAAAAAGTACCGTTTATGTGAAATGTGTCTTCGTGCATGACCTTGACAATGGCAGTGCAATAATGTCGAGCTTTGTTTACTGGCTATCTGTGAATAAAGAGATACAACAGGACAGAGCTGTTATTCATTGCTAAGATTTTATCTAAGCAATTAATGCCGAGACACTCGGAGTCGTGCGGTGTATGGGACACGAGTGCTCGTTACTTAAGAAGCTGGGTACAGCTGCGTGCTGCCGAGACACTCGTAGTCGTGCGGTGTATGGGACACGAGTGCTCGCTACTTGAAGAGCTGGGTAAAGCTGCGTGCATAACGCTGGCAATCCGCTAGCCGACAGCTTGGGAGAGGTGCACGGCTTTAAAAACTTCAAGCCTCGACCACAGGTCGCTACAATATAAAGGTTTTAATCTTAGTACCCATAGCATTATGGAAAGCAATTTGCAATGCATTACTTACTTTACTTCAGCTTTTTAACATTGAAGTAGAACATTTTTAATGATATTTTGCATATTTGTTTGTATAGTACTGTCTCTCCTTTATGTAAACTTCTAAACCTTCACTGCCCTAAATATCTTGTACCCATTCTGTGATTTAAACGGCCCTCAACTAACCTACTCATATGCCTCTCCAATAGATTAAAATCCTGATACTCTGTAGATCCAACTCATTATAATAACTATTCATGGTGGCTCTAAACTCTGTACTAACCCCTACCCTCTCTTCTGTTTCTTTTTCCGGCTTGCGCCACCACAATCTACTCAAAGCACCGTGATGTTCCAACAATGATGGATAGATTAAAAGCCAGAAGTCTGTATGACCATCAGCATCAAGTGACTCCGTGAGAACCCTAACTACAAAGAGGGCTATTTCATTTATGTGAGGTAGAATGCCCAGAGGGGACTGGGTGGTCTCATGGCCTCTGAACCCCTGCAGATTTTATTTTTTTTTTCTCCAGTCGTCTGGAGTTTTTTTTTTCCTGTTTTTTCTGTCCACCCTGGCCATCGGACCTTACTCCTTTTCTATGTTAACTAATGTTGTCTTATGTTCTTTTCTTGATTTTGTCTTATTTTTCTTTTCTTCATTATGTAAAGCACTTTGAGCTACTTTTTGTATGAAAGTGTGCTATATAAATAAATGTTGTTGTTGTTGTAGATTGGCACCCAATTTAAGAGCTCTTCCTGCATGGTTGTATAATCCAGCGGTTCTCAAACTTTTGTATTTCGCGCCCCTCCTTTTCTACCTGGAATAATTCTGCGCCCCCTGCATAATATAAGACAGATGAGAATAATCCCTGATACAACTCACAAAGGTATGATACTCGTGCGGTGTCGCGGTATCTTATCATTTTTACTTCCATAAGATTTGTATGTGTTCGGCTAACTGTGATGAAATATTTGCAATTTGCATTAATAACTGTTAAAATGCCTTGTGTGGTTTTTTGGTAGTAAATCTAGTCCCGAAAACAAAGAGTAAATTATTTATTCTTATTTAATTATTTTTTGATGTAAAGAAACGATTAAATATGTTTTAATTTTTAATAATCTCGTAAACGAGGACACTGTTGAAGTCAATCTGCGCGAGACGAAAGTATTTTTGTCCGACAAATATTATACCGCTGTTAGTTTTATCATGAAAATAACCTAAGACACAGTAAATTATTTAACTCAGTTTGGCAATTTTGATGTCGCCCCCCTTGTACAGACTCACACCTTGTGACATGGATTGTGGACTATCTTACAGACAGACCTCAATATGTGCGTCTAGGGAACTGCAGGTCTGACATTGTGTGCAGCAATACAGGGGCGCCGCAGGGGACTGGACTTTCTCTGGTCCTGTTCAATCTATATACATCAGACTTCCAATATGACTCGGAGTCCTGCCATGTGCAAAATTTCGCTGATGACACTGCTATTGTGGGCTGCATCAGGAGTGGGCAGGAGGAGGAGTACAGAAAGTTAATCAAATACTTTGTTAAATGGTGCGACTCAAACCACTTACACCTTAACACCAGCAAGACCAAGGAGCTGGTGGTGGATTTTAGGAGGCCTAGGCCCCTCGTGGACCCTGTGATCATCAGAGGTGACTGTGTGCAGAGGGTGCAGACCTATAAATATCTGGGAGTGCAGCTGGATGACAAATTGGACTGGACTGCCAATACTGATGCTCTATGTAAGAAAGCTCAGAGCAGACTATACTTTCTGAGAAGGTTGGCATCCTTCAACATCTGCAGTAAGATGCTGCAGATGTTCTACCAGACGGTTGTGGCGAGTGCCCTCTTCTAAGCGGTGGTGTGCTGGGGAGGCAGCATAAAGATGAAAGACACCTCACGCCTGGACAAACTTGTTAAGAAGGCAGGCTCTATTGTAGGAGTAAAGTTGGACAGTTTAACATCTGTGGCAGAGCGACGGGCACTAAGCAAACTCCTGTCAATCATGGAGAATCCACTGCATCCACTTAACAGTGTCATGTCCAGACAGAGGAGTAGCTTCAGTGACAGGCTGCTGTCACCATCCTGCTCCACTGACAGACTGAGGAGATCGTTCCTCCCTCACACTATGCGACTTTTCAATTCCACCCGGGGGAGTAAATGCGAACATTAATTTTATTTTAATTCTTTTCATTTTTATTATTATTTAATTTAATATTGTTTCTTTGTATCAGTATACTGCTGCTGGATTATGTGAATTTCCCCTTGGGATTAATAAAGTATCTATCTATCTATCTATCTATCTATCTATCTATCTATCTATCCAATCCTGCCAACTACACTATCTATCTATCTATCTATCTATCTATCTATCTATCTATCTATCTATCTATCTATCTTGTAGTGCCTTTCATATCTATCTATCTATCTATCTATCTATCTATCTATCTATCTATCTATCTATCTATCTTGTAGTCTATCTATCTATCTATCTATCTATCTATCTATCTATCTATCTATCTATCTATCTATCTATCTATCTATCTATCTATCTACAGCTTCAGCGCCCCCCAGTTTGAGAACCGCTGGTATAATCAATAGTTAAGGCTTCATGGAACTCAATTATTTATTCTTATTTAATTATTTTTGATGTAAAGAAACGATTAAATATGTTTTAATTTTTAATAATCTCGTAAACGAGGACACCGATGAAGTCAATCTGCGCGAGACGAACGTATTTTCGCCCGACAAATATTATACCGCTGTTAGTTTTATCATGAAAATAACCAAAGACACAGTAAATTATTTAACTCAATTTGGCAATATTGGCCACGCTGCCAACGTGGTGCAGTCGCGCCACATTATCACCTGATCTACCGTTACCCGGATGTTCACGACAGATGCGTGTCAAACTTTCTGGATTGAAAATACGCGACTATAAAAGCAGCAGCAGCAGCGGCGCCGCTCGTCATAGAAACAAACTTCAAACAGAAAAGGAGCTCAGAGTGTCGTATCTCGAATATCAAACCAAACCTGGACAGGCTGTGTACTTTAAAGCAGGCACATATTAGTCATTCGATCTTTGCCTTAAAAGTGTTTTATTTTAATTTTAGTTATAATGCATTCGTTGTGATTATATGCTTGCAAATTTCAATTTGAAATAAAAATGTAAAAAATGTATTTTGATATCTTGTTCATTTATTCGACGCCCCCCCTTGTACAGATTCAGCGCCCCCCAGTTTGAGAACCGCTGGTATAATCAATAGTTAGGCTTCATGGAACTCAATGTTGGAACACTTTTGAATATCCTAAGGAATCAATAATGTTATTCACACTTCTCTTGGATAAAAGCTTACTGGTGAGCCTGTTCATTGGTCTTCTTGGATATGTCTTATCAGCATGTCACGGCAGTGTCAGAGTGGCCATTGTTCTTTACTGGCCAGTGTCACTTTGTTTGGCCTTTCTCAGAACCCATAACTAATGACTATGTTGGCACAATGTTGCTGTATACATTGTTAAAGTCCTTGTGAATGTTTCTTTTTTGATCTCTTTCTCCACACAAGAAATTAAATAACAGACCATTTTTTTAAACAACATATATCATCCCACAATGCTATTTTGAGTGTCAAATTGTGCATGTACTAGAAAATGATTTTTTTCTGCAATAGGAAGCCCGACATTTTAAATTAACCATTACATTAACCACGGGAATTCCCTGTTTGTTTTGACTGAAATATAGAAAGTCAGTCCTCATATATATGCCTCATCTGAGTATGACACATTGGCAGTGTTTGTCATGTCATTCAGTATCTTTGGAAAGCCCTTCCCTCCTTTCTTTTCCACTCGCAGCTCAGACATTACATTTTAAACCTCAAGGCTGAATGCTGAATCCCTGCCTCTGAGTCAGTGTGTGACCCTGAGCAATGTCCTTAACCTGCCTGTACTCTAATTATAAATCAATTATACCATATCCTTTGTCGGGGTCCATGCCCAGCCAGGACGCCCCTGCACACTATAGTCAGGGGGAGCAGCCCTGGACACTGCAATACCTCCCCTTGGACGCTAGATGGCCACCCACCTGGGTTAGAGCGGTGCCTCGGTTTCCCACAGGGCTCCATGGGAATTGGAGTTGGGTACAGCCCTGTTGGGTCCCGCTGACACCACCAGGGGGCACTGCGTGTGAGAGGAGCCAGTGACCACCACTCAGGGGCCAGAGTCGGGTGGAAGAAGGACAAGGTTGCCTGGGAGGAGTGGTGGTGCCAGAGAGGAAGGAGAAGTGCTTCAGTGTTTCATTGTGTGCTGGTATTTGGGACTGTGTATTGTCTGTGGGACACCGGGACAAAGTGCGCCCATAGGGGAAGAAAATAAATAGTTTATTATTTTACACGTGCCTCCCATGTCCAGTCTGTGTTGGGTTGGGTGCTATATAGCGCTCTTCTTACACCTATAGTGCTCACTGTATTAAGGTGCTATATAGAAAAAATATACAGTTCTTTCCAAAATAAAGTATTTAATATTTAAAAAAATAGAATAGGGCAGCACGGTGACGTAGTGGTTAGTGCTGCTTCCTCGCAGTTAGGAGACCCGGGTTCGCTTACCAGGTCCTGCCTGCATGGAGTCTGCATGTTCTCCCCATGTCTGTGTGGGTTACCTCCGGGTACTCCGGTTTCCTCCCACAGTCCAAAGACATGCAGGTTAGGTGTATTGGCGATCCTAAATTGTCCCAAGTGTGTGGGTGTGAGTGCGTATGTGTGCCCTGTGATGGGCTGGCGCCCTGCCCAAGGATTTGTTCCTGCCTTGCACCCTGTGTTGGCTGGGATTGGCTCCAGCAGACCCCCGTGACCCTGTAGTTGGGATATAGCGGGTTGGATAACAGATGGATGGATACATGTTTGGAACGTTGTGAGCTTTGTGACTTGAATATGGGAAAGGCACTATATAAATAAATTGTATTATTATTATTGTATTACTGCGATGGGCTGGTGCCCTGCCCAGGGTTTGTTTCCTGCCTTGAGCCCTGTGTTGGCTGGGATTGGCTCCAGCAGACCCCCGTGACCCTGTAGTTGGGATATAGCGGGTTGGATAACGGATGGATGGATGGATTTTACACGTGCCTCCCGTGTCCAGTCTGTGTTGGGTCGGGCGCTATATAGCGCTCTTCTTACACCTTTAGTATTCACTGTATTAAGGTGCTATATAGAACAAATATACAGTTCTTTCCAAAATAAAGTATTTAATATTTAAAAAAAAATAGAATAATCACAACTTAAATAAATCAAATCATAACAAGTAATAAACTAAGCAAAGCACTTTCTAATGAAAACACACACCTTTTCCAAATGTCAAGGTAACCGAAAAACAGTTTTCCTCACCATAACCCAGAAGCTCATAGGTTAAGTTAACAGACGTTCAGAATTACAAAAAACCCTGCTGTAGGTGGCAGAGACCTAAACATGTGAATAAATTACTGCTTTGTGACGACTCAGTCCATGGCAGGAATGTCTGCTAGGCACTTTCACCAAGTGGGGTTGTGAATACTAACTTTCCCTTCTGCTGCAGCCCACGACCTTCTGCATGCTCTCTGATTGCCAGTTCCTTACTCCTCATCAGTCATGCACGCATTTATGCTCAAATCAAATACTTCTTAGCCTTATCGTGCAATCAATAGCAAAGGAAAAAAAAACGAACTTCTCTGCTGCTTGCTGCAGTTCACTTTACCACTCGACTAATCAAGTGACCTAATTAAGGGTTATGCAATGGAAAAGAAACAGAAAAACATTGTGTTAGTAATTGCCATAGTGTCTAGTGGAAATATTCTGGACTCTGTCTAAATAAAGCATTTAACAACAGCATATAAAGGTCGACTTTCAGAAATGGTCTGGTTCAGCATATCTGTCAAAATAGATTAGCATTTCAGTATTTTTACATTTTAGAATTTTGAATAATAGCAGGAACCTATAGAGATGGGATGCACAGTGGTGCAGTGCTTGGTGCTTATGCCTTAAAGGTCTGAGTGTGAAGCCTGTCCTGGCCATTACATTTGTGTAGTTTACATGTTCCCCCGTATATGTGCACGGATTTTTCTATTTTTCTTCTAGTTTCCTTCCAACAGTCAAAGGATGTACAGCTTTGGTTAAGTAGTGACTATAAACAGGCCTCTTATGAGAAAATATGCGTGGGTTAGTGGGTCCTGCAATGGTTTTCAGCCAGGATTGGCTCCTGCCTTGTATCTTATTGCAGGAACAGGCTCCACACTCCCCCGGTATCACATTAGGAGGGAGGAATAATGAATAGACAGTCAATAAAAATTTAATGAAATAAAGAACCAAAACAAAACTTGTTTCCCTAATAAAAATAAAAAAAAACATTTTAAATAATTTAAGTGTGTCTTTAATAAATTCAGCAAAATCATGAAAAAATAATAGAGAGAATAAAGATAAGGTTTGTTTCCTGCGTGGCACCCTGTGCTGGCTGGGATTGGCTCCAGCAGACCCTCGTGACCCTGTAGTTAGGATATAGCAGGTTGGATAATTTATGAATGGATGGGTAATACCAATGGTGTCCTTATTTTAGAATACAATATCACAGGCTTGCAGTGGTTAGCACTGCTGCCTCGCAGTTAGGGGTCCCGGGTTCGCTTCCTGGGTCCCCCCTGCGTGGAGTTTGCATGTTCTCCCCGTGTCTACATGGGTTTCCTCCCACAGTCCAAAGACATGCAGGTCAGGTGTATTGGCGATCCTAAATTGTGCTTGGTGTGTGCCCTGGAGTGGGCTGGCACCATGCCCGGGGTTTGTTTCCTGCCTTGTGCCCTGTGTTGGCTGGGATTGGCTCCAGCAGACCCCCGTGACCCTGTATTCAGATTCAGCGGGTTAGAAAATGGATGGATGGATATTGTTAAGAACGTCCCCTAGAAGAGAAGAACCAAAGCAAAACTTGTTACCCTAATAAAAAAAAAAAATTAAATAATTTAAGTGTGTCTTTAATAAATTCAGCAAAATCATGAAAAAATAATAGAGAGAATAAAGATAAATAGGGTGGCACAGTGGGTAGCGCCTGGGGTTTGTTTCCTGCGTGGCGCCCTGTGCTGGCTGGGATTGGCTCCAGCAGACCCCCGTGACCCTGTAGTTAGGATATAGCAGGTTGGATAATTTATGAATGGATGGGTAATACCAATGGCGTCCTAATTTTAGAATACAATATCATAGGCTTGCAGTGGGTAGCACTGCTGCCTCGCAGTTAGGGGTCCCGGGTTCGCTTCCTGGGTCCTCCCTGCGTGGAGTTTGCATGTTCTCCCCGTGTCTGCGTGGGTTTCCTCCCACAGTCCAAAGACATGCAGGTCAGGTGTATTGGCGATCCTAAATTGTGCTTGGTGTGTGCCCTGCAGTGGGCTGGCACCATGCCCGGGGTTTGTTTCCTGCCTTGCGCCCTGTGTTGGCTGGGATTGGCTCCAGCATCACCCCCGTGACCCTGTAGTTGGGATATAGCGGGTTGGATAATGGATGGATGGTTACTTAGGTCTTGATGAGTTTGAGTCCAGGTATTCTCTTAAGTGTGTGCCACATTGAAAAGATAGATTGCAATTCAGATTGTGGATCTTTTTGGAAAGATTGCCCACCCCTTATTTGACTAATCAAGTTTTCAAATTTATTTACCTCCGGGTACTCCGGTTTCCTCCCACAGTCCAAAGACATGCAGGTTAGGTGTATTGGCGATCCTAAATTGTCCCAAGTGTGTGGGTGTGAGTGTGTGTGTGTGCCCTGTGATGGGCTGGCGCCCTGCCCAAGGATTTGTTCCTGCCTTGCACCCTGTGTTGGCTGGGATTGGCTCCAGCAGACCCCCGTGACCCTGTAGTTAGGATATAGCAGGTTGGATAATGGACAGATGGATGGATAAAGATAAATAATAAAGATGCCAGTAGGAGGCAAGTTAGAATGATCATAGCTGAACAAATCCATACTTTCATCCATGTTGTAACCCATTTCATTTATTTCAAAACTTATGAGGGCAGAGCGCATATTATCAGTATTAGGAACAAAGAGACATCAGGTGTGGACATGGTGTTGGTCCTTTAGAGAGCTCAGTAGACCGACATAACACAATATTCTGAAATCTACCCTAATCAAAGTTAGGTTTGTGGGTCTGGAGCTTACCAAGACATCATTAGGCAGGAACTAACCTCTGCTTCTTCTTCTTCTTCTTTCGGCTGCTCCCGTTATGGCAGGGGTGGGCAAAGTCAGTCCTGGAGGGCCGCCGTGGCTGCAGGTTTTTGTTAGAAAACAATCCTTGCCAATAGTTACATTTCATGGCTTGTTAGTGCTTTAACTCTGCCATGTCAGCTCATTCTCATATCCTAGATTTTTCTTCCCCTTTCTAAGGATATCATCCAAATGATTTTAAGGCTAAAATGGAGGAGTAATTCTCAGTCCTTCACTTTTTTTTCTCTTCACTTTCCTTCTAAGTATTTAATTAAACCCAATACTGCATGATAAATACGCACAGAGGTGTAAATGGTAACAAGCTAAATGGAGAAATGGCGCTTTCCTTTGTCATTTGCATCTTTTTGCTAATAAGGAGCAATTAAAAACCAAGAATACAGCTGTTTAAGACTAAAATAAACGATAAGGGGTTCAAAATCTTAACGAGCGAGACGACTAAAATGAAGCAGAAGTGCTACTTGAGCAATAAGGGCTTCTTATTAAGCAACTGGGATGGAGCAAAAACCTGCAGCCACTGTGGCCCTCCAGGAATGACTTTGCCCACCCCTGTGTTAGGGGTTGCCACAGCGGATCATCTTCTTCCATATCTTCCTGTCTTCTGCATTTTACTCTGTCGCACCCACCATCTTCATGTCTTCTCTCACCACATCCATAAATCTTCTCTTAGGCCTTCCTCTTTTCATCTTCCCTGGCAGCTCTATCCTTAGCATCCTTCTCCCAACATACCCAGCATCTCTCCTCTGCACATGCCCAAACCAACGCAATCTCGCCTCTCTGACTTTGTCTCCCAACCGTCCAACTAGAGCTGACCCTCTAATGTTCTTGTTCCTAGTCCTGTCCATCCTCGTCACACTCAATGCAAATCTTAGCATCTTTAACTCTAACACCTGCAGCTCTGCCTCCTGTTTTTTGGTAAGTGCCACCATCTACAACCCATAAAATATAGCTGGTCTCACTACCGTCCTGCAGACTTTCCCTTTGACATTTGCTGTCACAAATCACTCCTGACACTCTCCTCCAGCCTGCCTTCTTCACCTCTCTTCCACACTCCCCATTACTCTGTACTGTTGATCCTAAGCATTTAAATTCACCCACCTTTGCCAACTCTCCTCCTTTCATCCTCACCATTCCACTGACCTCCCTCTCATTCACACACATGAATTCTGTAGTGGTGGTCTATTGACCTTCACTCCTCTCCTCTCTAGAGCAGATCTCCACCTCTCCAGGGTCTTCTCGACCTGCTCCCTAGTCTTGCTACAGATCACAATGTCATCAGCAAACATCACAGTCCATGGGGACTCCTGTCTAATCTCCTCTGTCAACCTGTCCATCACCATTGCAAATTAGGTGGGAACTAGCCATGAATGGAAGCCTAGCCTAAGACCCTTACACAAATGATTATCACTGAAAGAAATTCAATAAAATGTGAAAAGAAAAAGAGAATAATAGAATATACAAGCAGACTCTTTACTCTTCTGTTCACATCTTAATTCATTGTCCACCTTTTGTCAAGCGCTTGGTAAATTGTAACATTTTTTATGTGATTTTGGTCCCAGGAGTGATCAGCATATCAGGTTGCTTATGTCTTGTAATTCTTTTGCATAATTGGTTAAATAGCTATATATATTTTGTTTCAGTCATTATAGTAAAAAAAAAAATATGTGAACAATTTCTTTCAAATCTTTCATTGGTAAGGAAACTTGAATGTCTTTCTTCTTGATTCTTTCTTCAGTTGAACAAACTGCAGGTTGCTGTGACCCGGTGTATTATGCTGTACATTTCTAGAGTAATTGTTTGCTCTTTTATGTAACAGCTGACTAAAGCCAATGACATATTACATGGCTTTTAGTTGTAAGATATGTCAGACTTGCTAAATGCAAGTCATGCTCGCAGATGGCATGAACCGGGGCTCTGACACTGGGCAGTCACATAATGTGCCTTAAATAAAAATTTTGTGCCCACTTATAACTCTAGGTTCAATTTTGGTTGGACATGTAACTGTAATAATTATAAACTCATTATTGTATTGCTACAATTGATACAGTTGTTACAGGACCTGCTTTTTTGCAGCACTGTCCCAATTATTGTTGACTTACTTGTTACCAGGGAAACACCCACTTGCTTGAGTATTTATGGGAGAAACACTTATAGGGAAACTGATGCCCCATTCAAGATGGGTTCCTCTTTTGGGTTAGCAGCACTACCGTATATACTGTACCAGTGAAAGGCAACCTTTTTCGAGTCCAAAAATTTTCTTTTCTCAGTGCACCTGAGGTACTGCCCATAAATAAAGTCGTGACGACACAATCTATGGTTCTATCGCCAATAAAAACAGTTAATTTTAAAAGTTTGAAAGACGATTTATTAATAAAGCAATCAAAGGATAAATCTTAAATTTAATTAATGTGAACGTTGAGATTGTTTTTCAGCACATACGAGATTGATGCGAGGATCAATTTTCGAAAGACAGACGCGCATTTCCTTGTCGATCATTTGAAGTCTCTCGCGTTTCTTAGACTTCATTTCCGTAAGTGTTCCGTTATCTGTTTTCCAACATAAAATATATTTTTTTAAACATTATCTTTTTAATCAACCAAAAGTTCAAAAACACTAGCAGTTTTAAATATTTTACAAAAGTTTTCACGGCGCCCCTAGAAAATTCCATGGCGCACCAGTGCACCGCAGCACACCGGTTGCCCGACAATGGTATATACCAGGGGTCCTCAATCCCAGTCCTGGAGAGCCGCAGTGGCTGCAGGTTTTTGTTCTGACCTGGTTGCTTAATTAGAAAGCAATTCTTGCCAATAAAGCACTAACAAGCTATGAAATTAAATTAACTCTGCTATGTCAGGTCATTCGCATATCCTAGATTTTCTTTCCCTTTCTATCATGCAAATGATTTGAAGGCTAAAATGGACGAGTAATTCTCAGTCCTTCACTTTTTTCTCTTCATTTTTCTTCCAAGTATTTAATTAAACCCAATAGTGCAGATAAATACACACAGGTGTAAATGTAAATAAGCTAAATGGAGAAATGCTGCTCTCTCTTGTCATTTGCATGTTATTGATAATAAGGAGCAATTAAAATAGCTGTTTAAGACAAAATTAAGCAATAACGGCTCAAAATCACTAAAGTGAAGCAGAAGTGTTACTTTAGCAATAAGTGCTTTTTATTAAGCAACTGGGTTGGAGCAAAAACCTGCAGCCACTGCGGCTCTCCAGGACCGTGATTGAGGACCCCTGGTATATACTGATGTATAAGTCGGGTCTTGAAACCCGAAGAAACGATCATAAAATTAAACCCCGACTTATAAGCCCGTTCCAAAATGCTAAACTTAATTTTTTCTTTTTTTTACATCTTCTTGCCTCCTCCAATCACGCATCAGGTTTTCAGACGCATCGAATTTTGTTGCAGCAGCACTGTTACCAATTTCTTTCGCTGCTTCAACGATGTTTAATTTAAAACAAGCTTCATATTTCCTTCTGATCTAACGCTCCATCGTAGATAAGGGATGCTCTTATGATAAAAGTGTATGAGGGTGTGAGATATAAAAAATACAAATCAGTGCAAACGTTGCTTTGGAAGAGTTTGGGTATCGCCATGTGGTCACGTAGGCACAATAGAGAGAGAGAGGTTAGGAGGATATAGTGCATTGCCGGAAAAAAAAGGCCGTGTGCTCCCTCTGTGGTTACTCTCTCAGGTGGGCATTAGGAGATCATAATCTCTTGGACCAATAGCGTGAGTATTCCGCATTCGACTTATATGACCGACATTATAAAATACCAGAAATTATACGGTAAAATCAAGTCCTGGGAGAACTTATCCGCAAGTATATACGGTATCTACTATGCCATTTGTGCAGTATAATGTTATTATTCTTCCTCTTCTTAGGTGTTTTATCTACTCTTTCTATATATAAAATCCTAAGCCTAAAAGTGCAACGATTTTATGTCACGTTTTTACGTCACTGTTTTGTCATGCTTTAAATCAGGCTTATTTTAAAACCTACATACTGTATATATGTTTGGTATGTTTCTTTTCAGAATTTATTGAACTTTAATGTAATGTTTTCAGATGTTTAGATTCTTATTCTGTTTTTAAATTATAAACTAAAAAATATCAAGAACTCACGTCCGTCTTTGTGGCAAGAGATTTAACCACGCACAGGGCCGGAAACAAAAGACAAAGAGTAGGACAACTGTTGTCCAAGCTTTTAAATGTTCAAAGTGCTGCGTGAGATGCAAATCACATGGCGCAGCAGCAGCGGCAATCCAGCAGCTGATCGAGCAAAGAGGAGGTAACTGCGTTTGTTTCCCATTGTATCACCGTTTAAGAGGGGGTTTCAGAGGAGCGACCTCATCTCCTTGAGGTACATTCAGCCCCCCCTCTCCACAATGCAAGCGGCAGAGATGCGAAGTAGCTGGTGCGTAGTGCAGGCCAGGGGGGTTGGCGAGCGAAGCGTGCAGGGGGCAAACCCTCTAGTATCCACTGTACATTCCTGAATCATGATCCATTCATGTCATGCTGTTCTTCATATAAAATAAATGTTAAAACTATAACCTGTTTTGGCATTAATCAAACTTCAGACCTTGACCATATTTCCCCAGGCAATACTAACTCCCCTAGGCTAGCCTGTTTATATTCCCAGTGCTGTAATAGTGCCAGAAACTGACTCCTCAGTTAGTAAGTCAAAGTCTTTTGGAAACAAATATATGTTAAGCCTGGGTGGTTTTGGACATCACCATTCTTTCAGTTTGGTATGCCACTTCACTCAGTTCAGTTTAGTTCAGTTTATTGCCAGCACTGCTTTAGCACTGTGACAAGACTCTGCAGATGGTGGTAAAAGTGGCCCAGTTTGTCACCAGAACCACATCCCCATTCATACACGGCATTTATAAACAAAAAAAGGCCAAAAGAAAATACTCTCCATGAGATCAAACCACACATACGAGCCACAGACGGTCTGTCACCTTGCCATCCAACAAGTTAAATTACAAAACATTCAGTGTCGTACAGGCAGACTTTACTCCAGGGACATTAAGCTGGTGTTTAACATATAGACATATGTTTCGTAAGATGATGCCTGAGACTATATTGTGGAAAAGTGTTAATGTAATTATTTTCTTATTTTACAAAGAAAAAAAGACTCCAGACAGAAAATCACTTATTTTATTGTGAAGATTTCGTGTTCATCTAGTGGGGACAGGGTGGACAGAGATCAACATTGTATAGTGAGTAGGATATGTGATTGGGCAAGATGTAAATGTCAATACAATAGAATCTAAAAAATTTGCCATGACCCACTTAGGATTCTTTAGAATGGAAATCGCTTGCACCAGGCTGGAGATTAAAAATGTCTCTTAGTCTGCTTTGCTGAAGTCCATAAGAAACAGAAAGGAACGTACCCTATGACTAAAAATGTCTAACTAGTTATAACCCCTACTGTTATAAGCCTAGTGGGATACCTTATCTACTGATGAGCATTCACTGATTATCAGCGCTCATGTGCCAAGCCCACCCTGACAACTAAAGTCAAATTCAAACTGGTCTTAGCATGACCTGGCTGGCACGGTGTTCCCTTCTAGGCCTTTGTTCCATAATCAGCACTACAAGATCATTACAACATATACGGTAGGTAAAACTCAAATATAGCTGATGGCTAAAGGAAAAACTGAAAGCTCATTGGTACCCTGTGGGTTAAATAAAATGTCACAGTGACTGATCTTATTGCATTCAACTAGAACATGGCATATGGGATAAATAAGAGGAGACTTTCTCCCCGTCAGACTTATTTTTGTAGATAACAGCTAAGTTATTACAATACCTCTGATGACAGCCACCCAGCCCATCCCCTGTGTTCACGTCTGTCTTCTGGGATGCGCTAACAGAGCCTCACCACTCACTCCAGCCGCTTCAGGAACAGCTTTTTCTTCCAGGGCGTACGGTCACTGAACTCCTAGTAACCTGATCCAGTCTGCCGTGCATTGTGTACAGCAGGGGTCGGCAACCTTTCAGCGGTGTCGTACCGAAAATGTTACAATGTTATGCTGCATGCCGACGTAATTCTTCCAATTTTGTTATATATAGCATCAAAACTGGTCCGGTTATGACGGGCATACATTTGAAGCCCATTGTGATCTGTAATAGTAGGGAGCAGGTTGAGGAGACCCTGGAGAAGTGGAGAGGAATGAAGGTCAGTAGGACCACCAAGACAGAATACATGTGTGTGAATGAGAGGGAAGTCAGTGGAATGGTGAGGATGAAGGGAGTAGAGTTGGCAAAGGTGGATGAGTTTAAATACTTGGGATCAACAGTACAGAGTAATGGGGATTGTGGAAGAGAAGTGAAGAAGAGAGTGCAGGCAGGGTGGAGTGGGTGGAGAAGAGTGTTAGGAGTGATTTGTGACAGACGGGTATCAGTAAGAGTGACAGGGAAGGTCTACAGGATGGTAGTGAGGGTTGAAGATGGTGGCACTGACCAGAAAGCAGGAGACAGAGCTGGGGATGGCAGAGTTAAAGATGCTAAGACTTGCATTGGGTGTTATGAGGATGGACAGGATTAGAAATGAGGACATTAGAGGGTCGGACGGTTGGGAGACAAAGTCAGAGAGACAAGATTGCGTTGGTTTGGACATGTGCAGAGGAGAGATGCTGGGTATATTTGGAGAAGGATGTTAAGGATAGAGCTGCCAGGAAAGAGGAGAAGAAGAAGGCCTAAGAGAAGGTTTATGGATGTGGTGAGAGAGGACATGAAGGTGATGGGAGTAACAGAGCAAGATGACGAGGACAGGAAGATATGGAAGAAGATGATCCACTCTGGCAGCCAAAAGAAGAAGAAGAAGAAGAATGATATTTTGCATATCATATTTGGTTATCTTACTACGTCTTATTTTTGTACTCGTTTTTGTTTTCATTATTCCATTTGTTTTCTACAATCAAACTTATTTTTATTTTGTTTGTTTCAGGGTTCATTAGGATCTAATTTGTGAAGGCAGGCTCTCAGACTGACCACATAGGATAAAGTGAGTGAAGCATAACATTATAGATTAGACCATAGGTGCCCAAACTTTTTTGGGTCAGAGCCCACTTTTTTAAAGAGTGATTCGATAGCGCCCCTCTTAGGTGAACTATACTATACTCCATCCATCCATTTTCCAACCCACTGAATCTGAACACAGGGTCACAGGGGGTCTGCTGGAGCCAATCCCAGCCAACACAGGGTACAAGGCAGGAACCAATCCCAGGCAGGGTGCCAACCCACCGCAGTATACTATACTATATATTGAAAAACAAGGACAGATTTTTAAAATTATTTTATTAGAAGATATTAACAATATTGTTGTATTGCTCAGAGCATGTTTAAAATATATATATTATTAAAAAAACGAATATAATATTATTAGTGAGAGGGTTGAGTTTGGTGTGATGACACTAATTTTACGATGTTTGGTGCCATCTTTGTCATCAGCAATCTTAAATTGCCGCATTCCACTATTGACAATCTGTTTCTTTTCTTTGTTAATAGATTGTTGACCATGCTAAATCCTCTTTCGGCTAAATATGATGATGGGAGACTTGTAGATTGTCGAATTCGTAAAAAGTACTGTTTCTTCCCAATGAAGAGGCCTATCCGCGAGAATTAAAAGATTTGTTATTTGGTGAAAGAGAAATCCACATACACGAGTGGTAGAGACGCGAAGTTGCTGCCACGTATTGCAGGCCCGGGGGATTTGCGAGCAAAACAAGCAGGGGACAAAGTCCCGTAGTTTTTAATAAGTAGGTCCACTTAAGTGTTCCTTTGAATGTGATCTGTAGGTACCACACTGTAATTTTAGATTGCTGTGAAGGAATTCCGAAACAATCTGGTATTGATAAAAAATGTTCTCACGTATTTATAGTAATGTTCAATGAACCTGTCAACATATGCATAGATTCGGTCCGCTACACGTGCGTTAATCTTCTAAGGACTTGCATGATGTGAGAATGCATGACTCGTGCAAATTTGTAAATATAATGTACCAATGCCTACTATTTAATACGGATGGGTCTTTCTTAATGGACATTTAGAACATTTGGTTGAAACATGTGTTCAATGATTTTTAGTATTAATCAAACTTTTCAGTGCGTTTTTGTGAGTATTACCAAGGTGGCGGCGGTTGGTCCTCAACGCCCCCTTAATATGTCTTGGACCAGAAATGCCCCCTTAGATTTCTTCAGTGCCCATTGGTGGGTGGTACTGCCCACATTGGGAACCTTAGGATTAGACTATTAAGCCTTTTTTTATTTAGGTCCCCATGTTCTTAAGCTTGCTACCTTGGTTGTTTAATTATTAAACAGAATATGTGCCATACTTCATCTTCAGGCTCCCAGATACAGTGGAACCTCAGGTCACTACTGTAATTCATTCCAAAACTCTGGTCGCAACCCGATTTGGTCGTGACCCAAACTAATTTCCCCCATAGGATTGTATGTAAATAAAATTACAGTAATCCGTTCCAGACCGTACAAACTGTATGTAAATATATATTATTTTTAAAGATTTGTAAGTACAAAAATAGTTACTTATACCATAGAATGCACAGTGTAGTAGTAAACTAAATGTAAAAACATTGAATAGCACTGAGAAAATCTTGAACAGAAAAAACTAACATTGCAAGAGTTCACGCTACAGCCTTACGAACTGCTCGCTGTAAACACTTTTTTTAATGAGTTTTAAGCACAAGGAAAAAATGAAAATTACTTAATTTATACAAAAACTAACCATAAACAACCAAGAAAACTAACCTTACATGCACGCACGTCTGACCGAGAACAATGTACAGGGAGAGATTGAACACATGCGGAAATCATCGGTGTGTACGAACCAGAAGGGAAACGAAATAGAGCATAAAGAGTACACAGCGAATGCACAGGGAGAGACTGAACGCGTGCGGAAATCGTCAGCGTGTACAAACCAGAAGGGAAACTCACTCGAGTGTGTGGTAGTGAACAGATGCAAAAGTTTGGCAAAGTTTTTGGTCGTAACCCGATTTGTACGTGTTCCGAAACATTCGTGACCCGAGTTTCCACTGTACTGCTAAGATAAGATCACCAAGGAGCCGATCAGTGTCTGATATTTATACACATTGTTCATGGCAGCTATGTCCTAACGTGGATCAACAGACAAACAAACACATATTATTTTCTTATATTACTCTGGATGCAGTCTTTTCCAAGCTTTACACGAATTAAAGATAACTGACATTTAAATCAAAGTTGTTGTGATTGGGAGTCACAAAAATAGCAAAAAAAGTTCTGGGGTCCCTAAAATGCAGCCACAATCTCACACTGCTATTTCTTTGTACTGTCTTGTATGTTACACTCGATCTTAAATATATTATTTGAAGAACAAAATTTTTGACTTTGAATGTGCACTGCACAAGATAAAAATGCACTTGGCATTGATAAAGTAAATACGAGAGCTTTCAGCACATTTTTATAGACAACATGAATATTTCGCTTTATAGAGTATGTTATGGATAATAAATACTGCCTCAATCAATCAATTAACCTCTATAAATATAAAATCCAATGTCTGTCTGTCTGCCTGTCTGTATGTTTGTCCGATTTTCATGCGAGAACAACTTAATGGATTTAGATCTTTTTTTTCTATAATTTGCTAGAACATTCTGGCTGATTTTACAACTTCTCTCATCACACTACGTTTCATAGTTTGCTTGCGGTATCAATTTATTTACGCGAATCTGAGAGAGAGGCTGCAGGGCTGCGGGGAGGAAGCGGGGCCTTCCTCACTCTGTGTGTGTACCTTACCTCCGCTTAGTTAGCAAACGAGAGAACTACTTAATGGACTTAGATCGTTTTTTTTTTCTATAATTTGCTTGAACATTCTGGTTGATTTTGCGACTTCTCGCATTGCGCTAAGTATTATAGTCCATTTGCAGGAATGGTTTCGTGCTAATCCGAGACAGAGGCTGCGGGCCGTGGAGAGGGGGAAGCGTGACGTCAGGGGTGGGGAGCCGTGTGGGGCCCTCCTCACTCAGGCGCCAGCCTCCGTTTAAATCGGTTTACCTCTCGCCACATTTTTACCTAGCCTCTGCTTAGCTGGCGATACCTGTTTGTTTATTGATTTTTCAAGTCTGTCCTGTTTCACTACTACGTGAGAGGAGCCACGGGGACAACTATCCATCCATCCATTATCCAATCCGCTATATCCTAACTACAGGGTCACGGGGGTCTGCTGTAGCTAATCTCAGCCAACAAAGGGCGCAAGGCAGGAAACGAACCCCGGGCAGGGTGCCACCCCACTGCAGGGCATACACACCAAGCACACACTAGGGACAATTTAGGATCGCCATTGCACCTAACCTGCATGTCTTTGGACTGTGGGTGGAAACTGGAGTACCTGGAGGAAGCCCACGCAGACACGGGGAGAACATGAAAACTCCGCGCAGGGAGGACCCAGGAAGCAAACCCGGGTCCCCTAACTGCGAGGCAGCAGCGCTACCCACTGCGCCACAGTGCCGCTCGGAGACAGCTAGTATGAAATAAATTCTGAAATGAATTAATAAACTGTTTGATCAGTCAGGCTGTGAGTTATTCAAGTTTAAAGAAGAACAGTCATGTTTTTCTGTATTTTAATGACAACAAGTCCTCTTAGATGTCAGAGCATTTATATAATCACGACATCAAACAGTGCCTCCATTTTTGTATAAATTGACTGAAAAGTGTGCATTGGTTATGTCACTGGTCTAGTATTGCACAAAGGGAAGTACACAAGCTCCAAGAATCAACATGGTGGCTTAAGCTGAGTCATGCATACCCAGCCTGACACCTACACAAAAATGCGACACAAAAATAGCCGGACTGGGCTTGGAGTTTTCCTGGAAAACCGTCTGGATTTGGTCTGGACATGAATCATAGAACTACTGTATATCCCCTTCTACACGCCCTCTCAAACCGCCGACCGGCTCGGTATATCCTGTGAGCAGCCTAGTCAGTATTTGCACAACAATCGCTACATGAGTTGCTGTGATAATGTTGGGAGAAAAAAATCGAACAGCGAATCCACATCAAATTTCTCTTTTTACGTAAAGCAGTTTTTGACTGACAAAAACATTCCTGTCCTCCATCATCCTCCCTATTCGCCTGATTTAGCTCCCTGTAAATTTTTACTTGTTACCCAACAATCAAAAGTGACCTGAAGGGATCACATTTTTCTTCAATGGATGAAGTGAAGACAGAAACGGCAAACCTGTTGAAGAGCCTCAAGCAAGAAGACATCCAGCACTGTTTAAATCAATGGAGGATAATGTATGGAGTGGTGCAGAGATCAGGAGGAGGAGTACAGAGAAGGTGACAATGTTTAGAATGCTGTAAGTCATCAAGAAATATTTTTTTTTTGTACCAATCCGGTTATTTTTGTGTCTCACCTCGTTTTCTTGAGTTTTTGCATGCATGTCTGGTGGAGTGACTCACCATGTTTTCTACCTACAAAGTATATGGAGGCACTACTACTCTCCTTGTCTCTCTTGCTATCAACCCTACTCTTCCTCTGCCAATTGAACCTTCTTCTGAATATTTTCTCAATGCAACTCTGTCAATGAATCTAGGTGTCTCTTCCATCCAAGACTTATTTCTGAAATGTGTTGACTAGATGCCTGTTGCTGAATTTGCTACAATTATTGCTATAATGTAACGGCCATGGAAATTAATAAGAGGGAATCTATGATTATATTTCTTAAATAAGTGAAGAAAGCTTGGTAGTTACTTCTATACATTTCTTAAAGTATAATAAAATTCCCACTTAGTCCATACTCTCCTGTACGCTTAATGAAATTCTTTTCTGAACTTTCCATCGTCTGTCTTTAGTCCTTTACTAACTGGGTACAATAAGGCGCTTACTGAACTTGGTCAGCAGTGTTTTGAAGGAAATCATCAAAGAGAATGTCTATTACCAATGCAGGTTCTAAATGTATATTATATAGTGATTGGGAAGATGGTTTGTTGAGACATGGTTGACCCAGATTTCCAAAGCACATGGGAGCACACTGGAAACTGTGACGCTAGCTAATAGAAGGTTCTATGGCCTGAATTAAGCATTTTGGCTATCAAACTAAACAGCATATTTGATGAAGTCCAAACACAACATTATGAAAAGCACACCATCTTCACCATGGCACATGGTGGTGGCTGCATGATGATGTGGAAATGCTTCACTGCATTAGGCCAAAGAAGGCTTGTGAGGGTAGGTTGAGGTTAGGAGCAGGCACTGATACAATGCATTGCTGCACCCACCACACGACAAACCAACTCAGGATCCAAGTGCAGCCATGCAACGGGTGACACCTCAGCACCACAATAGTTCAGATGGAGTGGAACAGTGTGAGGTTTTTCTTAAGGTGGCTGGAGTGCCAATTCTGCCACCAACCCCCCAAGTTTTTTCCTGCAGGTTTGAGGGCCTACATGCAGAGACGAATGCAGATTAACGTCATACCCAGGATGGAGCAATTGCAGGTTAAGGGCCGTGCTCAAGGGTCCAACAGGTAGAGTGGGTAATAAATGCAGAAAATACATGGACATTCGAGAGGAAACCTGATGTAGTCTGCAAGAAACTTTGTGGGAAAATTTGTTTCCCTGCAAGACAATGTGCACAGGCGTAAAGACAAAGCTACACAGGAATGGCTTTTACACAACAATGTTAATGTCCTAGAGTGGCAGAGTGAGAGTCCAGGTTACGGTCCAACTGAGAATTTGTGGCTGGACTTCAAAACGTTTGTCTGCAATACCCAAGCAACCTGACCGAGCTTGAGCAGAGCTGCAAATAAGAATGGGAAAAAATTGCATTGTCCAGATATACAAAGCTGATATACGAAGAGAGAGAGACCTGTGGAATCTACTAAATAATGACTTCAAGGTGGTGGATTACAGTCTGTGATCAATCATTTATTATTATTATTATTATTATTATTATTATTATTATTATTATTACCACATTTCTATTAACTTCACCTGTTTGTTGTCTGGTACAAATCTTGTAATCGATATGCAACCCACTTCCTGCATTCCAGATGACTTGCAATTTTGCACACTTACTCACTTCCGATGACAATACATTCATCAATAATCATTTCCACTAATTGATCAATTAATCCATGTTAATTAAGAAATGAAATTTTCATATGAAGAATAGTTCAAGACTTCACCAATTGATGGCTCTAGTAATGGATAGAACTAAAACAAACCCAAGACTAAAAAGTTGAAAATAATATATATATAAAAAAAAAAAATTTAAAAGCCACGCTCATATTAAGTTAAAAAGTGTACTAAAAAGTAAAAATTAAGTCTCTCATACATCAAATTATTTTTCGAAGTGAACTGAACTGAACTCAACTCCAAGAATCAACTCAACTGAAAGAATGAACTCAACTGAACACCAGCAAAACCAAGGAGCTGGTGGTGGATTTTAGGAGGACCAGGCCCCTCATGGACCCTGTGATCATTAGAGGTGACTGTGCAGAGGGTACAGACCTATAAATATCTGGGAGTGCAGCTGGATGATAAACTGGACTGGACTGCTCTGTGAAAGAGAGCACAGAGCCGACTATACTTCATTAGAAGGCTGGCGTCCTTCAACATCTGCAATAAGATGCTGCAGATGTTCTACAGATGGTTGTGGCGCCCTCTTCTACACGATGGTGTGCTGGGGAGGCAGCATAAAGAAGAGGGACGCCTCACGCCTGGACAAACTGGTGAGGAAGACAGGCCCTATTGTAGGCACGGAGCTGGACAGTTTGACATCTGTGGCCGAGTGACGGGCGCTGAGCAGACTCCTGTCAATAATGGAGAATCCACTGCATCCACTGAACAGGATCATCTCCAGACAGAGGAGCAGCTTCAGCAACAGACTGCTGTCACCATCCTGCTCCACTGACAGACTGGGGAGACCCCACACTATGTTACTCTTCAATTTCACCCGGGGAGGTAAACATTAACATTATACAAAGTTATTGTCTGTTATACCTGCATTGTTATCACTTTTTAATTTAATATTGATTTTTATCAGTATGCTGCTGCTGGAGTATGTGACTTTCCCCTTGGGATTAATAAACTATCTATCTATCTATCTATCTATCTATCTATCTATCTATCTATCTATCTATCTATCTATCTATCTATCTATCTATCTATCTATCTATCTATCTATCTATCTATCTATCTATCTATCTATCTATCTATCTATCTATCTATCTATCTATCTATCTATCTATCTATCTATCTAATTTAGAATGATTTGCAGAGATCTCTTTTAACATTGACATTAAAGGGCCTTTTCTGTTCATCAATTTCAAAATATCTGAATGAAATCCTCTGTGATTTAATGTTGTATAATAATAAAATAGAAAAACATTAAACAGATGAATATACATTGAGATTCACTCGAAAGAGATTGTAACTCCCGTTAGGATGAAGCAATCTGAACCAAACAAATACGCTCTATACCTTGACGTCTGTGTAATCGATTGATGCTGGAAGTGGTTTCCATTTTCTGCCAGACACATTCCTCAACTTATCGGCAAGCGTCACAGGGGGAATAGCAGCAATTTCACGTTGGACGTTTTCCTTCAAATCTTTCACAGTGTGAGGATTGTTCCGATAGACTTTTCCTTTGAACAAGTCTGCTGGTGTCAGATCTGGTGACCGTGGTGGCCAAAGCCCCTTTGAAATTACCCTATTGCTAAAGAAGGACTGAATTTCTGCCACGCTCCTGCCAATGTGTGACACGTTGCTCCATCTTGTTGGAAGTAACCCTCCGTGAACTCACGGTCATCCAGTTGATTCTGACATTACTTAAATGAATTGGTGACCCAATAGGTTCGCACCATGAAGACGCTCTGGTCAATACGGTACACAACCATCCTGATGAGAAGTCGAGTGACTGAGTGAAGGGGTACAGGCAGTTTGCAGGTGCAAATGGGGGTTAAATGTCGCAACGGCTGTACGGAGCTTACCTCATCACTCCGACGCAGATTGAAGCTCCAAATGCTGAGGGGCACATTGCAGCACGCTGTTTCATTCAGATTGCTTCATCTTAGCGAGAGTTATTACAGAATACTCAGGGCATCTTTCGAGTGAATCTCCCTTTGTTTTATAGGTACTTTTGTATAGGCACAAAAAAGTAGAAGCATGCCAGGATAAACTGAAATGGGTTGAAGTGAATTTCTCAGTGAAAGATAAAATGATGTCTGAACAGAAGGGTACACAAGAAACTGCAAAGTATATTATTTGTGTAAAACCTAAAGAGAATCAAGCTCAAATTAACTATCAGGGGTGGCGCAGTGGTAGTGCTGCTGCCTCACAGTTAGGAGACCCGGGTTCGCTTCCCGGTCCTCCCTGTGTGGAGTTTGCATGTTCTCTGCGTGGATGCGCTCCGGGTTCCTCCCAAAGATATGCAGGTTAGGTGGATTGGCGATTCTAAATTGAATTGAAATTAAAATGACGGCAGTGTATGTGTCTGCTTGTATTCACCTTGTGATGAGCTGAGGCCTCGCCCAGGGATTGTTTCGGCCTCGTGCCCAATGCTTGCTGAAATGGACACATCCCTGGATTGATGGGTGTAATCATTAAACATCCTTTTCAGAGATATCGCAGTAAGGTGTCCTCAGAATTTAATGGGCATTCCAGGCAAGCGAATCCGAACCTGTTCTCACCGTGATGATATCTCACACTGCCACCTGGTGGATTCTTCCAGATTTACGTAAATTACGCGTGCAAGTATAAACAGTAAAACGCATGTGTCGCATCACATGAAGTATAAAAGTAGAAAATTCTGGTTGCTGTACATTGAAAAAAAATAGTAACAGTTGTAACGGGCAGCTGGAACACCTCTGTAAGGGCAGAACCGGGGGACGGAGCACTTGCACGGGGCAATACCTCCCCCGGAACGACAGAGGACAGTCTGCCTGGCTTGCTACAGTGCCACGGAGCAGGGAAGCTCAACCCTGCTGGGACCACCAGGGGGCGTGTAGAGAATGGCTGAGCCCTCCTGTGCAGGTCTGTCGTCATACCCGGAAGTGCAGCCGGAAGGTGATCATGGAACAGCTGGAGCACTTCCGGGTGCTTTAGAAAAGGGGACAGCTGCCACAATTCAAGAGTCAGAGTCGGGAGGAAGAGGGCAAAGCCTGAGAAGGAGTGGAGGTGAGAAGAGACAAGGAGAGAACGGAACTGAGTGCTGTGTGGTGACTTTAAAACTGTAAATGAAGCCTGTGTAGTGCTGGGACTTGTGCCTCTGTGTCTGGTATATTTCACACAGTCAATACTTTGATGTAACAAAATGCTGCACTTGTACAATAAGCTCTGAGTATGTAGATTAAAAAGGATTACATATTTTAGAATGGGGCGGCACAGTGGTGCAGTGGGTATCGCAGCTGCCTCGTAGTAAGGAGACGTGAGAGAGTTTGCATGATCTCCCCATGCCTGCAAGGGATTCCTCCCACAGACCAGAGACATGCCGGTGAGGTGCATTGGCGATCCTAAATTGTCCCTAGTGTGTGCTTGGTGTGTGGGTGTGTGTGCCCTGCAGTGGGCTGGCGCCCTGCCCGGGGTTTGTTTCCTGTGTTGGCTGGGATTGGCTCCAGCAGACCCCTGTGGCCCTGTAGTTAGGATATAATGGATGGATGGATATTTTAGAATGTCTGAGTCCCACCATTCCTGGCATAGCTGTGTATGTAGGGCTTAATGGGATCTCTTTCCATGCAAAGTAAAAAAGCTGTTAAATAATACACAAAGACTGCGGTTCGTTGGCACCCTGCCCGGGATTGGTTCCTGCCTTGTGCCCTGTGTTGGCTGGGATTGGCTCCAGCAGACCCCCGTGACCCTGTGTTCGGATTCAGTGGGTTAGAAAATGGATGGTATAGGGATAATACACATAGAAAGTGTTTTCTTTTTTTTTTAATCTCACAAAGTCAATGCAGAGCAGGCTTTTATCCTACAGTTTTATCAAGTATTTTTCATTTGCCGTCTCCATCTGCTCTCCCTAAGGACACCTTTGAAAGTAAGATGGCATCACCTCAAAGAATTACAGTTTGGTTAAATGTTAAAAAATAAAAAAAAAAGAAGCAGTACCTGAGAGACAAATCCTTTGCTTTTCTGTTACTCTAGGATATTCTTGTTTTCTATCATCATATCTTAAATATTTGACTGCTTTTTTCATTGGAGGCTTGAAACCAAGGCCCCGTAGAGACCATAAACCCTCATTTGTAGTTTTTCATGAAGCGAGGTCATTGTGAACTGACAGCGATGAGACCCAGATCCCATACAGTAGTGAGAAAAAGTTTTTAGACCTTTTAGAATTTTTCTGGGCTCCTAAAATATGATATCAATTTATAGTAGTATACTGTAGTCTAATTGAACAAATGTGAAACAAATAACTGTAAACTATTCTGCCTCAACAGAAAATATTCTGATGAAGCTTCACCTAAACTTGTCTTGCAGGATCGTTCCTTTGAGCAAGTTGACTTGGCCGCTGACTGCAGTCATGATTTGAGCCCTCATCTATTACCCCTCTGATGCTAACATCTGACTTTATAGTTTTTTCTTTTTTTCTTACTCTTTCAGGGCTAATTATTTTTTTCATTTCCTCCCAGGTCTGAATATTTTTCCCAAAAACTCAGTTTTCTAAAAAGCATACAAAGCAAACACTATATGCATTTAACATTAAACATTAGCTTTCTAAGATCGGCTGTCACACTGCTGGCATACTTACTACATTCCTGTTTGTCTAATCATTTACAGTATCTCACAAAAGTCAGTACACCCCTCACATTTTTGTAAATATTTTATTAAATCTTTTCATAGGACAACACTGAAGATATGACACTGTAATACAATGTAAAGTAGCCCGTGTACAGCTTGTATAACGGTGTAAATTTGCTGTCCCCTCAAAGTAACACAACACACAGCCATTAATGTCTAAACTGCTGGCAACAAAAGTGAGTACACCCCTAAGTGAAAAATGTCCAAATTGTGCCCACCATTATTTTCCAGCACTGCCTTAACTCTCTTGGGCATGGAGTTCACTAGAACTTCACAGGTTGCCACTGGAATCCTCTTCCACTCCTCCATGATGATATCACGGAGCTGGTGGATGTTAGAGACCTTGCGCTCCTCCACCTTCCGTTTCAGGATGCCCCACAGATGCTCAATAGGGTTTAGGTCTGAAGACATGCTTGGCCAGTCCAGAACCTTTACCCTCAGTTTCTTTAGCAAGGCAGTGCTCATCTTGGAGGTGTTTTTGGGGTCGTTATCATGTTGGAATACTGCCCGGCGGCCCAGTTTCTGCTTCAGTATGTCACAGCACATGTTGGCATTCATGGTTCCCTCAATGAACTGTAACTCCCCAGTGTCGGCAGCACTCATGCAGCCCCAAACCATGACACTCCCACTACCATGCTTGACTGTAGGCAAAACACACTTGTCTTTGTGCTTGTCGCCACACACGCTTGACACCATCTGAACCAAATAAGTTTATTTTGGTCTCATCAGACCACAGGACATGGTTCCTGTAATCCATGTCCTTAGTCTGCTATTCATCAGCAAACTGTTTGCAGGCTTTCTTGTGCATCATCTTTAGAAGAGGCTTCCTTCTGGGACGACGGCCATGCAGACCAATTTGATGCAGTGTGTGGCGAGCGTATGGTCTGAGCACTGACAGGCTAACCCCCCCACACCTTCGACCGCTGCAGCAATACTGGCAGCACCCATACAGTTGTGCTTGAAAGTTTGTGAACGCTTTAGAATTTTCTATATTTCTGCATAAATATGACCTAAAACATCATCAGATCTTCACTCAAGTCCTAAAAGTAGATAAAGAGAAACCAGTTAAACAAATGAGACAAAAATATTATACTTGGTCATTTATTTATTGAGCACAATGATTGAATATTACATATTTGTGAGTGGCAAAAGTATGTGAACCTCTAGGGTTAGCAGTTTGAAGGTGAAATTCGAGTCTGGTGTTTTCAATCAATGGGATGCCAATCAGGTGTGAGTGGGCACCCTGTGTTATTTAAAGAACAGGATCTATCAAAGTCTGCTCTTCACAACACATGTTTGTGGAAGTGTATCATGGTATGAACAAAGGAGATTTCTGAGGACCTCAGAAGTAAAGAGTTGTTGATGCTCATCAGGCTGGAAAAGGTTACAAAACCATCTCTAAAGAGTTTGGACTCCACCAATCCACAGTCAGACAGATTGTGTACAAATGGAGTAAATTCAAGACCATTGTTACCCTCCCCAGGAGTGGTCAACCAACAAAGATCACTCCAAGAGCAAGGCACACGTGTAATAGTCGGCGAGGTCACAAAGGACCTCAGGGTAACATCTAAGCAACTGAAGGCCTCTCTCACATTGGCTAATGTTCATATTCATGAGTCCACCATCAGGAGAACACTGATCAACAATGGTGTGCATGGCGGGGTTGCAAGGAGAAAGCCACTGCTCTCCAAAAAAAACATTGCTGCTCTTCTGCAGTTTGTTAAAGATCACGTGGACAAACCAGAAGGCTACTGGAAGAATGTTTTGTAGACGGATGAGACCAAAATAGAACTTTTTGGTTTAAATGAAAACGTTATGTTTGGAGAAAGGAAAACACTGCATTCCACCATAAGAACCTCATCCCATCTGTGAAACATGGTGGTGGTAGTATCATGGTTTGGGCCTGTTTTGCTGCATCTGGGCCAGGACGGCTTGCCTTCATTGATGGAACAATGAATTCTGAATTATATCAGAGAACTCTAATGGAAAATGTCAGGACATCAGTCCATGAACTGAATCTCAAGAGAAGGTGGATCATGCAGCAAGACAACGACCCTAAGCACACAAGTTGTTCTACCAAAGAATGGCTAAAGAAGAATAAAGTGAATGTTTTGGAATGGCCAAGTCAAAGTCCTGACCTTAATCCAATCGAAATGTTGTGGAAGGACCTGAAGCGAGCAGCTCATGTGAGGAAACCCACCAAGGGACACGGTGTTACAGCTTAAAGTGCCCAGTGAGAAATGTGGTTCTCCTCTATGAATTGAGCTGTGGATGAGAAGCTAAGGTGAGGTAGTCAACAAAAGGAGATTGTGGTGGGTTGGAACAAAGGCTCCTGTGGAAGGATTAGTCTACGAAATTGAGAAATTTTGTTTCATGACAGTGGTCAACAAGCATTTTGCTACTGGGATTCTTTCACCTGTTCTTTAACAAATTTCACTTGCTGACTGAACATCTGAAAACTGTTTTCGTCCAGCAGCACATCCCATTTTTTAGTTAAGATGTTCCAGATCTTGGACAACTAGGGTGACTGGACAGTAAAGATGGATAACCATTTTGATAAATACCATTAATTCTACTAGGGATGCCACATGCTACTTACAGCTGTGAGTTGTTTACCTTGTCATTATTCATTTTATTTAAAAATTATTCATTTTTAATTAGTGGAAAAAATATTTGTTACTGTTTACCAAGTCTTATATGCCTCTTAAACATAATGACACAACTCAGACTTAACGCTGCATTAGCTAGTTGGTTTTACTGTTTCCTTAACATAACATTTCATTTCAGGACATTTTGTTCATTAGATTTACCATTACTTGGAAAATTTTGTCAAGGCGATGGACAAAAACATCGATGTGTTTCAGCATTTAAGAAATGTTTGGTCTTGAGAAAAGGGAAGTCCAACTAAGGAAGGTGTTTTTGTTGGTCCTGAAATCCATGAACTGATGCTTGACTGAAGCCCACTGAATCAGCACCCTTATTCATGCAGGTTGTCCACAATTTTCTTGGTAGTCACAGAGCAGAGAGGTATGCTGAGCTTATGGAGAACCTGCTGGTATCGTCTTCTGGTTCGTTTTCAGAATAAACACATCAAAACAATTTTGGTGGGACAGAATTCAAATTCCAGATATTGTCTTCATACATTGATATTCAAATGTGTCAAAACGTCAATGATGTGTTTCTGAAAAACCTGACGTGCTAGCTGAATTCCGATTACACTTATGAAATCAGTTTAAAAAACTTAATAATAAGGAGCTGGTTGGAAGTTCCCAATAGCAAACAAAAAATATTTTTTGTAGACCGGTGTTATTACAATTTAATTTGAATTTTCCCCTGATGCTATTTGGGTGCCCACAATCATGAATTGGATTGGGCAGGATCAGAAATGGATACATGGATAAAGTCTCATTGGTGCTTTTAAATTATTTCTAGTAGGCTGGAAAGAGAATGAGTAACAAATCTGAGCCCTGTGATGCAGAGGCAGGTAAACTTCAAGACCTGTGTGATCAGTGGGGCATTTTCATTTATTGGGGTTCCTTTTGGAGTGGACGTTACAAGGTCTACTCCTGGCTTGATTGAGGGCCAAGTCCACAAAATGAGAAGAGTATCCTCTGTCAATGAATAAAACATTTTTTGAGTGCTTCATTACAGAAGTCAACCTCATCACTGTGGAGGCAAGGAACACTATGGAGCTACTGTATGAAAGAGGCAGGGGGTTTTTAGTATGCCAAGGACGGAAAAAGCTGTAGTGAATCAATTGTGTGAGCTAGTTCATTTGGGACATAGACATTTTAAGTCCCGGAAATCTAACAGAAAGAATGATTATCTAAAATGGTTGAGTTGTGATGGAAACATTGACTATAAACCTGATTGTTAGATGGAAACTAGAAGAATCCTTCTATATAAAAGCGGTCAGGATTGTCCTTCCGTCCCGTGAGTGCTACGCAGGCGCGGAGTTTCACACACGCCCGTCCACTTTGCAATGCACGATGGGATTTGTAGTTTCGTTTTTCCAGGTAAAAGATGATTTTCTACTCCAGACTGTGCGATATCTTCTTCTTCTTTCTTACTATATGAAAGCGGTCAGGATTGTCCTTCCGTCCCGTGAGTGGAAAGCGTAGCGGTATTCCGCTTATCACAGACTTACTACTTGCAGTTTGCGGTACGAAGCGACATGATGTGAGCGGAGTTCTGGTGCTCCCATCGTTCCCTTGCTTTTGAGTGCGATGCGCTGGAAAAATAGACAAAATGATGTCTCTGGAAATAATTAATGTTGATGGAGTACAAATGCCACACCGCGTAGTAAATATCAGGGGGGTTCAAAAGGGCAACCTCAATATAGAAAAAAAGTTTAAATTTCATCACAAAAATAACAGAAACTACGAGTATTAAAGTAATACGCTCAAATGCAATATAACCAAATTAATGAGTTTGTATAAAATACCAAATTGATCTACATATTGAATTGCCTTAAGAAGTGGTCAACTTAAAAGGCGGTCTCATTAAAAGGCAGGTGAGCCTAGTCATTAATGAATTCCTCTAGCTGGTTTTTGAAGCGGGGTGGCACGGTGGCACAGTGGCAGCACTGCTGTCTTGCAGTTAGAAGACCCGAGTTTGCATGTTCTGTGTCGGCTTCCTCCGGGTACTCCAGTTTCTTCTCACAGTCCAAAGACATGCAGATTAGGTGCATTGGTGATTTTAAATTGTCCCTAGTGTGTGTGCCCTGTGGTGGGCTGGTGCCCTGCCCAGGGTTTGTTTCCTGCCTTGCACCCTGTGTTGTCTGGGATTGGCTCCAGCAGACCCCGTGACTCTGTAGTTAGGATATAGTGGGTTGGATAATGGATGGATGGTTTTTGAAGCAAAAAGCAGCACCAACACAATCACTGATATATCATTTGTACACGTCCAGTACAAAGCCTTGGTAGAAAGAAAAGAAATGCTCTTCCAATCAGTTGGCAAAAGTGTTGGCATATCTAGATCCCAGTATATGCAGTATATAATATGTGATTTAAGAACCCTATAAGATAAGAGTTTATTGGTTATTATCATGACTTTTACAGCTAACGTGTAGTGATAAAACTGCTTTTCCTTCTATCTAGTACGAAATCCATGAATCCAGTATAGAACCCAAGGTTATGGAGCAGTGAGACGGTATCTCCAACCACTGTATCTGTCTACAACCCTTATTATATAGCCTTTAAAAAGACAGTATATAATTTTGGTTGTTATTTTTTGAGAAAACTATTAATTGATAAAAGACAAAAAAACCTCGAGTTTTGTAAGATGTCAGTCATTGTCCAACCTGCTATACCCTAATACAGGGTAACAGGGGTCTGCTGGAGCCAATCACAGCCAGCACAGGGCACAAGTCAGGAACAAATCCTGGCAGGGTCCCAGCCCACCACAGGGCACACACACCAAGCACAATTTAGGATCGCCAATGCACCTAACCTGCGAACCCAAGTCTCCTTACTGCGAGGCAGCAGCGCTACCCACTGCGCCACCGTGCCGCCCTTTGTAAGACGTGTTTGTTCTTTTATCTTTGTAAACATTTGCTCTTCTTCTGAGTTTTCCTTCCACATCGCCTAAGCCAGTGTTTCCCAACCTCGGTCCCGTGGGCACACTGTGGCTGCAGGGTTTTTTTCCAGTAAGATTCCTAATCAGTGACAACTCCTGATAGCACTGATCTTATTTAATTAGCTGGTATTATTTTTCTTTTATTCTACATTCAGAAAAGCACAGCAGCATGTTTTTTTACATTTATAAGACATTTGGAACTATTTCTGCTTTTGTTATAGATTAACTCTCTTTTGTTGATTTCATTATATTTTCCCCTTTCTCTGTGCAGATTTTCCCCTTCATTGTATCTTATTAATGACAATTAAAAACGAGCAGAGCAGATACCCTGGCAAATAACACGGAATAATCAAAGGCTGCAACTACTTTAGCATCAGAACCACTTATTAGTAAATAATGGATTAATTAAACAATTAGAACACCTAGAAAAGTAGAATGGAAATCAAGATGAAAATATTGTTAAAAAGAAAAAAATACATTATCCCATATAACTGCTTGGTGCATTTTAATATATATATTGTCACACACGTGCGCATGGGAGGCAGCTGAAGGGCTTGAGTGAGGGCAATTCTGAATCAGACCAGGATGTGACAGACTGCACTGACTCTGATTCCACCTGGCCCTCTTGACGTCACTTCTGGGTCCGAGCCTATGGAAGAAGACCTTGCTGGCTCCGGCCCCTGTGATGTCATGTCTGGGCTCAAACCTGTGAGCCCGATCTCGTTGACCTTACTTCCTGTCTTCCCCTTTAAAAGCCTCCTCCTTTTCCCTATTCCCTCAGTTCTGTTTTGGACTCAGTTTTGTGTACATCAGTGCTGTTTACATTTTGGCAACTTTACAGCCAGGATAGCAAATATGCGGATGGCTGTCCCAAACCTTGCTATGACTCAGAGTGGAGTTTGTGTGTATATATATATATATATATATATATATATATTGTCACACACGTGTGCATAGGAGGCAGCTGAAGGGCTTAGAGAGGACTGATTATACATCTGCCCCTTTACTCTTTCTAAGTTCCCTACAGCTCTTTCCTGGGAAATCCCACCAGGAGCCACCACCTCGAAGCGGGACACATCACGTCCGGTCCCGGCCCCCCGAGGACGACATCACTTCCGGTCCCGGCCCCGAGGACGACGTCACTTCCGCCCAGCGTCCTATAAAGCCTCCCGCCTTTGCTCTGGGAGGCAGTTCTGTTTTGGACTCTGTCGTGTAAACTTGTCTTACATGAATCATTTGCTTTTGCAGCCAGGAAACCACATTAAACGGGTGGCTGCCCCAAACCTTGCCAGGCCTGGTGTCTCTTCTTATTATAATATATGGTTTTCTAATTTCTATATTGTTCTCAAAACACAGAACTTGGGAAACAGCACATCACTTAATTAGCCCAGGAGTCCAATTAAAAACAGAAGCTGGTTGGAACAAAAACCTGCAGCCACTGTCCCCAGGACCGAGGCTGGGAAACACTGGCCTAAGACATGCATGTCAAGTTACCTGACGAATCCAAACTCTCCACCGTGTGAGTGTTGCATGTTGATATACTGTATGTGCAAAGTCAGCCCTGCAATGAACTGGCATCCTGTCCAAGGCTTTTTATTGTCTTTTGATCATTTTTGCCGCAATAGCCTCTGGTACCTCTGGATTGCATTAGGAGCGTTTGAATATATGAAGTTACTCCTTCCTCCTAGAATACACCTCTATGGTGGCTATTGGTACAATCTGCAGATTTGACTCACTTTGTCAGCCTAAGCGAGCGACTGAACCAGCCTGTGTTGGTGTAAGTAATTATATGTTTGCTAAGTGCCTTGGGATGGAAATCTGATGCCAAACATAAAGTTTCTTTTTTTGTTTTTTTCTTTATACAGAACATGGATCAATTAGAGGACACTGTGGAGCAGGATCGAGCTACGCATGTGGAGTGGACTACATTACTTTTCTGATCTGGGTGAACCTGAGAATTCTCCTTTAGGCAAATTTTGCTTACCCTTCATCGTCTTTAAACACAAAGACAAAACGGTAAATGAGATAATAGGAAACTCTGATTTAATGATGCCTTAAAACAGTCCTGGAGGACCACCGTGGCTGCAGGTTTTCATTCGAACCCTTTTCTTAACGAGTGACCAGTTTTTGCTGCTAATTAACTTCTATTGAACTTATTTTTATTGACTTGCTCTTGAAGTCTCAGACCCCTTAATTGTTACTTTTTTCTGTAATTAGCAGCCAAATAATAATGAGATATAAAATGTGGTGTCCACCATGCAATTTTCGAAAGTAAAGAAAGATGACGGCCTTAGGAATGTCGATCAGCATTTTAACAGTGTGCTCTTAGAAAAGAGAAATGTCTGCCATTGCACAATGAGAGCAGCAACAAGCCATGGAATTAAAGAACGAGTTTAATTAACGACAAGAATCAGCGCCTCATTAAACAGCTGGTTGGAATGAAACTGGTTGGAGTTTGAGGCCCTGACCTAGTTGGTCTTCTCTTGGCTCACTCACTTCACATTTCATTTCTGTTTGGGTGCCATTTAAGGAACGAAATGAAGTAATTCAGGGGAACAAATCTTAAAAAAGCAAGTCAATTAAAATTAATTCACAAGCAGTTAATTAGCAGCACAAACAGGGTACTCATTAAGAAAAGGGTTAGAATGAAAACCTGCAGCCATGGTGGTGTTCCAGGACCAGAGTTGGCGACCCCTGCCTTAAAATGTATTATCCAGCATAAACCTGTAACTTAAAAGCATTTGTATTCAAAGTTATGATGCTAAATACGAAAGGGGTTACATAAGAAATGACTGATTGTATGACTAGGATCTTAAGAATTGGTTACTTCTAACCTGTAAGTTTATAGAAGCTTTTGTGGTGCGCTCTGTGAAAAGTTAAATACAGTATAAGGTTTGATACTAGATACCATCCTGTAAATGGATTTTGTCCAGAGAAAAGCCTTTGCATTTGAGTTCCTCCTTGTGTCCTTGCAATGCAGACATTTTTCTTCAGAAAGAAATATTAGCAGTGCTTTTCCAGGAACCAAAAACAGACTTAAAAGACTGGCACATTGGAGCTGGAAGCGCCTGTCAGCTGGCTTGGGTGATGCGTGTTGTAATTGGGAATCGAGCACTAAAGGTCATTCATTACAAATACTGTGTGTGATGCAGAGGGGCTCTGGAAAACAGACAGGTCTTCAGGGTTAGTCTTTAATTAAGCCTGTGCAGCAAACTCCAGCAGCTATTCTCAAAGAAGATGGAGAGTAATGGCACCCAAATGGTCAGCACTAACGTTTGCAACAGTGAGGATCTGCAGCATTGTTTCTGCGGAGAACCAGTGTATTTAACGATATAACTAAATGTGTTTTGTTACACAGTTGATGGAAAATGGTTAAGGTTTATTTTCTATAGACAAAACCAAGCTTAAATATTATGTTATGTCCTGACAAAGTGCCAAAGATTTTCACACAGATTTGTATTTAGGTCTTGGGTGACACGGGTTAATTGCTTGTAAAGTGCCTTGGCATGACATAGTGTGTGCTATAATGGTGTCCAATCCAGGATTACATCTTGTCTTGTACCCGGTCCTTCCAGCATCAGCTCCAACTTTCAAGATTCTACAATTTTGGGATTTGGAGAATCGCCTTTGGCATTTTTTTAGTTTAATTGTTTACTATTTTTACCATTTTTGATCACAGGGACCGTGGTTTTCTGTATTTTCTAATAGCCACAGTAATAGTGGTTTTAGTAATGTCTTCTTGTTGCTTCCATGTAGCACTTACAGCGTGAAGTGTGATATGTTATGTCATCACACCAACCTTATTTAAAATGGCAGCGCACGGACCTCGTTGTGCAAGTTTCAGAATCATGCAGTGTGCTTGGTGGTCTAAAATCTTTCTAGGGAGGTCGGATTTTTGACTTTTAACTTTTAGTAATGAAATGTGGCATTTTAGTTTATGACCATTGTGGCTTCTGACCTGCAGTAGTTCTTTACTACAGTTTCTTATTATCTGCTTGTCTTTGTGGCTTGCTTTTAATTTGGCCTTATTCTGCCATGGCTGTATATCAACTTGTTATATTATTGCATTGATATATGGGTATTTTATTTATTGATTTATTTACTAGCGGAGAAGAAGTGTGTTAAAGAAGTTATGAAAATGAAAAGGAAACATTTTAAAAATAACGTAACATTTGCTTTCTATTCGTTTGCATAAGCACAGTCCTTCACCAGCAATTATTTAATGTTAGCTCAGACCCGGCACTTAAAAGTTTCTGTCACACTTTTGCTGAGTTTGTGCCAGACACTATTCTATCCCTGACCATCTCATTTTCGTTTGCATAAGCACAGTTCTTCACCAGCAATTTTAAAAACGCCAGTGGCAGCGTGTCTATAAACTTAATTTAAACTTACGGTTTACACCGTGTGCTTTGTTTCCACAGTAGCTGCACTTGTGAATACTTTTGCTGCCTTCTCATTTGCTTGTTTGTTTGCGTCACTCGCTTCATATTCTTTTGCTGCCTTCTCAATTGTGTAATACATTTTTTGTTTAGCGCTCTTTGGAGCTCTTCCTTCTTCTCTACGTACTGCCTGCACAGTCAGTTCAACGTGAGCCGCTCTCTTGAGTGATCTTGCGATGTCCACGACTTTATTTAATGTTAGCTAAGACCCGGCACTTAAAAGTTTCTCGCTACAGCAATTTTAACTCCGTCACAAAGTGATCCAAAATCTCGTTTATACCCCACATCCTCTCATTAAACTTGTATCTCGCGAATATCGTATTCGTCGTAGGCATGACAAACGCCAGTGGCAGCGTGTCTATAAACTTAATTTAAACTTACGGTTCACACCGTGTGCTTTGTTTCCGCAGTAGCTGCACTTGTGAATACGCTTGTATGCGTCACTCGCTTCATATTCTTTTGCTGCCTTCTCAATTGTGTAATGCGTTTTTTGTTCAGCGCTCTTTGGAGCTCTTCCTTGTTCTCTACGTACCGCGTGCACAGTCAGTTCACGTGAGCCGCTCTCTTGAGTGATCTTGCGATGTCCACGACTTTATTTAATGTTAGCTAAGAGCCGGCACTTAAAAGTTTCTCGCTACAGTAATTTTAACTCCATTAAAAAGTGATCCAAAGTCTCGTTTATACCTCGTGTCTTCTCATTAAACTTGTATCTCGCGAATATCATATTCGTCATAGGCATGACAAACTCTAGCGGCAATGTGTCTATAAACTTAATGTATGAATATGCTTGTATGCGTCACTCGCTTCATGTTCTTTTTTGCCTTCTCAATTGTGTTGTGCGTTTTTTGTTCAGCGCTCTTTGAAGCTCTTCCTTGTTCTCTACGTACTGAGTTCACAGTCACTTCATGTGAGCCGCTCTCTTGTGTGATCTTGCGAATATTTACCTTATTTGGGCAGGCACTCAATTATGTGGGAGGCGTGATGATGCGGGACACAACTCTGCATTACGAGCTGCAGGCTGTGGCCGTATATATGTACGTAAGTAGGCTCCAGTTATGACCATTGCGCGTAGAATTTCGAAATGAAACCTGCCTAACTTTTGTACTTAAGCTGTAAGGAATAAGCCTGCCAAATGTCAGCCTTCTACCTACACGGGAAGTTGGAGAATTAGTGATGAGTCGGTCAGTCAATCAGTGAGTCAGTGAGGGCTTTGCCTTTTATTAGTATAGATTTATTTATTTACTTACTTACTTACTAGGGGGCTTCACCCCTGCACGGCCACTTCGTGTCTCTCACGTATGTAAATTTCACTTTCACCAAACAAAACTTTTAATTCTTGCGGATACGCCTCTTCATTGGGAAGAAACACTACTTTTCCCTGATGGCAACACGAATTAGATGATTTACGAGTCTCCATCTTTCCGCTGTTCCGTTATTTCACAGAGTAATAATTTCTGTTTGTTAGCGCTAATGCAATCTTTACTATCATTTTTTCGAGACTTTCGAATTTTAGTACTTTCATTATTTCTAACCTGCTCTGCATGTGCATCGCGCCAACGTTTTTGAATCATTTACGATGTTCTACTTTGTCATCTGCTGTTTGTCTTTTATTTCTGGCCCCGGGTGTGGTTAAATCTCTTGGGACAAGGTCTCGTCTCACGTGACTTGAAAGTATCTCTCTATTATTTTCACTTCGCTCGCCAAACCCCCAACCTATGCTACACGCCAGCCACTTTGCGTCACTGCCGCTCATGTATGTGGATTTCACTTTCACCAAACAACAAATTTTTTAATTCTCGCAGATACACCTCTTCATTGGGAAGAAACACTATTTTTCCCTGATGGCAACACAAATTAGACGATCTACAAGTCTCCGACTTAAAATTTAAATCCAAACAATATATTTGATCTCTTTTCGCTGTTCTGTTATTTCTTTGAGTAATAATTTCCGTTTGTTTGCACTAATGCGATTTTTACTATCATCTTTTAATTCTCGCAAATACGTCTCTTCAGTGGGAAGAAACACTACTTTTCCCTGATGGCAACACAAATTACACGATTACGAGTCTCCGACTTAAAGTTTAAATCCAAACAATATATTTAATCTCTTTTTGCTGTTCCGTTATTTCACTGAGTAATAATTTCCGTTTGTTTGTGCTAATGTCATTTTTACTATCATTTTTTTGAGACTCGAATTTTAGTACTTGCATTATCTCTAACCTGTTCTGCATGTGTATTGCACCAACATTTTTGAACCTCTTTACGACGTCCTACTTTGTCATCTACTCTTTGTCTTTTATTTCCGGCCCAGGGTGTGGTTAAATCTCTTGGCACATAGTCTCGTTTTGCGGGACTTACAAAGTATCTCTCTGAAATACTCACGTTCCGTCCCAGACTAAAAAGTCTTCTCTCGTCCCAGGATTTATTTATATAATAGAGAGATATTTATGAGATACCTTTTGGAAACATCACATGACTACACTCTGTTATGAACTAGGGGTTCCTCATTACAAAAGTCTCAAAAAGTGATGCAAAATCCCCACTAGAGGTGTGGGAAAAAACTGCCAAACCTCTGCTAGTAATGAATGGGCAAACATAAAATCTTTGTTAATAAAAACATTTTACAAAAATGCTCTGTTACTGTGAAACTCCAGAGAGCATAAAAAGGCATGGAAGGCAAACACAGTCCCAATATGAACTTCCAAGAATTGCCATAAAATAGAGCACAGGTTCCAAAAAGCCAAGAAATCACAAAGAAAAGCATAGAATAATCACCGGAAAAGTTGATTTAATGAACCGCAAAGGACTTCAGGTTTTTCTCAACCTTTATAGGGCTGGGAACAGTCCTTTGTGGTGATGGGCAGATAGTTCTACGTCCTGGAGTACCATCTACAACACACATGGGACTTAAAAGAAGATGCTTTGACATAAAGAAACTAAATTAACAACAATGACGATGTAAACAATGAATGTAATTGACATCAAAGAATCCAGAAAAGGGGGAAACCCTGGCTGAAACACAACACAATTGTCGTGCTGATGAAGTTACGGGTGTAATGGAATTTATATATAATAGCCACAGTATGCATTACTCCAGAGTAGATGTCAAAGAAAACAACTCTCTTTTGTGATGGTTTCGATTTCAAGTAGGCTGTAGTGCTAGGTTTGTGCTACCGTTACGACATTGTTTTGGCTTCTGATTCTTGCCTCGTCAATCCCAGCTCTGAACTGGGTTATGTGGGCTCAGTGATAGAAGAATGGATGTGCTTAGAAAATGATTGTGTAAACTAATAAGTCAATGATTTTCTTCTGTTTGATATACCTCAAACAGCACTGTTCATAACATTTAGGCCACCTGTGACCAGGGTAGCACATACCGCTTAGAATTAAGGCCAAAAAGTTCTATCTTGGTCTCATCAGACCAGAGAATCTTATTTCTCACCATGTCAGAGTCCTTCAGGTGTCTTTTAGCAAACTCCATGCGGGCTGTCATGTGTCTTGCCTCTCCTCAGTGTGTGGAGACAACCAGGCACTGCTCATCACTTGTCCAATACAGTCCCCACAGTGAAGCATGGCGGTGGCAGCATCATGCTGTGGGGGTGTTTTTCAGCTGCAGGGACAGGACGACTGGTTGCAATTGAGGGAAAGATAAATGCGGCCAAGTACAGGAATATCCTGGACAAAAACCTTCTCCAGAGTGCTAAGGACCTCAGACTGGGCCGAAGGTTTACCTTCCAACAAGACAATGACCCTAAGCACACAGCTGTAATAACAAAGGAGTGGCTTCACAACAACTCTGTGACTGTTCTTGAATGGCCCAGCCAGAGCCCTGACTTAAACCCAATTGAGCATCTCTGGAGAGACCTAAAAATGGCTGTCCACCAACGTTTACCATCCAACCTGACAGAACTGGAGAGGATCTGCAAGGAGGAATGGCAGAGGATCCCCAAATCCAGGTGTGAAAAACTTGTTGCATCTTACCCAAGAAGACTAATGGCTGTGTTAGCTCAAAAGGGGGCTTCTACTAAATACTGAGCAAAGGGTCTGAATACTTAGGACCAGGTGATATTTCAGTTTTTCTTTTTTAATAAATCTGCAACAATTTCAAAAATTCTTTTTTTTTGTCTGTCAATATGGGGTGCTGTGTGTACATTAATGAGGGAAAAAATAATTTAAATGATTTTAGCAAATGGCTGCAATATAACAAAGAGTGAAAAATTGAAGGGGGTCTGAATACTTTCCGTACCCACTGTGTGTGTGTGTGTGTGTGTGTGTGTGTATATATATATATATATATATATATATATATATATATATATATATATATATATATATATATAAAGATAAGATAATAATAAATATTATAATAATTCTTTACATTTACTGGTATATATAATTTTATATAAAAGTGTGATCGAGCAGATTCAAGTAACTATAGGCCAGTAAGCTTAACATGCATCACGGTTAAATCTGTTTCAGGGATTATTAAAGAAATGGTTCACATTGCAAGATCAGGTGTTTTACTGAACAGTCAGCATGAGCTCAGACGAGGGACGTCATGTTTTACTAACATGCTGGAATCCTTTGAAGAAGCAACAAAGGGTACTTTCAAAGTGGTGCGTGAGATATTATTTATCTTGACTTCCAGAAAGCTTTTGATAAGGTACTGCATGAGAGGTTGGGCATCAGACTAAAAGAAGTTGGAGTTCAGGGTGTAGTGTGTAGATGAGCGTAGAATTGGCTAATAGACAGGAAGCAGGAGGGTTGTGGTGCAAGGAACCTTATCAGAATTGGGTGATGTTAAGATTGGTGTCTCTCAGGGGTCAGTGCTAGGGCTGCTGCATTTTTGAATATACATAAATGATTTGGATAGTAAGTGTAAGTAACAAGATGGTTACATTTGCAGGTGTCACCAAGCTATGTGGATTGGCAGGTAATTTAAAATCTGTTGAATCTTTACAGAGGAACTTGGGCAGCATACAAGCTTAGGCAGATTTGTGGTTGGTGAAATTTAATATAAGTAAATGTAAAGTATCACATGTAAAGTTCTGTATTTTAATATACAATTGGAATTCTGATGCTTAAAAATTCTGACTGAGGTAGGATTTACAGTCATAGTGGACTTATCACTATTAACTTCAGATAGACTTCATTAAGCCATTAAGAAGACTAACAGGATGATAGATTAGGTTATAGAGCCCAGTGTGTAGAGTGCAAGTGAAAGGAGGCTATGCTTTAGATTTATAAGGCATTGATGAGGCCTCATCTGAAGTACTTTGTGCAGTTTTGACATAGCAGTGCTAGAAAAAGTCCGAAGAAGAACGAGTAGGCTGAGTCCAGGACTGCAGGGGATGAGTTATGAGGAAAGCAAAAGAAGATTAAGAGGTGACATGGCTGAAATGTTTATAATTGTAAAAAGAGTTAGTGCAGTGGCTTGAGGCCATTATTTTAAAATGTGCTCAACAAGAACACAGAAGCACAGTTGGAAATGTGTTAATTTGTAAAATCATTAGGATGTTTGTCTTTGCATAGACAACTATAAAAACATGGAGTAAGCTACCAAGTAGTGTGGTAGATAGCAGGACTTCAGAGACCTTCAAAACTCAACTTGATGTTATTTTGGAGGAATTAAGTGGATGGGATTGGGGAGCTCTGTTGGGTTGAATGGCCTGTTCTCGTGTATATTTTTCTAATGTTCTAATAACAGCAGTTATATAACTGTATGAAAAATAATAATTCAGAAATAACAAAACCAACAAAAAAAACAGGAAATTCACTGAAACATAATAAAACATTTATATATGGACTTCTTCAGATACATCTCTTATATATATTTCTCTTCTGGTTCGTCCTGCTTCCACTTCAAAACCGGTCGCGCCCACACGCAGCTGACACAGCATTTTTCGAACCCTATTCATCCTCTTCCAAACCCTTCCCCATACTGCCTGCGGCTCCTCTTCAATACCGGTCCCACCCACATGCAGACGACATGACATTTCTCGATTCCTATTCGTCTTCTTCCAAACCCTTCCTCACGCTGCCTGCGGCCTCCCATATACCCCCAAGCCGCTTTTCTCGATTCCTATTCCTCCTTCAGACTACCGCGTTCCTTTCTCTTCAAAACCGGTCCCACCCACATGCAGCCGACACAACATTTCTCGATTCCTATTCATCCTCTTCCAAACCCTTCCCCACACTGCCTGCGGCCTCCCATATATCTTGCTATTTTTGTTTTGCTGTTGTTTCCTAAGCCTTTGTTATAAAAAGAATGACAGTATCTTCTCTGTCGACGGGTTTTTGTACAATGTCATCTCTATCCGGCAACTGCCTGTTCCTATCAGTGGGTTATTTCTTGATATAAAAGGGTGACGAAGGCAATGCACTGTTTTCTTTTCCTATTCTTAGGAGCGTTGGCTATCTAGTCTTTAATATTTCGCTAAGGGAATCTGTGGTCCCTGCCTGCTTCAAAAGAACATCAATTATTCCTGTACCTAAGAAAACAAAAGTGGATTTTCTTAATTAATACAAACCAGTGGCACTCACTCTAATTACAAAGTAACCCTTTGAGAGACTAGTGCTGGGACATATGAAATACAGTACAATATTCCAGAAAGCTACATCCTGTCCAAGGAGATTGCCATGTTCACTTGATATCATCTAAATCTCTCTATTATAAAAAAAATATTGGAAGGTTGGAAGAAGACGAGACGTGATTTTCTCAGAGAGATACTTTCACGTCCCGCGAGATGAGTCTTTGTGCCAAGAGATTTAACCACGCCTGGCGCCAGAAATAAACGACAAAGAGTAGATGACAAAGCAGAACATCGTAAAGAATTCAAAAACTTTGGCGTGATACACATGCAGAGCAGGTTAGAGATAACGGAAGTACGAAAATTCTAAAGTCTCAAAAGAAAGGATAGTAAAGATCACATTAGCTCAAAACATACGTAAATTATTTCTCAGTGAAATATCGAAACAGCGAAAAGAGATTGAATATATTGTTCGGATTTAAACTTTAAGTTGGAGAATTGTAGATTGTCTAATTCACGTTGCCATCAGGGAAATAAAAGTAGTGTTTCTTCCCAATGAAGAGGCCTATCTGCGAATATTTAAAGATTTGTTGTTTGGTGAAAGTGAAATCCCGCGAGAGAAATAATTTCTCATTTGTGTGAATGCTATTGTCAGACACATTTCTTGTACAAAGAAAGAAACGATATTCACTCACAGGCAGTTATACGTTGCATTCTCACGATGTAATTCCAAACACAAAATCAAAATTCAATGAGATATGGATGAAAAGGTAAAAGTGAAAAGAGATTGAATATATGGACATGACAGAAATGTGCCATTTGATATGCAGCAGCTGATCGAGCAAAGAGGAGGTAAACAAAAAACTATTTGTTTCCCATTGTATTGTTTCGGAGGAGCGACCGCGTCTCTTTAGGGTGCGTTTAGCCCCCCTCTTCACAACGCGAGCGGCAGAGACGTGAAGTGGCTGGCAATTAGCGCAGGCTGGGGTTGGGGTAGGCGAGTGAAGCGAGCAGGGAGCAAAGCCCCCTAGTAATAAAAACTGTCATGCTGAGTACAGTTTATAGATTACAGCTCAGCACTTAACACTGTTGTATTTACAAAGCTGACCATCCAATCGATCAATTTAGGATCCAACACCAATCCACATACCGTGTATAGACTGGGGGTTTGATCCCAGGACTCTAGGTTTTGTTTTTGCTTTATAAAGGCACTTTTTGAAAGGTACTATATCAGAATTAAGATTGTAGGACTGAGCAGTACTGAGGGCTGTCATTGAATTATGGATCCACATTTGAATGACGTCTTTGGATGTTTTGGTTAGACTAGTAAAAAATAAATGTGAGTAACTCCCTTCCTCAAATAGTGATAATTCGCAGCTCTTGCTGTTTTTTGGCTGTTTTGAACGCCTTTGCTGCCTGCTGCAGTAAATGAGTCCTTCCTTGTTGTTTCTGTATCAACATTGTGCCTTAGGCTGACCCTTGTCTATTTCAGAGAAAGCAAATACCTCACCCCTTCCTGCAGATGCTGAATTACAACCCACACTCCCCCACATGTTGTCCTCACTAGGCAGAAAGAAGATATTCTGCTTCGAGGATTAGACTGTCAATAAATAAAGTCTGGCTCCTCCCTAATGCTTTGTTCCTGAGAAGTTTTTCCCTTTTTGGTGGCACTGGCAAAGCAGCAAGCAGAAAGTGCCTCTTTCTTTTGTGTGCCAGTTCAGAGAGGAGGACTTCATGTATATCTTTGAGCTCAGGTGAGTGATCTTCGGAGTTCTCTAAGGCTGGGATTCCTGATTTTACACATATGCTGAGGTGGGTGATACATATGTGCTCACCGGATTCAAAGTGCCTGTAGTTGTAGCATATTAGAGCAGGCTCATCTTGTGGGTGGTCTTGGGGTACTGAGTGTGCTCTTGTGATTTTGTCCATTCGCAATGTAGTAGTTATAACTGTGTTTGATGGTAAAAAGAAAAAAAAAACTTCTGTTCTTTTGAGACAGCTTCTCTTGTGTATTAAAATACTGTGGCATTAGGTCTCAAACTACTCTTCAAACTCTTCGGCAGGTGCTGCTTCTTGCCTGTCATCTCTTCCAGCTGCTGGAAGTCACTTGAGACTCCCGTCCTTGTAAACTCTAAGATGCACTAAGATACTTTTGGTTTGCTTGTTCTGCATTTCTCCAGCCTCCAGATTTACAATTACAGACAAACAATCACTTCAGCATTCATATACAAAAAAAAAAAAATGATGTATCCATTTATTATTCAACTCAAGAGGGGGGAACCTAACAATTCTTGGAACTGGTCCATAGCACGGGATTAGAATGAACTCCTTAAATATGCCCCTCTTTAGGGCACCAGTTCACCACGTGGCACACTTAACACACATGCACTTACATGTGTCCAGAGTGATGTCAACAATTAACCAAATTCACATGTCTTTGAGATGTGAAAGGGAAAAAGGAATACCTGGGGAAAAACCTCACAGACATTGGAAGAACATGAAAACTCCACACAGAAGGAAACCTTCTCTGGACTCAATCCTGGTACTTTAGAGCTGTGATCTATCACTATTATGCACTACTGTGTCATCAGTCCATGCCAATGTGTGTGTGTATATATATATATATATATATATATATATATATATATATATATATATATATATTGTGAAGGACAGCCGGGTCCTATGCCCGGCAGGCACGGCCCTGCTGCTTATGTTCCGGGGAAGCCGCCATGGGCAGTCCAATACCTTCCCCGGGTCTCTTGGTGGCAGCCTCCCTGGCCGACGGTGATTCCCCAACCACCCGCAGGGCTCCATGGGAGATGGAGTCCTCCACAGCTTGGTTGGGGCCCGGGGTGGCCGCTAGGGGGGCTGTCTGCTTCCAACAGCCCGGCTGGACGAGTCTTCAGCCCCACCCGGAAGTGCAATTAGCATCAGGTGGTTAATCACCTGCAACGCTTCCGGGTAGGCTATAAAAGGGCCCAGCCACCACCACTCGAGGAGCCAGAGTTGGGAGGAAGGAGACGAAGCTTGAGAAGGAGTGGTGGTAAAGGAAGAGGAGTGTTGTGTATTTGTGCTTGTGATTTGGGACTGTGTTTGGGTTGTGTGGCATGAGGAAGACGTGTGCCACAACTAAAGAAAAATAAAGTCTTTGTACTTTTTATACGTGCCTCCGTGTCTATCTGTGTTGGGTCAGGCACCTATATATCACCTTTGTTACTATATATATATATATATATATATATATATATATATATATATATACACCTCCTCATTCTTTATCTTTATGTTTTCTTTATTTTCATGACCATTTACATTGGTAGATTCTCACTGAAGGCATCAAAACTATGAATGAACACATGTGGAGTTATGTACTTAACATAAAAAGGTGAAATAACTGAAAAGATGTTTTATATTCTAGTTTCTTCAAAATAGCCATCCTTTGTTCTGATTACTGCTTTGCACACTCTTGGCTTTCTCTCGATGAGCTTCAACAGGTAGTCACCTGAGATGGTTTCCACATGTGTTCATTCATAGTTTTGATACCTTCAGTGAGAATCTACCAATGTAAAGGGTCATGAAAATAAAGAAAACACATTGAATGAGGAGGTGTCTCCAAACTTTTGGCCTGTACTGTATATGTGTGTATGTATATATATATAATATATATATATATATATATATGTGTGTGTGTGTGTGTGTGTGTATGTATGTGTGTATACTGTATATATATAAAACACTGCAGCTTGGAGTTTCCATACAGAAGCTCCAAGCAGGTGGAGCTGATTCCAATGGATGCCAACAGAGTCTAGCTGCGGACCCCAGAGGTCTGCCCAGTTACACTAAGGTTTAAGATTATGTTTGTGGAAAGGTTGCCTAGTGATGTCTGCCCATTAAGTCAACTCCAGACACTTATTGCCCCACAGTAGCGGCTCCAGCCTGCAGAGATACCAGCCTTAGTAAAGGACACCATATACCAATAAACAAAACTGCTATTTGCCAGGGACATGTTAATCAATTCATAAATTCATGTTACTTTCTATTTATTATATGAAATGTGTCTATAATTTTTACTTAACCTTTGCTTGTATATATTTTTCCATTATTTTGGTGACACCTCTTGTTTTGTTTTTTTTTTTTGGTTCGTAAAACTTTACAATATATGTCTGCTCTCACAGACACCGGATTTTTGTCCCTACAATAAACTGCTTGTTGCTAAGTACAGTAAGTTACAGCTATGCTGTGTGTTTAATTGTATCCAGTATTGTGTATACGTTTTTTTTTTTGTGTTGTTAGAATTATTTAAAGGCTTTCTGAATAGTTGCTAGATATTTTTGACAGCAAATTTTAGCTAGAAACAGTTGTTGGGATAGTTTTGTATCTTCTGGCTTAAGACCCCTGCTTGTATTTTGACCCTTTGTTTCTATCTTCATTTCCTGCTCCAAACCTTTTACTAAAATTCAGCCACATAGTTTTGACAGAACAGAGATATCGTCACAGTCATGCTATCTTTATGGAAATACAGAGGAGACATTTTGAGCCCAAGAGCTTATTAATTTTGGTTTAGATACTGGACTTGATTTAGCTTTGGTCTGACTTCAAGTTTTTTTGTGGCACTTTGTAATTCAATGGTTGGACCTCATGCCCAGGGTATCAGCCTTTGGAACAACTTGACTCTTTTTCTGTAATGCCTCTAAAGAATGATCTTCCAGATCTTTGAAAGTCTTTCAAACAAATGGTTTCAGCCGATTTACTTTTTTATTAACTTTGGTTGTGACTAGTAATGAGTGGGACAGGAAGTTTCGACTCACATACTGGCCATTTCACAATTGTGAAACACATTAAATAAAGTTTTGGGGGGTTTCAAGACTTTTTGGGGTAGAAAACAAGGAATATTGCCTGTTCACACATCTGTGTTTAACTGTGTTTTTTCAGTAGCCGTATAATGCTAATAAATGTGTGTACATCAGTAAAATAAATTGAATTTTTTTCCATCAAGGATCCAGCACAAGTTGCTCGTGAGGAACTGCCAGTTGCAATGCAGTGTGCACTTAATACTTAGCAGATACCAGAGCTCTCATTCTTCTTCCTGTCACATAATCAGCTGCCACAATTTGCCTAATGTTCAGCAGATGTCACTGCTCTTTTTATTCTCTCTGTCATGTCACATTCTTAATCAGTCTTCCTTTGCAGATTTTCACAAGAAGGACTCAAAGCCTGACTGACTTTTCAGGATTTACTGGCAGATATATTTTAAAAGCACCAGCAGGTTGTGTGTAATCAATGCCATGGTTGTCCTTGTTCACCTGAAATTTGCTTCAAGCTCATTGCATAGTTGATGTTAGGGCTGTCCTTCATATTCTTCCTGTCACTTAAGCAGCTTCCGCAATTTGCTTCATACTCAGCAGATGTTGCAGATCTACCATGTCTCCTTCTATATCAGTTTATCTGTGCAGTTTGGCATAAGAAAGACACAAACACAACCAAATATTATGCTTCACCAGCCTCAGTTACACATTATGCTTTCTGGAAAGACCAGGTTGTAGCCAGTCTGACACAACCCTTAGAATTTTATACAGTATATAGATTTACACCATCTTACATCTTCTTTACTATTCATTTTTATGTACTCTTAGAAATGGAAGCCAACTGGTTAAGCAGCTCACTCATTGTCGTGCTATGACACTGTGATTCTCCATAGCTGACCTGCTATACTTTCTTTCAAGAAAGGTAAAATGTTAGTACTAGTAAGTTTAGAAAGAGCTGCACAGATGTGAGGAAAGATGACCTTAAGGAACACCTATCATGCACTGCTAGTCTTTTTACAATATTCTGTACAGTGCACAGCTGAAAGAGGCAACAGGAAAAATTGCGAATGAACAACTCAAGATCATCACCCCTTGACTGAAAGAGCTTCACCCTCAACAAGAGCTTTGAGCATCTGACTCATTTCTCATTAAACATACTGTATGATTAAGGACCCAAACATTAAAAAGGCAATACAAGCAAAACAGGGCCTATTAAAGCTTAAATTTTAGCAAATAAGAGTATTTCGGTTTTGTTTTCTAGCCAGTTAGCAATCAAGAGATAAAATGTTGATAAAATTTAATGTTTGATTTCTGTAGGCATTTCTCATTTAATGACATAATATGGTGTTAAGAGCAATTTTCAATAGCAGACAAACCTCATTTGCCATGGAAATAATTCAGCAGCATTTGACCAGCAGGCCATACAAATCTGCAATTATAAAACTTAAACCTGAAAAAAATCTATCTATCTATCTATCTATCTATCTATCTATCTATCTATCTATCTATCTATCTATCTATAATATAGTGCCTTTCATATCTATCTATCTATCTATCTATCTATCTATCTATCTATCTATCTATCTATCTATCTATCTATCTATCTATCTATCTATCTATCTATCTATCTATCTATCTATCACAGAGTGCCTTCTCTATCTATCTATCTATCTATCTATCTATCTATCTATCTATCTATCTATCTATCATATAGTGCCTTTCATGTCTATCTATCTATATATCTATCTATCTATCTATCTATCTATCTATCTATCTATCATATAGTGCCTTTCATGTCTATCTATCTATCTATCTATCTATCTATCTATCTATCTATCTATCTATCTATCTATCTATCTATCTATGCTTCCTTTGTAGCTCCCATTTTACAAGGCAGTCTTCTTTATCACTGTGCTAAGCGAGTTCTCCTTACGTATAACTAAAAAAGCTTTGGCTTTCTGACTCAGAGGCCCTGGGTTCATAGCTATCCTGTCCATTTGAAAACGTCAAACAGAGAGAGGTAGGACTTTTCACCCATTACACATATCAGTTTGGGTTGATTTTTTTTTTTTAATGTATATTTCAAAGTTAAGTGTTTCCTAGAGGTTCTCTCCTGGTCACCAGTCTCCTTCTCCCAGTAATGCCTGACTTGGCTTGTTCTTCTCTTAGTATGTGCCAAAAGGGATCTGATGAGTTTTCATAAAACCGTGAGCGAGTATCTGTTATTAGTGTCCCGCTGTGTTGCTGCTAACCTGATGACCATTGTTTTAAAGACTGAAAGTAATGCATTATGTTTGCAGATTCCGAACCATCTGATTCCATGTTTATCAGGATGTAGTGAAGAAAATCAAGCAGAATTGCACGTAAAGCTGTTCTGCTCTCAGATGACCTTGACTTCAATCGTGCTTTATTTAGCGAGTGTTTGCTTTTACCACCTCATACATTGAGAAGTTTAGAGCTTGCAATAAAAAAGGCTAATTGCTGTTTTCCATGGCAGTGTTGTAGAAAGTAAACCTGTAAAGACGCTGAAGTGTCTTGCTGACTGGGTAATCAACTTTAACCCTACTGATAAAAGCTCAATTCCATACTAATCTTCTTCTGCTTCATTTCAATATGTGTCTATATCCCATAGATCATATTTGTATACTTTATGTTCAATCATTAATGTATTTTTCAACAAATGGAAGCAGTGGGCTTGTAGTAAAAGAGGCCAGAACTCCTGCAAAGTTCACACTTTTATGTAAGATACTGCAAAGCATTACTCGTAGGATGGAACACAGAAGTGCGAGAGTGAAGATATGAAGACAATTCATACCTGAAATCAGAGCAGAAATATTAATCCTCTGACTCAAATCCTAAAGCTTCTAATCCAATTTCCATACTGCTCACCCACCATAACAGGCAGCAGGTTCTCACCTCTAGAAGCACTAGATACTCTTTGTTGAGCATGACATGTGGCTTGCTGCCATTCCCTCATGTCCCTATGCGCTCTTGAATGTTCTTGCAGTCCCAATAAACAACAACAAGGCTTACTGGCAGTAATTCTTCACAATTTCCATCCAAACCCTTAAAATATGATCCATATCTCATCCTAACCCTGTCATATCTCATACACCTATTCTTACTACTGGCATATCTTTGTGTGTGCATATACTGTACATTAATTGCAACTATTTAAAATTCTGATATTGTGGACAGGGCCCTCAACCAAGTCAGGCGTAGACCTTGTAAACATCCACTCTAAGAGCAATCTGTGGACGTTAGGGGTCGCTGTTGCCCCGTTGAACCCACCAGACAGACATCCCAGACACACGTGTAAAAGCACCAAAAGATTCTTTAATAATTTCTTCAATAAAGTGCCGCACCTTCCGCAATTCTCAATAAACAATACAATAATCAATAATAAACAATAAACACAATCCTCCACTCCCAGCAGCTCCGTCCTCTACCACCCAACTCTGGCTCGATCTGCTGGGGTTTCCCACAGTCCTGACCCGGAAGTATTTTTTCTCCGTGTCAACACCACATCTTCCTTCATCAAGTGTCCCGGGAGCACTGCAGGCTTCCGTCCTCGTGACCCCAAAGTACTTCTGGGTTGGCGTAACCGTAATAGTCCCCAGGTTCTTGGTGAGCTCCCCCTGGCGGCACCCACGGCATCCAACATGGCTGAGGAGACGGACTCCATATCCCATGCTGCCCTGCGGGAATGCGAGGAATCATTTCCATCCAGGGGAGCTGCCATCTAGCGTCCCGGGGGATGTAATGCCCTGAAAAGGCTGCTTTTTTCTGTAGAGGGACGTCCCGGCCGGACTGAAACGCCGGCTGTCCATCACAAATACCAACAATGAAACCCACCTCCCACTAGTCCTCCCATTCCTCTCTAACATTCATTCATTCTCTCTCTCATTCTACCCATTCCTTATTTGCCACTGGGTATCCAACACAATTTCCCAATGATCATTCCACAAGAACCTTATTACTAACCCTCCCTTGATCTCCTTCCGTTGACCACCTACCATACACAAAGTTCTCGTCTGCAGCTCACTTCACAGAAGAGAGAGACATTCCCTCCTAGTCACTTTGAGCTGTAACAGGTTTCACTTACAAATATGTGACCAACAATACCCTTCGAACTGGTCCCTCGGGTCAATTCAGTGTTAAAAAGAGGGCCTCCTGCCAGACTAAACATCTTGTTTACTGCATTTCTTGTAGGAAGTGCTCAAACATCTGCAGAGGTGAAACAAGATAATTACTTACAGTCCACTACAAGGAGCACATTCAAACTATGAAAATCAAACATCTAACATCCCTCGATCATCGCGCCACTGATCTCTCTGACTGCGTTCTCTCACAGGACTTCAAAGACACTTTTCAAAGAAGCTTATTCTCCGCTTAGGATCGTGTATTTTTCCAGGTTTTAATGTCAGACTGACTTTCCAGTCTCTTCCTCTAAAGTTAGTTTGTTATCAGCTCCTCTTACCTGCCTTTCCTGTCCCCTTCCAGTCCCATACTGTATATGTTTGCCTGCATTTTCCTTTTAAGTTGCACACCTGATGAAGGCTAAACAGGTGAGACATTGTGCCTTTAATCTTCTTTTCTTTTCAGTGTGAAAGCAACCTTCAACATTTTTTTTAAATTCCAAATTTACTTATATTGTGACAGTTGGCCAAATCGTGGAAGACTTGACACTGGAAATAAAAGGAGTAGGAAGCAAATCCACATTTTACTGCAGTGCCCTTAATTATAGTAGGCAGGTAGGTATCCACAAGTTTGAATAGGAGGCTGTACAGTTAGAATACTGTAAAATGGACTACCAGAAGGCTGTCTCTTCCCTGAAGTGGTATTTAATGACCCTCACTATAGAGGCAAGGTGTCTCTTGAGTTGATGGCTTGCCCTGGAAGTAATTACTCCTTGCACAAAGCACTAAGTGAAAAGTTATAAAAAGAATTTCCCCAAACCACCAGATGGCAACACAGGGCTTCCATGGGTTACAGGTGGATTCATGTTTCATACTGTAGAAAATACAGTCATATGAAAAAGTTTGGGAACCCCTTTTAATTCTTTGGATTTTTGTTTCTCATTGGCTGAGCTGTCAAAGTAGCAACTTCCTTGTAATATACGACATGCCTTATGGAAACAGTAGGATTTCAGCAGTGACATTAAGTTTATTGGATTAACAGAAAATATGCAATATGCATCATAACAAAATTAGACAGGTGCATAAATTTAGGCACCCCAACAGAGATATGACATCAATACTTAGTTGAGCCTCCTTTTGCTCCTTTGAGCATCTAGACGCTGTCCTCCTATAGCCTGTGATGAGTGCCTGGATTCTGGATGGAGGTATTTCTGACCATTCTTCCATACATAATCTCTCCAGTTCAGTTAGCATGGAGCATGGACAGCCTGCTTCCAATCATCCCATAGATTTTCGATGAAATTCAAGTCAGGGGACTGTGACGGCCATTCCAGAACATTGTACTTCATCCCTCTGCATGAATGCCTTTGTAGATTTCCAACTGTGTTTTAAGTCATTCATTGTCTTGTTGGAATATCCAACCCCTGCTCAAGTAACTTCAACTTTGTGACTGATGCTTGAACATTATCCTGAAGAATTTGTTGATATTGGGTTGAATTCATCTGACCCTCGACTTTAACAAGGGCCCCAGTCCCTGAACTGGCCACATAGCCCCACAGCATGATGGGACCTCCACCAAATGTGACAGGAGGTAGCAGGTGTTTTTCTTGGAATGTGGTGTTCTTCTTCCGCCATGCAAAGCACTTTTTGTTTTGATCAGATAACTCCATTTGTGTCTCATCATTCCAAAGCACTTTGTTCCCAAATGAATCTGGCTTTTCTAAATGAGCATTGGCATACAACAAGCGACTCTGTTTGTGGCTTCTTTCTCATCACCCTGCCATTCAGATGTTCTTTATGTAAATTTTGCTGAATTGTAGAACGATGTACAGATACACCATCTGCAGCGAGATGTTCTTGCAGGTCTTTGGAGGTGATCTGTGGTTGTCTGTAGCCATTCTCACAATCCTGCTCATATGCCGCTCCTGTATAATACATATAATTATCACAGATGGCTGGGACGCCCCTTTATGTTATGAACTGGGGGAGCAAGCCTGGTCAGGACAGTACTTCCCCTAGAACGCTAGATGGAAGCTCCCCTGGGTTGCATCGGGGCCATGGGCATAAGATTTTGGAGCAATCCTGTTGGAGTCCATCACCACCACCAGGGGATGCTGCAGAGGTTCCGGAGCCCATGTGGGCGGGTTTTCTGCCTCACCCGGACGTGCAGCCAGAAATGGGTCAGCAAACACCTGGAGCACTTCTGGGTGGGCTATAAAAGGAGCCAGCAGCCACCACTCCAGAGTAGGTAGGAGGGAAACAAACCTTGCTGGAGAGGAGTAGAGGAGATAAAGACGAAAAAGTATTGTGTTTGTGCCATGTTTGTGGGACTGCGTTGGGCCTGTGGGAACGGGGAAGGCGTTGCCCACACGTGAAGAAAAAGAAATAAAGCATTTGTTTGTTTTATCAGTGTGCCTCCTGCATCTGTCTTTGTTGAGTTCAGCGCCTGTATAGCACCTTTGTCACTATATATATATATATATATATATATATATATATACATACTAATAAAAGGCAAAGCCCTCACTCACTCACTCACTCACTCATCACTAATTCTCCAACTTCCCATGTAGGTAGAAGGCTGAAATTTGGCAGGCTTATTCCTTACAGCTTACTTACTAAAGTTAAACAGGTTTCATTTCGAAATTCTACACGTAACAGTCATAACGGTCGATAACGGTCAACAACGTCCGCCATGTTGAACTTTCTTATTTATGGCCCTATCTTCATGAAATTTGGTAGGCGGCTTCCCTGTGCTAACCGAAACCGATGTACGTACTTATTTCGGTGGTATGACGCCACTGTCAGCCGCCATATTGAACTTTCCAACATCATTAAATCTCCAACTTCACATGTAGGTAGAAGGCTGAAATTTGGCAGGCTCATTCCTTACAGCTTACTTACAAAAGTTAAGCAGGTTTCATTTCAAAATTCTACGCGTAACGGTCATAATGGTCGACAGCGTTTGCCATGTTGAACTTTCTTATTTATGGCCCCATCTTCATGAAATTTGGTAGGTGGCTTCCCTGCGCTAACCAAAACTGATGTATGTACTTATTTCAGTGGTATGATGCCACTGTTGGCCGCCATATTGAAGTTTCCAATGTCACTAATTCTCCAACTTCCGGTGTAGGTAGAAGGCTGAAATTTGGTGGGCTCATTCCTTACAGCTTACTTACAAAAGTTAAGCGGGTTTGATTTCGGAATTCTACGCGTAACGGTCATAACGGTCGACAACGTCCGCCATGTTGAACTTTTTTTATTTATGGCCCCATCTTCACGAAATTTGGTAGGCGGCTTCCCTCCGCTAAGCGAAACCGATGTACGTACTTATTTCAGTGGTATGATGCCACTATCGGCCGCCATATTGAACTTTTCAACGGTCTTTGTTACTTATGGGCCCATCTTCAAGAAATTTGGTACGCTGGTTCCCAACGCTAACTGAATCCTACTTACGTACATATATATGTCCATAGCCTGCAGCTCGGTCACCGTGTGAGGCGGCGTTGGGTCCCCATCCCAACGCCTCCCACGTTGTTGGCTGCCTGCCTATATAAGGCCGTCCATCGCTCCAGTTTCTACATTCCCTTCCTTGCTTCGCCACGGGATTCACGTCTCCCTGCTGATAACTACAGCCTTTTTATTTAATCCATGGCTTCTCTGCTGTTTTATTGTTCGTTTATTACGATTATAGTTATTGTGTAGGTATTTTTGACTTGCTTTACATTGTTCAGCTACCCATTTCCTTTATCATTCCAACCGTACCCCCATTAACATGTCCATCGAGGTGATCACCATCGATCAAAGAACTGTCACTTACCGAGTGGTTTCTATGCCCGGAGATGGCACCTACCTTTTCCATTCTCTGTGTTACATATTGCATGGCCATATCAGGCTCACTCTTGATATCCGGAGGAACATTGTGTCTTATGTATTGAATGACTGGGACAGGTTCAAGGTGTGGACTGATGACGGTACAGGAGATGATTAGACTACACAGGAGCACTATAAGAGAGAAATGCTTAAGCCCTTCACGTATGGTTCTGCATGTGAGTTGATGGCTGCCGCTGAATTGTTCGGTTGTCGCTTTCAAGTGTACCGAAAAGGCCAAATATTTTACACCTTTCGACAACCACCAATGCCTCTTAAACATCTTAGATTGACAGGTGACAATTTCAGTAGTGGACCCTTTGATGTTTATGAATGTTTAAACTCTCAAACGCTGGATGTGAAGTTATCGATGAAACCGGTTGTATACTTACAACGCTTGACAGATGCCGAATGTCTCTTCAACACAAGTCCTACAAATACTGCCGTAATTGAAACAAACCATGAAACTCAAACCGATTATGACAGCAGCAATCCAAGCTGTGAGATTTGAGACAAGATTACTGTTCACATGGCCAACTGTACGTTACATGCTCAAGAGTAAGCTCAGCGCTCAGCTTGGTCATATTACAACCGGAGGGCCGAACTGAAAACGTGGTATACAAAGAGATCCTTAACAAATAATTATTGGCATATTTTCCCTCAGTTTAAAAAGGTTTAATTTTCTTCTTAATAAAAATTTAAAGGCAGTACTTAGCCGCCATGCGCGCGGTATTTTGCTAGTATATATATATATATATATATATATATATATATATATATATGTGTGTGTGTGTGTGTGTTACTGGCAAAACCCAAAATCAGCCAAAGCGGGAAATGGCTAATGTCACTGTAAATTGACCAGCCAATGTCTGATCTTTTCATTGATTTCAGGATTTGGCCAGCCAGTTTACAAAATGGCATGGGGTGATTGGCCAAATTCGGAAAATAAAAGGCATGAGCAGTGATTTGCTGTGCACTTCCAGCATATATATATATATATATTGTGGCAGTAGGGGGCAGTAGTGCACCCTCGAACCCTCAGGTACGACTCCTGACACCAGGTAACAGTCCAAGACCTTTTTATTTTTCCCACAGTGCACCAAGCACCTTCCACACTACAAATAAACACACTCTAATAAACACTATCCACACAATAACCTCTCCTCCTCGCCCAGACACTTTGCTCCTCTCCCACCCAGCACAGCTCAGTGTCTGGACTGAGGCAGCGTCCTTTTATAGCCCCTGACCCGGAGGTGTTCCTGTCCCAGCAGTCCACAGTTCCCTATTCCTTCCGGGTCAGGGCAATCAGTCCATTACTTCAACCCGGGAGCACGCCATACCTTCCTGTCACGCGACGTGGACGCACTCCCGGTCATAAGGCACAACAGAGCCCATAAGTCCCCCACAGCGACTCCTGGTGGCGCCCAAGGTATCCAGCAGGGCTGTGAATAAACACCACAGAGTCCATAAGGCCCTGCTGGACCTCGGAGCACGATCCCGCTGTCTGGAGAGCTCCTCCTGTCGGCCTGGGGGTGCGGACCGGCCTCGGAAGCCGGCAGTCTTCCACAGTTCCCCCCCCTTAGTGACGACTTCTGGGGCGGAGCGTCCGGCCCCGAAAGGGACGTCCTCCTCCAGGAGGACGCGTCATCCGGGCCCTGAACGCGTTGTCCCTGTCCTCGAGCGAACCTTGGAGGGACGGTGTACTTCCTGTCTCTCCGGGGACAATGGCGCCTCGTGGCCCGGTCGCCGCAATTATAGCACCGACGGAGTCCTCCTGGCTGTTCCCCTCTGCGGGACCAAAAACATCTCGGGAACTCCGTCAGCGTCGTCTCCGCCCCTTCACCTGCCAGGGAAGTCATCATGGCCGCCTGGCGGCCCTCAAGCCTTCTTTCCATCCTGTCGGGAGACCCACCTTTCCTTTTGGGGATCTCCCGCTTGATTTGGGGCTTGCGCTCAGCCTGAGGCTCTCTATGGAAAGGAGAGAGCCTCTTTGCTGTCTGCACACCCGTTGCCCTACGCTTATTAGGTTCCGGCGTCATTAGTACCGACTCGCCCCGATGTACAGCACCAACCAGCTGCACCGCACGAGCGGCGCCCCCCGCACTCCTATCACCGGCGTTAACCGCACTTGAGACCGGTCGGGTCCTCGGGAGCCGTACTGCTCGAAAGCCACGCCACGCCGCATGCCCCGGGCCGTTTGCTCCAGTCCCCACCATTCGGTCATCATGCCCCAGTCCTTGTCGGGCACACAGTGCTTTGACACGCTACTCATTCTCAGCGGTGCCCGATCGCACTGTGTCCCCTTACACTCTACGACACGGGAGGGACTCACCTGTACTCCCGCATCGATCATCTCCGGAGGTTCCCGGCCCAGCCGCTGCACGTAGTCCTGTAGACCCTTTAACGGGGCTGCAGCCGTCGCTCCCAAGTCCTCCACACGTTCCTTCAGCTGTTGTAAGTCCTGTAAGAAACACCGTAGGGGTGCGAGGTATTCCTCGAGCCCCCGTAAGTCCAAACAGTTAATGTTTACGGCCGAGTTGTTTGCGCTTCCGCATTTCGCTTACCCTCCGGCCGGGAACCAATGAGCACGTCCCCTCCTGGCACGTGTTCAGCTGGGCCGCGCAAAGGCTCTTGGGAGTTGGAGTCCTCAGAGGGACGGCTGGCTACTACAAGCCGGCTGCGATCTGCCTTCTCCTTTACCGGCAGACTCGCCAGCCACAACCCGTCCCTCTTTGTCGGCGGCTTTTTCTTTCGGGCGCGCGCCGCCTTCCCTCCCTTTCCAGGAGGCGTGGACCCGTTAGGGGATGACCGGCCTCGTCGGCGGACTCCGGGTTTCCTCCACCGTCCCGACATCCACCGCGGGTGACCAGTCTGTTGTCGCCGACTGCGGCTGTCTCTAGCCGTCTTCGCCACGGCTGGTCTTTTGGGAGCCGCGCCATTTTGCCGCACGAGGTAGTCGCCCAAGACGCGCTGCAATCCTCCCGGCGGACGTCTGTAAAACAGGATAAAAACAAAGGCGGGACGTCGGGCGGTTTACCTGCAGCCGCCTCCGTAACGGAATGCGGCACCCCCGGACCGTCTAAGGAATACGCTGCGCCCGGGATTTGTCCGTGTGCCGGGTCCTTCGCGGCCCGGATCAGCGCTTTGTCTTCCTCGCTCCCGGTCAGGAGGGTCCAGGACATCGCGGCGTCCGTCATGCCCTGCAGGCGGCTGGGACTGAGCTTCTTTTTCCCTGTTTTCTTTCCCATAGTCCTGCAGAGCGGGATGGCGCGCAGTTGCAGCTTTTTCGGTAGCGGGTGGTGTTTGCACCTCCGTGAAAAGATGGGGAATCCCCCGAGGGTTGTCTGCCCACACAAAATTTGTTTGTAATGCAGGTCCTCTGCCAACAGACGGCCAGAGAATCCTGCCGACTACGCCAGTGTGGCAGTAGGGGGCAGTAGTGCACCCTCGAACCCTCAGGTACGACTCCTGACACCAGGTAACAGTCCAAGACCTTTTTATTTTTCCCACAGTGCACCAAGCACCTTCCACACTACAAATAAACACACTCTAATAAACACTATCCACACAATAACCTCTCCTCCTCGCCCAGACACTTTGCTCCTCTCCCACCCAGCACAGCTCAGTGTCTGGACTGAGGCAGCGTCCTTTTATAGCCCCTGACCCGGAGGTGTTCCTGTCCCAGCAGTCCACAGTTCCCTATTCCTTCCGGGTCAGGGCAATCAGTCCATTACTTCAACCCGGGAGCACGCCATACCTTCCTGTCACGTGACCGTGACGTACTCCCGGATCATAAGGCACAACAGAGCCCATAAGTCCCCCCACAGCGACTCCTGGTGGCGCCCAAGGTATCCAGCAGGGCTGTGAATAAACACCACAGAGTCCATAAGGCCCTGCTGGACCTCGGAGCACGATCCCGCTGTCTGGAGAGCTCCTCCTGTCGGCCTGGGGGTGCGGACCGGCCTCGGAAGCCGGCAGTCTTTCACAATATATATAGGTTACAAATTCACAAATTTTTTTGGAATTTAGTAGGAATTCATATAGCTACTGATGGACATTCTGTTTTTGTTTCCCGCCCTAGGCCTGCTCGGTGCATTGAGGTTTGAAGTACAGTATACTGTATGTATTCAAAACCAAAGGCAGCTTGAGATGGCACACCTACCCGCCTGGCGACTAGCCTGTTTCTGGGCCTGGTTCTGAAAAGAATCCTTATTAGTTGTGTTCTCTACAAGGCAGATGTCGAATAAGGAATTTAGTTTTAGTGACAAATTTACATGTCCTAATTGTGCCCCTTGAGCACTGTAGTAATGACAGCCAACTGGCTTGTGAAGCAAAGAGGGGTCCCTCCCGTGAGAAATAGAAAAGGACATAAAATCTTTGCTTTTATTGGATATGCTTGCCAGATCACATGATAGATTTTACTCTGGAACATGAAGTGAATTTTGAAGTTCAGCTTCTTCCAAAAGCAAGCTTCTGCGTAACTTTGGCTATGTGAGTTTTATCCATTAATAAGTACTGTGGGTGGGCTATATATTTTTACCCTATATATCAAGTAGAATGAAATCTTTCCTATATATATATACTTTCAGGCATGTATTTAGTTTTACATCAATATATAATGTATTTTTCCATAATAAATAAGGTCCATGCAGAGATGAGTGTAAACAAAATGATCTTTCCATCCATTTTATTTTTCTGAACCTGCATTATAGGATATATATGGAGAGCCAGACTTAAATTAGGAGTTTATACAGTAGGTTTGTCCATCCATGTCTATCCCAGCAGCATCTGGGACATGGCTGGAGCCAGTCTGAGATGGGAAACCAGATTATATAAAGTAGTGTGCAGTGGTTACCATTGCTGCCTCATTTTTCTTTGATCCTGAGTTCAAATTCCAGGCTAGGTACTGTTGTATAAAATGTGCCTGTTCCGTTAATTTCCATGTAGTTTCACATATGGTATATTAATAATGCACAGATTATATTGATTGAGGACTGTGTGACAGGGACGTGCAGTCGGGGAGGCAGGTGAGGCTTTCATGAAAAATAAAAAAAAATAATGATGATAACATGAAATACATTTTTCCACTGGTCCATGTTATAAATTTGTTTTCTGTATTATTCCAATAATTTTGATAATTTTTATAGTTAAAATTTTTGAATTTGCACATTTATTGTTCAAATACAGAGGGGAAGCATGAGGTGTGGCAGTGACGAGCCTCACCTTGGCGCGTGCCTGTCGCTGTCTCTCTGTATGTCACCAATCTAATGTTTGCAGAAACTTTTATTATACACCCTGACTTTCCACAGTGTGGCTAATATATTTGATGAATGTGTGTGACATATTTAGTCTTGGTGATCGGACATAAAACCACAGTGAAAAAGCACAAGGTGAGTGAGGCAGACAGTACCGTGTCACCCTGAAGGGGGGCGCATGTGAGCCCAGCAGGCGCTCGTTGCTGCTAATCTTCTAACGCAGATGCGCCAATAAATTAGCGAGATCAGAAAGTCAAGTGCATTGCAGTGGCCTGTTTATACTTATTTTTTGTTCTGACTGACTGCCAAAATGGAAGATTAGGATTTTTAAAACTAAAGGAAAACAAGGAAGTCTTTTACAAGAAAGTGATGGAGATTTTCGTGGTGAAGAATAGGCACATGGACTTTATTTTACAAATAAAGGTAAGACCATAAATGGTTTTCAATTTTATAAAAAAATGGGATCAGAATAAGAAAGAAAACAATCCAATATTAAAAAACTAAATTTTGTCCTTAAATAAAATATTCTTTTGTTTTTCTTGTTATCCTTTTGTTGAACATTCTGTATTAAAATTGATTAAAGCATCAGAATAAAAAGCTTTTTTAAAAAATAAATAAATCCTTATATATAATTTGATACTATCCGTATGTATGGTGTCCGCAGAAATACCTCGAGCAGCCACAAGAGCAGTGGCCACGGGAAGGATGCGTAGGAAACGAAGTCACATGACTGACGCAGAGCGTACACTTGCTAATGCGACCACACGTACACAACGAGCACAACAAACGGATGTGCAGCGTACAGCTACAAATGCTACTAACGCTGAAAGAAATCGTGCAAATCAGACACAAAGGACAGATGAAGAACATGCGCTACAGAATGCTACTAACGCTGACAGACATCGTGCCAGCTGTGCACAAGTGGCTGAAGAAGCTCGAGCAGCCGCAAATGCAGCACGGGTTGAAAGAAATCGAGCAGCCCATGCCTTATGGTGACCGAAGAGGTCTATTTTAACCACACATCAGTGCCATGATAACAAAATAATTTCAAGGACTTAACAAAACAAATCATTCTTTGCAGAGAAAGTATGGATTTCACAAACGTTGAATTTGTAGTACAATTCGATCAGGCTCCCAGTCGCTAGTAAATAAATATTTCAATTAAGGTCAAAATTGAAATCCGTTTTTTTTGTTCACCACTCAATATTTTCATTTGTATTAAAAGAGTATGAATTGCAACGGCAAATTTAGAACACATTACATTTATAGCGGTGACAGAGAGCGGAGAGAGCGCATTTGCTCTGTCGCCGCTATAAAAGTAACGGTCTTTCTCAGCCACATATGTGCCTTACCTGTGTGTGTGTGTGTGTGTGTGTGTGTGTAAAGAATGCTGATGAGAAATGAAACATAACCAGCAGTCAAGGTGCATGCTGGCTGCCAACTGAATAGAGAATAAGCGACTCTTTAGGGTTCATATATTTGTAAATCTAACTCTGAAGGAGTGTGGAAAACAATTTAGATCAGCTAATATCACATTATAATGTGACCTTGAGAGATGCTCTGGACACAGTGGCTCCCCTAAAAACAAAAGTGATCAAAGCACATAGAAACTCTCCCTGGTTTAATGAAAACACTCGAGCTCTTAAATTAGAGTGTCAAAAACTGGAGCGCAGATGGAGAACAACAAAACTACATGTCTTTCAAATTGCATGGACAGAGAGTGTAAATAAATATAAAAAAGCCCTCTTTAAAGCTCGCTCAGAATACTATTCTACAATAATAGATAGCAATAATAAAAATCCTAGGGTACTTTTTAGAGCAGTGGCTAAATTAACAAATGGGAATTCAGATCAACAGTGCAAAATACCAACAGATATTAGCAGTACAGACTTTATGAACTTCTTCAATGAGAAAATTAAAAATATAAGATCCCAGATCTCAGCATCACAGTACAAACCAAATACTAGCTTAGCAGACCCTGCCGCACATTGCATTCAGCACTTTAATAATTTTAATCCTGTAACTCACCAGGAAGTCTTAACTTTAATTACTAAAATGAAGCCCACTACTTGTTCCCTAGATCCAGTGCCAACAAAACTAGTAAAAAGTGCAATGGATGTTCTTGCAGCCTATTCTAACCGTTATCAATAGTTTATTACTGCATGGCACCGTACCTGATGCACTAAAAGTGTCAGTCATTAAACCTTTACTTAAAAAGTCAGACCTAGACCCACACATACTAAATAACTATAGGCCTATTTCAAATTTACCATTTCTCTCTAAAATACTAGAGAAAGTAGTCGCCAGTCAGCTTCAGTCACACCTTACGCATTACAATTTATTTGAGAAATTCCAGTCTGGCTTTCGCACTGGTCATAGTACAGAAACGGCACTAACACGGGTTGTAAATGACATTCTGATATCCTCTGATGAAGGAAACTCCACTGTAATTATGTTGTTGGACTTAAGTGCAGCATTTGACACCATTGACCATTCTATTTTACTGCACAGGCTAGAAAGCGATGTTGGGCTTACAGGCCCGTGCTCGCTTGGTTCAGTTCTTATTTATCAAATCGATTCCAGTATGTACAGAAATGTGCAGACAGTACTCCATCATTATACACAGAAGTTCAATATGGTGTCCGCAGGGCTCAGTACTGGACCTTTACTGTTTTCACTTTACATGCTTCCACTGGGATCTCTCATTAGGAAACATAATGTTAATTTTCACTCGTATGCAGATGACACCCAGTTATACCTTTCATTTAAATCAAATGAAGTTTCTCCGATGTTGTCTTTAATTAGTTGTGTTAGTGAATTAAAGGAATGGATGAATGAGAACTACTTGTCTTTAAATACAGATAAAACAGAGATGTTAATTGTTGGAGGGAATGACGCTGATCACAGCAATATTTTGTCATCATTTAACTCAGTTGGAATCCCAATTAATTTTACTGAATCAGCCCGCAATCTAGGAGTTATCTTTGACTCTAGCATGTCATTTAAAGCATATTACAAAGTGTCCAAAACATGTTTTTCCATCTTAAAAATGTTAGGAAATTAAGGCGCTTTCTAAATAAACAGGATTGTGAGAAATTAATTCATGCATTTATCTCTAGTAGGATTGACTACTGCAATGCGGTGTTCACTGGCTGTTCAAACTGTTCTCTATACAGCCTCCAGTTAATCCAAAATGCGCTGCAAGAATTATTACAAGAACAAGAAAATATGAACACATAACCCAGTTCTTAAATCTTTACACTGGCTCCCAGTTAAGTTTAGGGCAGATTTCAAAATCCTCCTTTTAACATATAAAGCATTAAATGGCCAAGGTCCGCTTACTTGTCTGAACTTATCATGACTTACAAACCTGAGCGCACATTAAGATCTCAAGATGCCGGTCTGCTTAGGATTCCAAGGATTAATAAAATAACAGTGGGAGGTCGAGCTTTTAGTTACAGGGCCCCTAAACTGTGGAATGGTCTTCCTGCTTCCATAAGAGATGCCCCTTCAGTCTCAGCCTTTAAATCCCGGCTGAAGACTCACTACTTCAGTTTAGCATATCCTGACTAGAGCTGCTGATTAACTGTACATACTGCATCTCTGTTGTTAGTCATTAGCACTAAAACATAAGTAACATGATAATTATATTTGAATACTAACCCTCACCTATTCTGTTTCTTTTCTCGGTACCCAAATGTGGCATTGGTGCCACGCCCACCTGCCAAGTTGTTTGCCTGCCTATGGTAAAGTCATCCCTGATGGAGGATCACAGGAATCATGGGAAAGAGGGTCCTTTCATCGAACAACGTTTCAGCCGTGGCATGGCCAAATGGGGAGGCAGCTAGATGGATGAGGTCTCCAGGACTCTAAAAATATCCAAACCTAATTATGTCATATCATCTACTGTTAAACCGTACTTCTAAAATTTTTATTATGCTGTATTAAGGAATTGTTCTGTTCTGTGTATTGTATTGTATTGACCCCCTACTTTTGACACCCACTGCACGCCCAACCTACCTGGAAAGGGGTCTCTCTTTGAACTGCCTTTCCCGAGGTTTCTTCCATTTTCCCTACAAGGTTTTTTGGGAGTTTTTTCTTGTCTTCTCAGAGAGTCAAGGCTGGGGGGCTGTCAAAAGGCAGGGCCTGTTAAAGCCCATTGCGGCACTTCCTGTGTGATTTTGGGCTATAGAAAAATAAACTGTATTGTAAACTGTATTGTAAACTGTCAGTGCCTCACCAGCCATGAACTTCAACGCACGTCACTGCTGTGGGATGATTGGTACTTGGCTACTGCACAACACTTTGTTCAAATAAACAGATTTGGAAATGAATTGGATGAATATCCAACAAGTTACATTTTTATTAAGTATGCCTATCATGTGGTGAGTGGGTTTCTGATTTGTTCTCAAAAAAGTCTGATTGTCTCGGTCCATGGAGGCTGACACAAGTCAACCCCAGTGTGTTACTTACAGGCACAGATTATGGATATGGTGATGGATATCCATTCAGATTGCACACTCTGTATGCCCCTGCAGTCTGGTGAACCAATTCAGGACTTTTTAAGCCTGGTGGTTGGGAGTATCATCCTGCTGAAGAGCATTAGAATGTTCTTGTTAAATTAATTTTAAAGTAACCACCTGATTCCTCTGTCCTTTCATAAAAAGAAAAAAAGTCAGTCATGTCACCCCTTAATCTCAATTTGCTTAAACTGAAAAAGTACAACTGCTTTAATCTTTCAGTCTTTGTTCATGGCTCAAGGGGCCACACTAATACCTATTGTGCTATCACTATGGTCCAGACTGAAATGGAAATAAGGAGCAGGAAGTTTAAACCTTAGTCAATATTTCACGAAGGGGCCAAAACTGGCAAGTCAAACAACCTGCCATCAATGACAAAAGAGGAAAAAACAAAGAATCAAGATTTAAAAGGAAAGTTATCTTTGCCAGAAAAACACAAAAAGTAACCATAAGTTTTCTTCTAACAATTCCCGATCTCCAAATAGTAAGAATGGCACAACCTGTGTTAATTTAGTCGTGTTGATAATGTGATCTTGAATGACTTTGCGGGATACAGTATGGTCCTGACAACTCGACCCTGTGTTCTAATGATGACTTATCAAAATGACGGTGCCCATTAAAACAAAATACAATACAATACATTTTTTTGTATAGCCCAAAATCACACAAGAAGTGCCGCAATGGGCTTTAACAGGCCCTGCCTCTTGACAGCCCCCCAGCCTTGACTCTCTAAGAAGACAAGGAAAAACTCCCAAAAAAACCTTGTAGGGAAAAAATGGAAGAAACCTCGAGAAAGGCAGTTCAGAGAGAGACCCCTTACCAGGTAGGTTGGGTGTGCAGTGGGTCTCAAAAGGAAGGGGGTCAATACAATACAATACGATACACAGAACAGATCACAAGTAATCCTCAATACAGTATAAAAAATAAAAATATTACAAGTACAGTGCAGAATTTAACAGTAGATGATATCCCATAATAGGATTTGGATTTGTTTAGAGTCCTGGAGACCTCGGCCATCAAGCTGCCTCCCCCAGTTGGCCATTCCACAGTTGAGTCAGTGCTAGGCCAGCCAATCCAATGAAAGGACCCCTCTACCTGATGATTCCTGCAATCCTCCATCAGAGATGACTTTATGTTAGGCAGGTAAAACAACTTGGCAGGTGGGCCGTGGCACCAAGTGCCACATTTGAGTACCGAGAAGAGAAACAGAACAGGTGAGGGTTAGTAACAAATTATAACTGTCATGTTACTTATGTTTTAGTGCTAATGACTAACAACAGAGATGGAGTCTGCACTTTTAATCAGCAGCTCTAGTCGGGGTGTGCTAAACTGAAGTAGTGAGTCTTCAGCCTGAGAGTGAAGGGGCATCTCTTATAGCAGCAGGCAGACCACTCCACAGTTTAGAGGCCCCCTGTAACTAAAAGCTCGACCTCCCAGTGTTATTTTATTAATCCTTGGAATCATAAGCAGACCGACATTTTGAGATCTTAATGTGCGCTCTGGTTTGTAAGTTATGATAAGTTCAGACAAGTAAGCCGGACCTTGGCCATTTAGTGCTTTATATGTTAAAAGCAGGATTTTGAAAAACTTAATTGGGAGCCAGTGTAAGGATTTAAGAACTGGAGTTATGTGTTCATATTTTCTTGTTCCTGTAATAAAATAATGTTACAAAAGGAAGTTAAATTTATAACTTTCACCAAAGTAAATTTTGGTAACCATGTTGCACTGAAGTTCTGGTTAACATTTCCTGCCCATATAATTTAAATTTGTCTGATTACAGTTTACTCACACTTCCGTGGTTTTGGAGCAGGAGAAAGTAGGGTGAAATGACACCTTTTATTGGCTAACTAAACAGATTACAAATGCAAGTTTTCGAGGTAGCTAAGGCCCCTTCATCAAGCAAGATGTAACGGTTTTGGAGGTCAAAGACTATCTCACTAGCATCGAATGCAATGCAGAAATCATCCCTGCATGGAATACCAGTCCGTTGAAGGGTACACTCAAGCACAGAGACCCTTACTTCTCTATTTGAGGCCAATTTAGCGTCACCAGTTAATCTTAGATGCAGGTCTTTGGGTTATTTGTGTGGAACACCTAAGGTTTCACCCAGAAACATGAGCAGATTGTTCAACCTACATGGACAGAAGACAATAACCAGCCCAGGACTTGATCACTGTATCCAGAAAATGTGAGGCAACAGTGCCGGACCTCTCAGAATAATGAACACAAATTATAAAAATGAACACAAATTATAGCTAAAATTGAATGTACCTCTAAGCATAGCAGCATTCGCTTGACAGATGGCATTAGTCACAGTTAAATCTGCCATACCTAACCATGATTAAGTGTGTCACACAGCTGTCCCAGCAGGTAGCTTAGAGGATGCTTGTCGCTCATTTCTTGGCTGCTGCCCTCGATCCCTAGAAGTTAATCAAAGTCATTTTGAACATCGGAATTTTTGCAAGATTTTCTGAAAATCCATCCATCCAGTAACCAACCCGCTATATCCTAACTACAGGGTCACGGGGGTCTGCTGGAGCCAATCCCAGCCAACACAGGGCGCAAGGCAGGAAACACGCTGGGAGTACCGAGGAAGCGAACCAAGGCCTCCTTACTGGGAGGCAGCAGCACTACCAGTGTGCCACCATGCCGCCTTCGCACTGTCAAACCTATGATTTTTGGTGAACTCCAATTTTAGATCTTTAATATCCATCCATCCATTATCCAACCTGCTATATCCCAACTACAGGGTCACGGGGGTCTGCTGGAGCCAATCCCAGCCAACACAGGGCGCAAGGCAGGAAACAAACCCCAGGTGGGGTGCCAGCCCACCGCAGGACACACCCACACACACCAAGCACACACTTGGGACAATTTAGAATCGCCAATGCACCTAACCTGCATGCCTTTGGACTGTGGGAGGAAACCCACACAGACACGGGGAGAACATGCAAACTCCATGCAGGGAGGACCCGGGAAGCGAACCCACATCTCCTTACTGTGAGGCAGCAGCGCTACCCACTGCACCACCATGCCGCTTTTCTGAAAATTCCTACTTTATTTAAATTCAAATTTATTGCCTTTTGAGCACAGTACAAAGGATGCTGTTACTTGCATATACCCCATATACTAATAATACTTTTATGACATAGTAGTTCAGGATTTGGACCTCAGACCCCTCAGGTTTGTGGGTTCAAATCCAGTTACTGGCACTGTGTTATCCTGAGCAAGCCACTTCACCTGCCTGTGCTCAACTGAAAAAAACAAAAGAAATGTAACCAATTGTGTCTCTCAGATGTTGTAAGCCATGTTGGATAAACGTGTCAGCCATTAATAAGCAATAATGTACAAAAATAGAATGTAACACAATGCATACAATATCATACATTACATGTAGCATTTATTATTAACTAGCAAAAGACCCGCGCTTTGCAGTGGAGAAGTAGTGTGTTAAAGAAGTTATGAAAAAGAAAAGGAAACATTTTAAAAGTAACGTAACACGATTGTCAATGTAGTTGTCATAGTCTTATTTTAGTATTGAAAGTGAATTTGATGATTGTAAAGAGTTTCATTTATGATTGTAAATGTTGTGTATGAGAAATGCACATTTTTAGGATGTAAGGATCTCTTTGTAAATGATGTTTGCAGTTCTGCCCTCGGGCTGTAAAATGACCAAGATGTCTGCTGAGCTCACTCTTGAGCATGCAACGTACAGTTGGCCATATGAGAAGCAATCTTGTATCAAGTCAATGGCGACCATTTTTAGAGTCTGGCCCTGTGACTTATTTATTGTCATAGTGAAGCAGACTCTTACTGGAAATTGGAATGGGAGGTCAAAGGGTATGAGAGGGATGCGAGGAATAAATCCAGTCTCCGCAGAGCAAGTTCCAGTGAAGACAGTGGCCTCAATGAGGTTCTTGTGCAGAGATCTGATCTGAAGCCTGGTGCCGTTACAAAGCTTTGGTGGTTGTAAGTTTTGTAGTAACATCATCAAAGTAGAGTATGTGGGGGCCTGCCCGGAGGATTAAGAGTGTAAAATGAAAAGGCAGGAGTCACCAGCAGGAAGACATAAAGCAAAGAGAACAATAACAGCCTTGAAGTGGTGAAGTAAAGAAGAAGGGAGCAGTGAGCTCGACAAACAGCTGAGGAAAGTAAGGAAGCACATGAGCACGGGATGTTGCTAATGTATATAAGCAGGGAGCCAACCACGTGGTAGGTGTGCAGACAGCAGTCCGTGCGGAAAAAGGAAGGGGGACCGGGGGCGGCCCTTGTGCATCTCTGCCATGAAATAAATTGTCTGTTAACGGAAATAAGGAATGAAACCGGCAAAAGGAGAAAGTTCTGAAAGTTCCTTACAGCATAATGGTGAGAACCGCCAAAAAGAAGACGTTATTTTCGAAAGTTTGTTACAGGGCACGGCGCAGAATTAAACATACTTGACGTTTGTAAGTACAGTGTAAAGGATGAGCATGGGAAATTTGGGCTTCCTATGTATATTGGAAGTCGCAGAAATAGTAAGGACGGGTTTCCCCTATCTATATATACAGTTTAGGGGGTACACCCGTTTCCCTCCCTTGGGTGTTATAATAGGACATGAAACATACCTAACTTTTGTAAGTACACTGCACGGAATGAGCACGCGAAATATCAGCTTCCCACCTAAATGGAAAGTGGGAGAATTAGTGATGAGTCAGTGAGGGCTTTGCCTTTTCTATGTAACTAGTAAAATACCCGCGCTTCGCAGCGGAGAAGTAGTGTGTTAAAGAAGTTATGAAAAAGAAAAGGAAACATTTTAAAAATAATGTAACATTTGCTTTCTATTCGTTTGCATAAGCACAGTCCTTCACCAGCAATTATTTAATGTTAGCTCAGACCCGGCACTTAAAAGTTTCTGTCGCACTTTTGCTGAGTTTGTACCAAAAACTATTCTATCCCTGACCATCTCATCTTCGTTTTTGATTAAGCACAGTCCTTCACCAGCAATTTTAACTCCGTTAGAAAGTGATCCAAAGTCTCGTTTATACCTCGTGTCTTCTCATCAAACTTGTATCTCGCGAATAAAGTATTCGTCGTAGGCATGACAAATGCCAGCGGCAGCGTGTCAATAAACTTTATTTAAACTTACGGTTTACACAGTGCTTTGTTTCCGCAGTAGCTGCACTTGTGAATATGCTTGTATGTGTCACTCGCTTCATATTCTTTTGCTGCCTTCTCAATTGTGTAATGCGTTTTTTGTTCAGCACTCTTTGGAGCTCTTCCTTGTTCTCTACGTACTGCGTTCACAGTCAGTTCACATGAGCCGCTCTCTTGTGTGATCTTGTGATGTCCACGACTTTATTTAATGTTAGCTAAGACCCGGCACTTAAAAGTTTCTCTCACACTTTCGCTGAGTTTGTGCCAAACACTAGATCATCTCTTCTTCATTTGCATAAGCACAGTCCTTCACCCGCGAATATTTACCTTATATGGGCAGGCACTCAATTACGTGGCAGGCGTGATGTTGCGGGACGCAACTCCGCCTCACACGCCGACAGAGCTGCAGGCTGTGGCCTTATATATGGTCGAAAGTAGGTTCCAATTATGACCGTTACGAGTAGAATTTCGAAATGAAACCTGCCTAACTTTTGTAAGTAAGCTGTAAGGAATGAGCCTGCCAAATTTCAGCCTTCTACCTACACGGGAAGTTGGAGAATTAGTGATGAGTCAGTGAGTCAGTGAGTCAGTCAGTCAGTCAGTGAGGGCTTTGCCTTTTATTAGTATAGAAGATAAATCATTCAGTGGTCAGTATGAGCTGCAGCTGGCCTGTGAGTTAAGACTATTGCTGAATCTAGTGGTGTGACTTGTAATAGCGCTGTACTGTTACAAAAACGAAGAAGGGGGAAAAGGAGATTGTTCAGAAAGGTGTGGTATAGCGGTTCCGCAGCTCAGATGAAAAAGCCCAGTTATTAAATAGATAATCAGCGCACTCGCGGCTCATAGAGGGGGTGTAGTAGTGTGGCTGGGGCGGTTCTCGGACGCTACATGAGGCAGGCATTTCCTCGCTTCTGTGCACAGGTGAGAAATTGTCCGCATCCGAACTGCTAATTGCCACACCTGAGTCACATCCTCATCTTTCTATATAATAAGCTACCGTGGCTGTTCGTTTGTCTGTCCAGGATTTTAAATCACCTGTAGCTCGCAAACCGTCTGAATTGATCTGAAGTTTGGTACACATATACTACGTGACGTCTACTATCCGCGTTCGGGGTGATGATTTTTATTACTCTTTTTTTATTTTATTGTAGAATCAACTCTTGGCAGCGCGCAGCAGGGTGGCCGTGCGGCGCATGTGTATGGGCGCCGTTCTCATTCCCTACCACCTTCGCTAATCATTCTTGAGGCAAATTGAAGAATTAAGTGCCAGCTTAAGTGAAAAATTAAGAAAAAGTAATTGCAACACAAAAACTAACTTAATCAGTTTTAACGCGAAAAGATGCAGACGAAAGAAGAGAAGCAGCGGGCCGCTAGGGTGGAGAAAAGAAGAGCTGCTCACAAAGCAACAAGCGCATCAACCTCTGAGCAAATGAATGCTAAACAGAGAAAGGGTATGAAAACTAGGAATGCTCAAGTCAAGTGTATTCACTGCACATTATCGTGCAGTACGCCGTTACTGGTTATATACAGGGTGGGCCATTTATATGGATACACCTCAATAAAATGGGAATGGTTGGTGATATTAACTTCCTGTTTGTGGCACATTAGTATATGGAGGGGGGAAACTTTTCAAGATGGGTGGTGACCATGGTGGCCATTTGGAAGTTGGCCATTTTGGATCCAACTTTTGTTTTTTCAATAGGAAGAGGGTCATGTGACACATCAAACTTATTAGGAATTTCACAAGAAAAACAATGGTGTGCTTGGTTTTAACGTAACTTTATTCTTTTATGAGTTATTTACAAGTTTCTGACCACTTCTAAAATGTGTTTAATGTGCTGCCCATTGTGTTGGATTGTCAATGCAACCCTCTTCTCCCACTCTTCACACACTGATAGCTACACCGCAGGAGAAATGCTAGCACAGGCTTCCAGTATCCTTAGTTTCAGGTGCTGCACATCTCGTATCTTCACAGCATAGACAATTACCTTCAGATGATCCCAAAGATAAAAGTCTAACGACGACCAATCCACTTTCCAGGAAACTGTTCATCTAGGAATGCTCGGACCTGACACCCATAATGTGGTGGTGCACCATCTTGCTGGAAAAACTCAGGGAATGTGCCAGCTTCAGTGTATAAAGAGGGAAACACATCATCATATAACAATTTCGCATATCCAGTGGCCTTGAGGTTTCCATTGATGAAGAAAGGCCCCACTATCTTTGTACCTCATATACCACACCATACCATCAATTTTTTTGTTCCAACAGTCCTGGAGGGATCTATCCAATGTGGGTTAGTGTCAGGCCAATAGCGGTGGTTTTGTTTGTTAACTTCACCATTCACATAAAAGTTTGCCTCATCACTGAACAAAATCTTCTGCGTAAACTGAGGGTCCTGTTCCAATTTTTGTTTTGCCCATTCTGCCAATTCAGTGCGCTGATCTGGGTCATCCTCGTTGAGATGCTGCAGTAGCTGGAGTTTGTAAGGGTGCCATTTGTGAGTAGCTAATATCCGCCGAAGGGATGTTCGACTAATGCCACTCTCCAGTGACATGCGGCGAGTGCTACGCTGTGGGCTCTTGCTGAATGAAGCTAGGACAGCCACTGATGTTTCTTCATTAGTGACAGTTTTCATGCGTCCACATTTTGGCAAATCCAACACTGAACCAGTTTCACTAAACTTAGAAAGCAGTTTGCTGTAGCATGGGAGATGGGTGGTCTCGTAGGGTGTCTTGCATTGAAATATGCTGCAAAGACCCGGTTACTGCGTTCACCAGACATCAACACAATTTCTATCTGCTCCTCACGTGTTAACCTCTGCGACATGTCAATGGCTGTAAACAAAGAGAAACTTGTAAATAACTCATGAAAGAATAAAGTTACGTTAAAACCAAGAACACCATTGTTTTTCTTGTGAAATTCCCAATAAGTTTGATGTGTCACATGACCCTCTTCCTATTGAAAAAACAAAAGTTGGATCCGAAATGGCCGACTTCAAAATGGCCACCATGGTCACCACCCATCTTGAAAAGTTTCCCCCCTCACATATACTAATGTGCACAAACAGGAAGTTAATATCACCAACCATTCCCATTTTATTAAGGTGTATCCATATAAATGGCCCACCCTGTATAATAGGAGCACAAGTGTGGAGAGTGGAGAAAATAAGGATGATCGAAAGAATGGAGGTTATAGGAGAAAAAAAAAAGAAAGTGAACGGAGGTTATGGGAGTAGAAGGCAGCAGGAAGCTGAAAGCCGACGTGTGCAAGCGTGAGTGACTGAGCGAGCGGGTGAAGGCAGGCTTGCTAGAGAGATCAGGCAGCTGGAAGGAGAGCCCCTCGGAAGTGTTAGGCCGATACACGGGGGCAGCTAGAAGTCGTCGCTCCTGCTGAGAGCTATAGAGGAGCAAGAGTGACCGGAAGGTGGTTGGCTTGCCGAATAAGGTGGTGGGAGTCTGGAACTTAGGAGGTGAAAGCCCCAAGTGTGAGCACCCTGGTCGCTGAGGAGCCCAAGTCACGGTCTGGAGGAGTCCACCGGAGCCAGGGTCCAGAAAGGCAAACAGACCAGCAGGAACATAAGGTCAGCTGCAGGTAGGGCAACTCCCCTGGTGCAAAGCCTAGCCTGGATGGGAGCCGCCAGTAGAAGAAGGCACCGGGCTCAGTTTTTTTATGGATTTTTTAACCTCCACCTTTTCACTGATTTTTATTGGATTATTTAATGTCTTTCTAGATGCACTGCACTATTTATTTTGAACACTGTTTTTGGTTTTGCGGTTTTTTAAAATATAAGAACTTTTGTACCCTTTTGCACCATCCCCTTGGTTCATTGGGATGTCTTCACGGTCCAGCTCATCCGATGACATTACTGATGGTGTCGGGTTCAAGAGCTCCCAAAAGGAAGATGGGATCTTAGAGAGGAACCCACATTGTCACAGATGGTTGATGTCTTTATTAGTACAGTTTATATTTCACCATACTCTGTAGTAGTTTGTGGCCCAGGAATGAACAGTTACCATATCAGGATGTAATGCAGCCATTGAGTAGAGACTCCACCCTGTAAACTGTAGAAGTGTGTGAATGTAGATTGAGATGTATGGGCTTTCATCAGACACCTTAGGAAATAAAGGTCTCGGTGAGACTCGTTGACTATTGATGTGCTCACTTTGGGTCATCAGTGTGTGGAAGATGCCCGGATCACAGACAGACACAGAAGTCCCAAAACCCACACGTTTATTTATCCTTTCTGCACAATGCACTAATCACCCCAAAAAACTCACTCCTTTTCTTTCCTTTACTCCTTCTTTTCTTCTGCCACCTCCACTCCTCTCCCACAAGCTCTGTCCTCTGCCTCCCGACTCCAGCTCCCCAAATGGAGTGAGGTGGCCCCTTTTATAGTTCACCTGGTTATGCTCCAGGTGCTCCCTGATACTCTTCCTGCAGCACTTCCTGTGCTGCATGGGCACCCGAGAGCACTTCCGGTGCATCTGGGTTCTCTCCCGGCAATACTTCCTGATGTGGCGAAAGTCCTGCAGTCCAAGTGCCCCCTGGCGGTGGCCACGGTTCCCAACAGGATTGAGCTTCCAAGCTCCAGTCCCATGGCCCTGATGCAAACCAGGGGGGGCTGCCCGGTCGTATCCCGGGGAAGGTATTGCCTCTCTCCCAGTCCTTCCACTCTCCAGGCATCCCGGTGGGGCAAGGTTTCCAGTCATCTGCCACAAGTGTTATGTTTCAGGCAGGGTAGTTCCACTGACTTGGGTTTAAATTTCTTTGTTAGGTCCATTCTGTTCATTTTTGATACCTCTAGTTTATGTTAATATTGTTAATTATGGTGGATTAATTATGTGTTTAAATTAATTTTATGTATTACTTAATTTCTGTGTGTCTGTGCTTGTTCTATTATGTGTCATGTATTTTCTGGGTTTTCCCCACAAGAGTGGTGGCCAACTGTCCAAGTCCTCAACCCTATAAAGGCTGAGGGAACACACCGAGTCTTTTGCGGTTCATTGAATGTGCTTGGTGGTGTCGGTGACTTCTTTTGATGGTTAGATTTGTATTGTTGATTCTTTGGATTTTTGATCTCTGTGCTCTGTTTTTGACTTCACCTTCTGGTTTCAACAAGTTTTAGCAAGTGCTGATTTGGCAATCTTACATATTTCCTGCAGATTTTTCATACACGTGTTCTTGTTAGTGAGCTTTCAATTCAACTTTTACCAAAAGTGCTTTATTGGAGTGACACCAGGGGACTGTATGGGCCACTGAAGTAAATGTAATTTACTGTCATCATCCTCATAGAACCAACATGAGATGATGTGTGCTTTGTGTTTCCAGTTTAAAAAAGGACATGGCTGTAATGGAGGTGCACAGATTTGGCAACAGTGCCACAAAATGAAAGAGGCCTAATGTTTATCATGAAAACATTTCCTCATACCATTACACTACAACTGTGGTGGGCTGGCGCCATGCCCAGGGTTTGTTTCCTGCCTTGCGCCCTGTGTTGGGTAATGGATGGATGAATTACACTACAACCACTAGTGCTTACCATTGACACAAGACAGGATGGATCTATAGATTCATGCTGTTGACTTAGGTTCTCAATGTGCCATTTGCATGTCACAGCAGAAATCAAACCTTGTTAGATCATACAACACTGTACAGTTTTGTGACTGTATGCCAGGTGTAGCCTACTCGTCCTTTTAGCCGATAGAGAAGGTACATGGTGTGATCTTCTGCTGTTGTAGCCCAGCTGCTTTAAGGTCAAATGTGAGTTGAGAGCTGCCCTTCTGCACATCACCATTATAAACGACTTCTGTTTAGATCTTTTTGGCTCTTTTGTTAGCTTGATGTCTCTCATTAACATGATGATTCCTCCAGCAGAACTTCCTCTCATGTTTTTTGTTTATCACACTATTCTTCGTAAAGTCTGTAGTGTGTGAAAATCTCAGGAGGACCGCCATTTCTGAAATGCAAGAACTGTCATTTCTGCCACAGTCAAAGAAACTTAAATTATTCATCTTGTCAATTTGCATATTTGCTTGAACAACAATTCACCATTTCTGTGTACTATGCATAAGATGACGTCTCCTTCGTAAGAAAGGACAGCCCACATCTTCTGCAAATCCAGGAGCTCCACCAGTGCCCCTGCGACATCCATCTTTTGGAGAAGAGGGTTTCCATGAGCCTGTGCCATCAGCAGAGAGTGAAATGAACCTGCTTTTAGCAGGTTCAAGATGATCATTTTCCACAAAACTATATTTATTTTATTCTTCACTAGTGGGCTGTGCTGAATGCACGCTAAAGATGGTCAGCTGCTGGCTTGTTGCTAGCTGCTACTGAGCTGTGTGATCTGCATGTCGCACTGCGAGTCAATCATTTAAAAGCCTGTACAGAAGCTGTCCTTTTGTCTCACTTCCTTGTCTCGTGGGACGTTAAAGTGTCTCCGAGAAATTGTTTGTAAGTGGGGCGTGTCGTGCAAGAAGTCTTACGGGACTTCAAAGTGTCTCTCCGAGAAGATCACGTCTCGACCCAAGATTTTTTTTTATATAATAGATAGATATAATTACTTACTAGTAGAATATTCCTGCATTCATTAGGCTGATTATATTTAAATGTTATTTACTATAGAAAAAAAATAATGTCCAGATTTATATGCGCAAGTTTCCCTAAAGTTGGGGAAGCCTGTATTTTAGATAATCGACTGAGGAAAACATCGTGCACATTTGTGTAGCTCATTTTTCTGGTTTAATATTGCAGTAATGAATGTGTCTTGTAAAGCATATCGGAATGAAAGTACACATTTGCATTTGAAAATACTAGGGGGCAATGCCACCTGCCCGCTGCCCGGGCCGGCACTATGCGCTAACCACTTTGCGGTCCAGCCGCTCGCGTATGGGGAAGCGAATGTACAATTTAAACAGATTCCTATTTTTGTGGGAATTGTTACATATGCATAGTAGAACTAACTATTTTACATTACAACGGAGTAAATAACAATATTAAAAAATAGTAAAACGCATTAATTTGAAAGTTAAATTATGTTTCATGTTGTGTTAGAGGTATTCGTTGTGTTATACGATTTCCTTCTGTTTGGATTTGAAATTAGCAAGCAAATACTTTTTAAGCGTACACTTTTACTATAAAACTTCAGTAAAAACAATTTTTTGAATTAAATTTTCATCAATATCGCATTGAATTTTGATTCTGTGTTTGGACTTAAATCGTGACAACGCAACGTATGACTTCCCGGGAGTGAATTTCATTTCTTTCTCGCTAATAGATTAACCGACTTTTTCGAATGTTTGTCTCTGTAATTTGTTAATTGTCTTTGCAAAAGCTATTCTAACAGGAGACAGTTAACAGTTTAATTTGAATGGCATATCAAGAACTCCTTTGGTGTCTTTTGTTATCCGCGAGAGATATACTACATTACCTTTCTTGAATACAGCCTTCTTTCTACAGTAATTCGGCCGGTGGAAGACCAGACGGTGTAAGCTATTCTAATGGGAAACGGTTAACATTTTAATACGAATGGCATATCAAGATCTCCTATGTTGTCTAATGTTATCCGAGGAAGATGTACCACATTACCTTTCTTGAATACATCCTTCTTTCTACAGTAATTCGTGCGGAGGAAGACCAGACGGTGTTAACGGTTGTAGATATTCTTCGTGATATTGTAAGTTGATGTTTTCATCTTCCACACCATCACCACCAACTGTTTCAGTATAGTCTAAATTTAACCAATTTGCTGTGTACCTGGGACGGCATGGTGGCCCAGTGGTAGCACTGCTGCCTCACAGTTAGAAGACCCGGGTTCGCTTCCTGCGTGGAGTTTGCATGTTCTCCCCATGCCTGCGTGGGTTTCCTCCCACAGTCCAAAGACATGCAGGTTAGGTGCATTGGCGATTCTAAATTGTGCTTAGTGTGTGTGTGTGTGTGCCCTGCGGTGGGCTGGTGCCCTGCCCCTGGGGTTTGTTCTCTGCCTGGGATTGGCTCCAGCAGACCCCCGTGACCCTGTCTTAGGATTGGGTTGGATAATAGATGGATGGATGCTGTGTAAACTATCGACAATTTTCGTGGTAATTTGTTTGACTTCATCGTTTCTTGGTGCTAGGATTGCCCGTGTACTCATTTCTTCTGTTTATAACCGTTCGGGATGAAATTCTTCAATAAGATTTGGACATAATATGTCTTCTTTTATTGTGAACTTAATGTGAGAAAAATGTAAAAATGTATAAGAGCTAAGAGAGCAGGAACTGTGTCTGTCAAAAGCATTCACACGAATGACACGTGAGAGGGCCGTGTTCGTGGATGCATATGTTTGAGATCTCTTTATCTCTTTGATAAAGTCTCGTCTCTTATAATAGAGAGATGTAATAAAGTAAATGTGATACAGTTATGAGTTATACAGTTGATTTTAAGATTCTGCTTTTCACAATTAAGGGGAACAATGAGGCTCCACATTAAATAAATACAGCTTTCTGTATCTCTATCCCTGCTTTTGCACTTTTGACATGGACAAGAAACTCACATACTATATGACCCACATATGAAGAAGTTCTTGGTAAAGAGGGTAAAACTTTTCAATTTTGGGAATGTTATAAGTACATTTTTCATTTTTGTCTTTTGATGATTATTATTTTGCATTTTACATTTTTATTGCAGCTTATTTAAGTTAATTTTAAATGTCACTGTTTCTTTGTATATTTGTCATTAATTGTACAGCTCTTTAGGAATATTGAGTTGAAGTGTATTCACCCATTGTATCATATCTTAGAAACCTCATAGCAACTTAATTCAATTCAGTGTCATAGTGAGGGTGAATCTTGCCCTGGCAGCACTGGGCACAAGGCATGAGAAAGCCCTGGACGTGCAGCTAGTTGATTACAGAACCCACTCACACGAGTCTCCTCCCAATCTGGAGCCACCAATTAACCTAACTAGAACATTTCTGGAGATGTGAAAGGAAAAGAAGAATATCCAGGGAAGAATCCTGTAAGAGATGTGTGCAGTGTTGTGCATGAACACATTCAAAAGAGCCCCTTCATTGAACAAACTCATTTTTCTAAGAACGGTGAACTTGATGTAATGTATTAGCAAATGAAGAACTTGAACGTCAGCTAGTTCGGTTTTAGGTGACATTCTGGATCTGGTTTAGGCCCACATTAAATGTTTTGCCTTACCCTGTAATGTACGGATAAGCACAAATAGTGGATTTTTACGAATATTTATTTCCTACAAATGTTTGGCCATTTGTTTGTATTCGGAAAAAAATAACGTAAAATCAAATGAGGCACTGTCTGTGTTTGCCTGCTTGTGCTTAAGCTGCACCCCTGCTGACACAAGCACGCGGTGAAGCTCCGCTTTCGCTTTTAGCAGATTCTAACAGCCATCTAGAGTGCTTAGATCTTCTGGTCAGTTGTCCCTCATACCAATTGTGAAACTAAGGGGGACAGACAGGGCTTTTACAGCTGCTGCTCCTCGCCTGTGGAACTCTATACCTCAACACATAAAGGAGTCGTCTACGATTGAACTGTTCAAAACGAGATTAAAGACTCATTTCTGTTCACTTGCATTCCGTGACCTTCAGTAATACTGATGGTTTCCTCATTGTGATTATGTAACATTACTTCTATTTATTATTTATTTTATTTATGTTCATTTATTTTATTTCTATTTATGTTATTCATGTTAATTGTATGTTTTTCTTTAAGCACTTTGGCATTCCTATGTTGTTTTAAATGTGCTATATAAATTAATTTGACATTGACATTTTAGGAAAATGATTGGACTTTGTGAGGCCACTTTATATTTTTCCCCGATGGACTTGCAATATGTGATGCAAATTTTGACCGGCAGCGTAACAGGTTAGTTCCGTTAGGTCAGATTATCTCAGAGCACAATGTGAGTTACCAGAGCTATGCTGATGACACACAGCTGTATTTATCAATAGCACCTGATGACCTCGACTCTCTTGATTCACTAACACAATGTCTTACTTGTGTTTTAGAAATGGATAAGTAGTAATTTTCTCAAACTAAATAAGGAGAAAACAGAAATACTAATGATTGGCAATAATGGATATAATTAGGTTATTAGAAATAAACTTGATGCATTAGGATTAAAAGTCAAGACTGAGGTAAAGAATTTAGGGGTAACTATTGACTCGGACCTGAATTTTAATTCACATATTAATCAGATCACTAGGACAGCATTTTTTCACTTAAGAAAAATAGCAAAAGTTAGACCTCTTATAACACTGCAAAATGCTAAAAAAATTAGTTCACTCTTTTGTTTTCAGTCAGCTAGATTACTGTAACACACTCCTCTCAGGACCAACCAAAAAAAGACATCAATCGATTGCAACGAGTGCAGAATGGAGCTGCCAGAATCTTAACTTGGAAACAAAAATCTGAGCACATCACCCCAGTCTGAGCGTCACTACACTGGTTACCTGTGTCATTTAGAATTGACTTTAAAATACTGCTTATGGTTTACAAAGCCTTCAATAATCTCAGAATGTTTGTCACCTTACACTTCAAATCATCACCTTAGATCTTCAAATGAGGGTCTGCTTAGAATTCCAAGAGCTAAATTTAAAAGAAGTGATGAGGCGGCCTTCTGCTGTTAGGCACCTCAAATCTGAAATAGCTGACCGACAGAAATTCGCCAGGCTAATAGAGTGGAGCATCTTAAACTGCTAAAAACACATTACTTTAACATGGCTTCATCTTAGTTTAATCCTGATGCTCTGTATATTCAGTTAATTATCATTATTATTCATTGTGGCTCCAAAATCTGTACTAACCCTGACTTTCTCTTCTGTTCTTTTTCCGATTTTCTGTGGTTGTGATCTGTGCCATCACCACCTGATCAGGTCACCGTGATGTTCCTCCATTGATGGATTAAAGGCCAGAGGTCCACGTGACCATCATCATCAAGTTCTTCCATGAGAAACCTGAATACACTGATTGAGGTCATTAATGTTGGGTAGAAAGCCTAGAGCAGTGGTTCTCAATCTGTGGGGCGGACCCCCCTAAGGAGGCGCAAAGTAACAAACAGGGGGCGCGAAGATGTGAAAAAAACGAAAACAAAAAATACATCAATTGAAACCAAAACTGATTAACCTAAACTACATTCTGATACTAGAAAAATAAATCTAGAGTTAGATAAATGTCGATAAAAGTTAAGTAGGTATAATAAAATATGCATCTATGATATATCATTAATTAAAAAAGAACAAATTGGTATTAGTGGGCTCCTTTCAAAAAAATGTTAGGGGGGGCGCGATTAAAACGGGTCGCAAATACATAAAGGTTGAGAAACGCTGGCCTAGAGGGGGCTGGCTGGGTGGTCTCATGGCCTCTGAACCCCTGCAGATTTTATTCTTTTCTCCAGTTTTTTTTTTCGTTTTTTCTGTCCTCCCTGGCCATTGGACCTGACTTTTATTCTATGTTAATTAGTGTTCCCTAATTTTAATTATTTATTTTGTCTTTTTTCTCTTTCTTCATCATGTCAAGCACTTTGAGCTACATTGTTTGTATGAAAATGTGTGATAGAAATAAATGATGTTGATGTTGTTGTTCACCTACACGCTGGTTCTACCGTCACCATTTGGGTCACACGGTTGGAAACACAGCAGTAATTTATATGTATACTTGCATCTATTTCATTTGTTTTTTGGCCGGGAGGATATACAGTATTAGCATATATGGTTATATGTGTTTGTTGCTGGGTATAACTTAATACAATGTATTTAAATTAAAAAGTCTTCATAATTACAGTGGAACCTCGGTTCACGAACGTCTCGGAACACATGCAAATCGGTTTATGACCAAAAAGTTTACCAAAGTTTTGCATCTGTTCACGACCACACACTCGGTATACGAACAAGCCAGTTTCCCTTTTGGTTTGTGCGCGCCGATGATTTCCGCACGTGTTCAGTCACTCCCTGTGCAGCGAGAGAGAGAGAGTGAAACACACACACACACACACGGGTGCGCGAGAGAGACACACACACACAGGCGCGTGAGTGAGAGACACACACACGAGCCCGAGAGAGAGAGAGACACACACACATACACACAGGCGCGTGAGTGAGAGACACACACACACACACACACGCGCCCGAGAGAGAGACACACACACACACCGCCCGAGAGAGAGAGACACACACACACACACAGGCGTGAGTGAGAGACACACACACACACACACGCGCCCGAGAGAGAGACACACACACACACCGCCCGAGAGAGAGAGAGAGACACACACACACACACAGGCGCGTGAGTGAGAGACACACACACACACACACCCGAGTGAGAGACACACACACACACACACACGTGCACACGAGAGAGAGAGAGGGCTGGACGCATAAGGTAGAGAAGGCAGTTAAAGAATGCACTGGGCTTGTTTTTGTTTTCAGTTCTGTTACAGCGATCGGTTCGTAGCGCGCATTGTTGCAATGTTACTTTTCTTGGTTGTTTATTAAATTACAGATTTTTCAAATGTTCATTTTTTTCCCTGTGCTTAAAACTCATTAAAAAAAAAGTGTTTTTAGCGAGTGGTTGGTAGCGCTATAGCGCAAACTCTTGTAGTGTTAAGTTTTCTCTGTTGTTCAAGGTTTTCTCACTGTTATTCAATATTTTTACATTTAGTTTACTGTTACACTGTGCATTCTATGGTGTAATTAACTATATTTGTGCTTAAAGATCTTTAAAAATATATATATTTACATACAGTTCGTATGGTTTGGAATGGATTAATTGTATTTACATACAATCCTATGGGGGAAATTACTTTGGGTCGTGAGTTTTGAAACGAATTATGGTCATGAACCGAGGTTCCACTGTGTTGTGTTTTATTCATATTATAAGCCATGCAAAACTGAAAAAAGTACACCCATGGGTCAATTATTCTCACACCTTAAAAAATACAAAATGAACTGAACATGAACTAGTTCAAAATTGAAATGGTGAACACTGAACGTGAATTTATTCATTTTAATTTGTGAAGTGAACTTTGAGCGAGTTCTTGTGAGGTGTGAACCTGCACAGCCCTGGTTGAATCTATGAACCAGCAGCACAGGCTTCTGCGCACACATCTACTCCTTCATCAAATGCTGTATATTGTTAACAAAAAAGATGTTTTAAATCGTTTTCAAAAACCACAGAGTCGCACAGTGCTCCTACCTCAACACTCAGTGGTCCTGTGTTTCCCATTAAAGCTCACAGGCTATAAATCAATGCTGGATGGGATGGCAGTTCATTGCTTTTCAAGTCAAACTCAATATTTGCTCAAAGCAGGCTAAACACAGCTTCACCTTGTGCTTCATACATTTATTCATTTTTCAAACTATCCCTACATCCTTTTTTAAGCCACCTTATTCTAATGCAGATTTGGGAGGAATCAGCCCAGGTAGGGTGTGTCAGTTTCTTATAGTGTGGACCTCTAAGGTGGGCACCACCGCCCCAACCCGGCACAGACAGACACAGAGGCACACCTCCAAAGCACACGCGGCTTTTACTGATCTTTTTCTTTGTGGGAAACATCTTCACCGTTTGCCACAAGCACAACAACACAATTCCAACAACAATATTTATTTCTAGAGCACATTTTCATACAAATGATGGAGCTCAAAGTGCTTTACAGGATGAATAAAGAGAAAAAAGACAAAATAAATAAGAATTAAAATAAGGGAACACTAATTAACATAGAATAAAAATAAGGTTCTAAATTGTCCGTAGTGTGTGCTTGGTGTGTGTGTGTGTGTGTGTGTGTGTGTGTGTGTGTTGCCTTGTGGTGGGCTGGCACTCTGCCTGTGGTTTGTTTCCTGCCTTGTACCCTCGTGACCCTGTAGTTAGGATATAGCGGGTTGGATAATGGATGGATGGATAAAAGTAAAGTCTGATGGCCAGATGGCTAGAGAAAAAAATAAAATCTGCAGGGGTTCTGAGGCCACGAGACCACCCGGCCCTGCCTAGGCATTCTCCCTAACATCATTCCTCATGGTATTCAGGTTTCACATGGAAGAACTTCATGATGATGGTCACGTGGACTTCTGGCCTTTAATCCATCAATGGAGGGACATCACCGTGCTTTGATTAGGTGGTGGTGGCACAACACTCTCTTTTCTATTCTTTCCTTTACTTTCTTCATCTTATCTCTTTCTTTTCTCTCCTCTACTCCTTCCTGTCAAGCTTCATCTTCCTCCTCCCGACTCTGGCTCCTTTTATAACACACCCAGAAGTGCTTCAGGTGCTTGATGACAAGTTTCCGGAATCACTTCTAGCTGTGGTGGAAAAGCTGCTCTGTAAGGCTCAGCAGCAGCTACAGCACCCCCTGGTGGAGCCCACGGATCCCAACAGTGCTGCACCAAAGTCCAACTCCCATGAAGCCCTGAGGGAGTCATAGGCATTGCTGCAACCCAGGGGGGCTTCCATCTAGCGCTCAAGGGGAAGTAACACTCTGGATAGGCAGGCTCTCCTGGTCCTCACCACGTGGAGGCGTCCCGGCCAGGCAAGGGCCCCAGTCGTCTGCCACAATAGGCTACATGCTACATTTTAGTATCCCGTGTTACCATAGATTTTAACTTATAAACAAATCTGTAAAAAGGAAAGATAACAAATGTGTGAGTGCTTGGTGTTTCAGCCAGGAGAGCACATTTAAATAGCAAGTCTGTAAAGCCAAGAAAATGTATAATATAGATAGACAGACAGACAGACAGATAGATAGATGCGAAAGGCACTATATAATAGATAGATAGGAAAGGCACTATATGACAGATAGATAGATAGATATGAAAGCCACTATATAATAGATAGATAGATAGATAGATAGATAGATACTTTATTAATCCCAAGGGGAAATTCACATAATCCAGCAGCAGTATACTGATACAAAAAAAATATTAAATTAAATAGTAATAAAAATGTATTTAAAAGCAGACAATAATAACTTTGAGTAATGTTAGCATTTACTCCCCCGGTGGAATTGAAGAGTCGCATAGTGTGGGGGAGTAAATATTAATATTAATACACTTAAATATGAATTATATTATATTATTAAATATGAATTATATTATATTATAATTATTACTAATTAAATATTAATATTAATACACTTGATGATTTGGGGGGACCCCCGAGTAACACATTAGATACAAGGCTGCAGGAGTTCTATTTGTTCACTGTTGCGTCTTCTGGTCAACTGACGCCATGGGTTGAATCTCGCAGGATTTCCCCCCTGCTGCCAGAAGGGGTGGAGTTGAGGATGGAATGGAAATGACTTCAGGTTTCCTCCTCCTTGTGTTCCACCATTTTACACAAGGAAACGGAAAGTGAGTGAACAAAAGTTCTGCCGCTTCACTGACACCCAGGTGTGTCCTTAAAATGGTTCCTGTAAGAGACTCACTGTGCCTGTGGGTGCGATAGATAACTTGCTTGCATGCACACCCACACCTCAAACCTCAATGACCTACACTGGTTTGGACCCACTCATCTGTAGCTCCACTGAGCACTGAATATTCTCGGAATGTGAGTATCCAGGGAAAATCCATGTGCAAAATGGGTTGACGTGACAAGCTGCTCAAAGATACTGCAGAGATTGAACAGGGATGTCCATTCTAACCACTACACTACAGTGCTATCTATCAATCAAGCAAGCATGTGCCATCATAATGTGTTTTATGTAAACCATACCACCAAGAACAAAATGCATAAGAAGAATAAATTGAGTTTTGATTTTTCTTTCTGTTCTTTTGTTTCCAAAAGAGACTTGACTACATGCTAGGCGTGTACCTTGATGAAACTGGAAATGTACAAATCAAGCGACAGATTCAAAGGTGGTGCGCATTTAGTTGAAGTAGATGCTACTCCTCCCCGTAAGAACCTGGTTGTGACTTCAGGAGTCCGTTAGGCCCAGGACTTTGCAGGTTTGGAACTTCCACACAGCTGCTCCCGCATCGTCTACTTCTGGATCATTGCCAGCCTATTTGTTCTCAGTCAGTGGTTGCTCATGGGTGCGGTGCTCTTAAACACACTTAACATTAACTGATGTGATCAAAAGCCATTCACTCTTAAAATAGGTTCAATCTGAGTAAGAAATGCCACACGCTGCATTTTATATGCTTGTTATGGTTGTCAAGAAATGGCTAGTGAACAAAGAAGATCCAGCTTTATATGATAGATGGAGGTACATTGAAATTTAGTCAGTCAATCAATCAGTTCCCAACCCGCTATATCCTAACATAGGGTCACGGGGGTCTGCAGGGGCAAATCCCAGGCAGCACAGGGCGCAAGGCAGGAACAAATCCCCAGGCAGGGTGCCAGCCCACCACAGGGCACACACACACCAAGCACACAGTCAGTCAGTCATTGTCCACCCCGCTATAGCCTAACACAGGGTCATGGGGTCTGCTGGAGGAAATCCCAGCCAACACAGGGTGCAAGGCAGGAAACAAACCCTGGACAGGGTGCCAGCCCACCTCAGGGTGCGCACACACACACACACACACACACACCAAGCACACAGTCAGTCAGTCATTGCCCACCCTGCTATAGCCTAACACAGGGTCATGGGGTCTGCTGGAGCCAATCCCAGCCAGCAAAGGGTGCAAGGCAGGAACAAAACCCCAGACAGGGCACCAACCCACTGCAGGGCGCACACACACACACACACCAAGCACACAGTCAGTCAGTCATTGTCCACCCCGCTATAGCCTAACACAGGGTCATGGGGTCTGCTGGAGCCAATCCCAGCCAACACAATCCCAGCCCACTGCAGGTCACACACATCCACACACTAGGGACAATTTAGGATCTCCAATGCACCTATCCTGCATGTCTTTGGACTGAGGGAGGAAACATGCAAACTCCACGCAGGGAGGACCCGGGAAGCGAATCCAGGATTCCTAACTGCAAGGCAGCAGCGCTATCACTGTGCCACCGTGCCACCCTTGCATGAAGTCAATCTGGATAAAGTCTGTTTGGATAATAATATTACACACTTGTTTATCCAGTGCGGGACTCTGGGAAGGTGAAGACGATCCCAAGCACCATCAGACACAAGGCAAGAACTGGTCATAGGTGACAAGGCAAGCCATAGCAGGACTCTTTCCATCATTCAGGACCAGTGTTAGAGTCCCAAATCACTCTAACAAACATGTCTTCAGGATTTAGAATTAAAACTGAAGTATTCAGAGAAAAAACTCATGTGGACACAGAGAGAGTTTTCAAATTCTACAAAGACACTAGCCGATCGGGTTTGAGGCTGTAAAGCAGGAGTACTGACCACTGCATCACTGTTCAAATTAATTTGAAACGAAGGGCAATTTTATAACAGTGAAGATTTGCATTGGGTGTGATAAGGATGGACAGGATTAGAAATGTGGACACTAGACGGTCAGCTCAAGTTGGACTGTCGGGAGACAAAGTTAGAGAGGCGAGATTGCGTTGGTTTGGACATGTGCAGAGGAGAGATGATGAGTATATTAGGAGAAGGATGCTAAGGATAGAGCTGCCAGGGAAGAGGAGAAGAGGAGACCTAAGAGAAGGTTTATGAATGTGGTGAGAGAGGACATGCAGGTGATGGCTGTGACAGAGCAAGATGACAAGGACAGAAAGATATGGAAGAAGATGATCCGCTGTGGCAACCCCTAACAGGAGTAGCTGTGAGAAGAAGAAGAAGAAGAAGCTCACAAGCTAATGCAATGGTGTCTCTTTCCTCTTTGTTCCTTGCTATTGCCAAATGCATCATTTAAGTTATTTTTAATATACTTCTTTGGAACTATAAATTCTTTATAGAAGGTACCTGATGTAACAAGCCTTTGACGTTACCTATGGCTTGTCTATTAATATTACCCCAGCACAATGCACCCACATGCTTGTGCGTGACTTTGCGATGCTTGCCTACAGGCACTTGCCAAGCAGCTGGATACTAGGCAGCCTGTGTTGCCCTTTCAACTGATGAGATTGTTGTGTAAATGCAGCTTCCAGGCTTTAGGTGTTTGCATGATTGCCTGCATGGAAGTCATAATTACAATATAATACAATTTATTTTTGTATAGCCCAAAATCACACAATGGGCTTCAACAGACCCTGCCCCTTGACAGCCCCCCAGCCTTGACTACCTAAGAAGACAAGAAAAAACTCCCAAAAAAAACCCTTGTAGGGAAAAAATGGAAGAAACCTCAGGAAAGGCAGTTCAAAGAGAGACCCCTCTCCAGGTAAGTTGGGCGTGCAGTGGGTGTCAAAAAAAAGGGGGGGGGGGTCAATACAATAAAATACACAGAATAGAGCAAATCTTCTATACTGTATACAAATAAAAATTTTAGAAGTACGGAGCTGAATTTAACAGTAGATGATATCACATAATATGATTTGGATTTGTTTAGAGTCCTGAAGACCTCATTCGTCAAGCGTCCTCCCCCTATTGGCCATTCCACAGCTGAAACAGTGCTAATCTGATGAAAGGACCCCTCTTCCCCACGTTTCCTGTGATCCTCCATCAGGGATGACTTTACCTTGGGCAGGCAAAACAACTTGGCAGGTGGGCCGTGGCACCAAGTGCCACATTTGAGTACCGAGAAGAGAAACAGAACAGGTGAGGGTTAGTAATAAATTCTAACTATCCTGTTACTTATGTTTTAGTGCTAATGACTAACAACAGAAATGTATTGTATACAGTTAATCAGCAGCTCTAGCCATGGTGTGCTAAACTGAAGTAGTGAGTCTTCAGCTGGGATTTAAAAGTTGAGACCGAAGGGGCATCTCTTAAAGTAGCAGGCAGACCGTTCCACAGTTTAGGGGCCCTGTAACTAAAAGCTCGACCTCCCACTGTTATTTTATTAATCCTTGGAATCCTAAGCAGACCGGCATCTTGATCTTAATGTGCGCTCTAGTTTGTAAGTCATGATAATTTCAAACAAGTAATTTGGACCTAGCCATTTAATGCTTTATATGTTAAAAAGAGGATTTTGAAATCTGCCCTAAACTTAACCGGGAGCCAGTGTAAGGATTTAAGAACTGGAGTTATGTATTTGTATTTTCTTGTTCTTGTAATGATTCTTGCAGCAGCGTTTTGGATTAACTGGAGGCTGTATAAAGAACAGTTTGACCAGCCAGTGAACACCGCATTGCAGTAGTCAATCCTACTAGAGATAAATGCATGAATTAATTTCTCAGAATCCTGTTAATTTAGACAGCGCCTTAATTTTCTAACATTTTTAAGATGGAAGAAACATGATTTGGACAACTTTGTAATGTGCGCTTTAAATTACATGCTAGAGTCAAAGAAAACTCTTAGATTAGAAATTAGAAATGAATGGTGATTCCAACTAAGTTAAATGATGACAGAATATTATGATTAGCGTCATTCCCTCTAACAAGTAACATCTCTGTTTTATCTGTCTTTAAAGACAAGTAGTTACAAGTAGTAGTACATGCTTCCGTTAGGTCAGATTATCTCAGGTTACAACGTGAGCTACCACAGCTATGCTGATGACACACAGCTGTACTTATCAATAGCACCTGATGACTCCGACTCTTTCGATACACTAACACAATGTCTTACTGGTATTTCTGAATGGATGAATAGTAATTTTCTCAAACTAAATAAAGAGAAAACTGAAATTTTGGTAATTGGCAATAATGGATTCAGCGAGGTTATCAGAAATAAACTTAATGCACTAGGATTAAAAGTTAAGACGGAAGTAAAAAATTTAGGGGTAACCGTTGACTGTAATCTGAATTTTAAATCGCATATTAATCAGACCACTAGGACAGCATTTTTTCACTTAAGAAACATAGCTAAAGTTAGACCTCTTATATCATTGAAAGATGCTGAGAAATTAATTCACGCTTTTGTTTTCAGTAGACTAGATTACTGTAATGCACTCCTCTCAGGACTACCCAAAAAAGACATAAATCACTTGCAACGAGTGCACAATGCAGCTTCTAGAATCCTAACTGGGAAAAGAAAATCCGAACACATTTCTCCAGTTTTGATGTCACTACACTGGTTACCTGTGTCATTCAGGATTGACTTTAAAATTCTGCTTATGGTTTATAAAGCCTTAAATAATCTCGCTTCATCTTATATATCGGAATGCCTGACACGTTATATTCCAAATCGTAACCTTAGATCTTCAAATGAGTGTCTCCTTATAATTCCAAAAGCTAAACTTAAAAGAAGTGGTGAGGCGGGCGGGCGGCCTTCTGCTGTAATGCACCCAAAATCTGGAATATCCTGCCAATAGGAATTCGCCAGGCAAATACAGTCGAGCAGTTTTAAAACACTGCTGAAAACACATTACTTTAACATGGCCTTTTTATAACTTCATTTTAATCTTAATTTAACTTAATCCTGATACTCTGTATGTTCAATTCTTCATAATAACTATTCATGGTGGCTCTAAAATCCGTACTGACCCTACTCTCTCTTCTGTTTCTTTTTCCGGTTTCTTTGTGGTGGCGGCCTGCGCCACCACCACCTACTCAAAGCTTCATGATGCACCAACATTGATGGACTGAAAGCCAGAAGTCTACGTGATCATCATCATCAGGTCCTTCCATGAAAACGCTAAATACAAAGAGGACTGTTTGATTTATGTTAGGTAGATTGCCCAGAGGGGACTGGGCGGTCTCTTGGTCTGGAACCCCTACAGATTTTATTTTTCTCCATCCTTTGGAGTTGTTTTTTGTTTTTCTGTCCACCCTGGCCATCGGACCTTACTCTTATTCTATGTTAATTAATGTTGACTTATGTTTATCTTTTATTGTGTCTTCTATTTCTCTATTCATTTTGTAAAGCACTTTGAGCTACATTTTTTTGTATGAATATGTGCTATATAAATAAATGTTGATTGATTGATTGATTGATTGATTGATTGATAGTTCTCATTCATCCACTCCTTTAATTCACTAACACAACTAATTAAAGACAACATCGGAGAAACTTCATTTGATTTAAATGAAAGGTATAACTGGGTGTCATCTGCATACGAGTGAAAATTAACATTATGTTTCCTAATGAGAGATCCCAGTGGAAGCATGTAAAGTGAAAACAGTAAAGGTCCCAGTACTGAGCCCTGCGGGACACCATATTGAACTTCTGTGTATAATGATGGAGTACTGTCAGCACATTTCTGTACATATTGGAATCGATTTGATAAATAAGAACTAAACCAAGCAAGCAGGGCCTGTAAGTCCAACAACATTTTCTAGACTGTGCAGTAAAATCGAATGGTCAATGGTGTCAAACGCTGCGCTTAAGTCTAACAACATAATTACAGTGGAGTTTTCTTTCATCAGAGGATATCAGAATGTCATTTACAACACTTGTTGGTGCCGTTTCTGTACTGTGACCAGTGAAGAAGCCAGACTGGAATTTCTCAAATAAATTGATGAGTAAGGTGTGACTGAACTGAGTGGCGATTACTTTTTCTAGTATTTTAGAGAGAAATGGTAAATTTGAAATAGGCCTATAGTTATTTAGTATGTGTGGGTCTAGGTCTGACTTTTTAAGTAATGGTTTAATGACTGACACTTTTAGTGCATCAGGTACTGTGCCATGCAATAATGAACTATTGATAATGTTTAGAATAGGCTGCAAGAACATCCATTGCACTTTTACTAGTTTTGTTGGCACTGGATCTAGGGAACAAGTATAGGCTTCATTTTAGAAAGTTAAGACTTCCTGCTCAGTTACAGGATTAAAATGACTAAAGTGATTAATGCAATGTTGACAGGGTCTGCTAAGCTAGTATTTGGTTTGTACTGTGATGCTGAGATCTGGGATCTTATATTTTTAATTTTCTCATTGAAGAAGTTCATAAAGTCTGTACTGCTAATATCTGTTGGTATTTTGCACTGTTGATCTGAATTCCCATTTGTTAATTTAGCCACTGTTCTAAAAGTACCCTAGGGTAGATTTTTATTATTGCTATCTATTAATGTAGAATAGTATTCTGAGCGAGCTTTAAAGAGGGCTTTTTATTTTTTTAACACTCTCTGTCCATGCAATTTGAAAGACATGTAGCTTTGTTGTTCTCCATCTGCGCTCCAGTTTTCGACACTCTAATTTAAGAGCTTGAGTATTTCATTAAACCAGGGAGAGTTTCTATGTGCTTTGATCACTTTTGTTTTAAAGGGGAGCCACTGTGTCCAGAGCATCTCTCAAGGTCACATTATAATGTGATGTTAGCTGATCTAAATTGTTTTCCACGTTTACATTTGATGTTAACTGATCTAAATGGTTTTCCACAATTACACTCGACTTACTCAAGGTATCTATAAATTTTGAAGCAGAATTACAATCTAGATGTCGCACTGTCTTTGTTTTAATCTGTGAGTGCTGGCATGGGCAGAACTAAATCAAATGTAATTAAGAAGTGATCGGAAATAACTACATTTAATGGAGTAATATTTAAATTTTGAATTTCAACTTTGTAAGTTATAATTAAATCTAATGTATGGTTATGATTATGAGTTGGACCTTTGACAATCTGACAAAATCCTACTGAATTTAACAAATAAGTAAAACATTTGCTAAAAGTGTCAGTTTCCACATCAATGTGTACATTAAAATCCCCCATACTTGATCATAATTTATAGCCAAATCAGATAGAAGGTTGCTAAATTCAGTCATGAACAATGAATATGGCCCTGGTGGTCTGTAGACTAGCACTATAATTGTGTTGGAATCTGTTTTAATATTTAAAATGAATGCCTCAAAGGATGTAAAGTTGCCTAAATTTTTAGAGTGATTTGCATTTTGTTACAATGAATTATTCCAAGGCCTCCTCCTCGACCAGAATCTCTAGACTTATGAAGGAACGAGTATCCATCTGGTGACGCCTCAGCTAGGGAACAGTGTCACATTTACTAAGCCAGGTTTCAGTAAGAAGACACAGATCAGATTTTGTACTTAATATATATCATTTACCAAAACAGCTTTGGTGCCAAGAGAGCGAATGTTCAGTTAGCAGCATTTAAAACTGCATGGTTCTTTCTGAACTGGTGATATATTTTTTGTTTTAATTTGAATTAAATTTCTATTACAGATGCCCCTGGTGGAGGTCTGGTTTTATCCCTTGGTCTAATTATACACCTTATTTTTGGTTATCAATTAATTTATGGTTTGTATCAAGACTAAATTTACTGGATGCCCCACAACAGGGATTATGGGTAACAGCTTCAGGAAAATAACAGGTGGGATAAACAACAGCCTGTGATTTAAGATCACATGACTGCGGCCTGGATGGTGCTCTAATCAGTCAACCAGGCAGTTTTGCTGCCATATTTTGGGATAATACATAAGATCCCTCCAGTTAGGATGAAGACCATCTCTTCTGAAAAATCCAGGCCTTTCCCAAAAATCATCCCAATTGTTCACAAATGCTATGCTTTTATTTGCACACCAGGTTTCTAGCCAGCAGTGAAAGGAATGCAATCTGCTATAAATCACATCCCTCTATATAATCTTGGTAAGGGACCAGATACAATTAAATTCGACATTTTGTTTTAGCTTTGGTGCATAGAGAGATGAAGTTCCTCTTTAATACCTCAGATTGCTGTAAATAAATATCATTAGTGCCGACATGCAGCAATAAGGTAGATACTTCATCGTCGCAACACGGTCCAATGCGCCTTATGCCAGAAATCTTGGCCGCTGCAAGGCATTTAACATTAACTGCTGGTTTAACATAGTTTGAAATTCTAACACTCCACACTATGGAATCGCCAATTATGAGCACTTTCTTATTCTCAGTTTCCACAGGCGCTGCGAGAGCTGAGAATCTGTTCTGGGTCCAATTGGTGACCTGGGTGCTGGGGACTAAATTTTGGATTCTTAGACCCCGTCTTACTGTTACCCACTCGCCCTGTGGCTGAATTGGTGCTGCTGATTTGGCCTGCACTGACTACAGTGGGACCTGGAGAAACTGAAGCCAAATCAGAAGTAGCCGAATTGTCTAAACAAGCTGAGTCGATCCAATTTTCTGTTTGCCTAATTGCTATCAGGCTCCTAAGGCAGTCCTCCAATTCATTTATTTTCCCGACCAACTCTAAATTAACTAAACACTTTTGGCAGGTGAAGCTGTCTATACTGAAAACCTGAACTGTACCTGCTGCAGGACACACAACATATAAACGTGCCCTCAACAGACAGAGAGCAGATAGAACTTACGTTTGGTGTTGATATCATCTTCTCCATTTTTGTAGTAACTTCGATGCTTTGTTGCTTTCCGCGTTCAGCTGAATCACTAAGAGACCGTCGGCTTTAAGTTTCCACCACCTGCTGAGCGATTGACTTTGATTTCTCATTGCCAGGTATTTCTCCTGGTCAGCTGCCGGCTTTGCTTCAGTTGAAATGACTCGGGTGTTTGCGAAGGGCTACATGCCTGCGGGAAACGCCGCTGCGCTGTGCTTCTGCTCGCTCGCTCACTCTGAATTGTTTTCGCATATATCAATTTTTCACTTGTTCCTGAAAAAAATGTATATTATTTTTTGAGTATTCATGATTTTCAATCATGTAAAGTGTTGAAGTCATATAATCAGAGTGACAAAGTGGCATAGCGTTTAGTGCTGTAACCTTTGGATCCAGTGGCCACTGTCTGCGTAGAATCTGCACATTCTTCCTGCATGGGATTTCCTTAAAGCACTTTGGATTTATTCTCTCACTCCAAACACACATTTCTTAGGTAGATAAGAAACTCCAATCTGGCACCATGAAGCTGTTTGTGTGGGTGAGCCCTGTGATAGGTGGACTGGCACCATTGTGCTGAGATGCACTGCAGCCCATAATTTGAGCATGTTTCACAATATTAGTTAAAGTTGTGGCATGTAAGCTGTCATGGATGGTGTCCTGTCTGGGAGATGGGGTGGGGGGGTCCTGCCTTGCACGCAGGCTCAAACCTTCTTCTTCTTCTTTCGGCTACTCCCGTTTGGGGTTTCCACAGTGGATCATCTTCTTCCATATCTTCCTGTCCTCGTCATCTTGCTCTGTTACACTCATCACCTGCATGTCCTCTCTCACCACATCCATAAACCTTCTCTTAGGCCTTCCTCTTTTCCTTTTTCCTGGCAGCTCTATTCTTAGCACCCTTCTCCCAATATACCCAGCATCTCTCTTCTGCACATGTCCAAACCAATGCAATCTCGGCTCTCTGACTTTGTCTCCCAACCGTCCAACTTGAGCTGACCATCTAATGTCCTCATTTCTAATCCTGTCCATCCTCGTCACACCCAATGCAAGTCTTAGCATCTTTAACTCTGCCACCTCCAGCTCTGTCTCCTGCTTTCTGGTCAGTGCCACTGTCTCCAGCCTATATAACATAGCTGATCTCACTACCATTCTGTAGACCTTCCCTGTCACTCTTGCTGATACTCGTCTGTCACAAGTCACTACTGACACTCTTCTCCACCCAGTCCATCCTGCCTGCACTCTATCTTTCACCTCTCTTCCACAAACCCCGTTACTCTGAATTGTTGATCCCAAGTATTTAAACTCATCCACCTTCGCCAACTCTACTCCGTCATCCTGACCATTCCTCTGACCTTCCTCTAATTTTCACACATGTATTCTGTCTTGGTGGTCCTACTGACCTTCATTCCTCTCCTCTCTAGAGCTGATCTCCACCTCTCCAGGGTCTCCTCAACCTGTTCCCTACTTTTGCTACAAGTCACAGTGTCATCAGCAAACATCACAGTGGACACGGAGACTCCTGTCTAAACTCATCTGTCAACCTGTCCTTCACCATTGCAAATAAGAAAGAGCTCAGAGCTGATCCCTGATGTAATCCCACCTCCGTCACTCGTACTGCAGACCTCACCATGGTCACACTTCCCTCGTACATATCCTGTACAACTCTTGCGTACTTCTCTGCCACTCCCGACTTCCTCATGCAATACCACAGCTCCTCTCAGTCACCCTGTCATATGCTTTCTCCAGGTCCACAAAGACGCAATGCAGCTCCTTCTGGCCCTCTCTTTACTTCTCCATCAACATCCTCAGACCAAACATCGCATCTGTGGTGCTCTTTCTTGGCATGAAACCATCCTGCTGCTCACTAATCATCACCTCACTTCTTAACCAAGCTTCCACTACTCTTTCCCATAACTTCATGCTGTGGCTCATCAATTTTATCCCCCTGTAGTTACTGCAGTCCTGCACATCCCCGACAATGCTCAGATATTAGTTAAAAAATTACACTTATCGTCTTCCATCTTCACCCATATTGTTCTGGAAAATGCATATTACTATCATCAACCCCACTCGAATTTTTAAACACTTCTCATAAGTTATCTCCAGCCCTGTAGTTCTGCAGTCAGTCTCGTTGCTCTTCTCTGGAATTGTTCTAATCCACTTACATCTTTCTTGTAATACATACTCTCTTCATAAGGGCATTGTAGTTTAAGACTGATAATCCCTCAAGTTTTAGATGACACAATGCATTGGCCTCCATTGTCCCTTCATTACACTGTTGGGTTAAAGTTAGTTGTGACATCACTATGATTCAAGTCTAAAACCTCCAATTGTGATATTATCCATCCATCCATTATCCAACCCACTATATCCTAACTACAGGGTCACTTATGCAGTATATTTTTTTTCGCCTTATTATGTGCCATTAGTCACATGAGGTGAACGTCACTTGGCTTTTGCCTAAAAAAAAGTTGATACCCAATTGGGATGTTGTTTATAAAAATGTAAATTATAAAAGAAATCCAGTTCCACCATTCATCATTTCATATGCCATGACCGCTACAGTAAATACGAGTAGCACCTGTCATATGACTGGGACCTTGGATGGAACTCTAGTCTATCACAACACACATGTACATATAGTACATACATCCATTATAGCGGATGGCCGGGGCCCTTGCCCGGCCAGGACGCCCAAAGTCTAGGACGGGGGGAAAGAGGATTGCCAGGACAGTTTCTTACCCAGGCCGAAAGAGGGCAGCCTCCTTGGTTTCCAGTGGGTCCATGGGTTATGAGCATGGGGTCTCAACCTTATTGAAACCCGTGGTCACCGCCAGGTTATGCATGGACCTTTCCAGGGCCTCATTTGGTCACGTTTCTGCCACACCCAGAAGTGTGGCTGGAAGAAGTTTGTTAGGCACCTGGAGTCCATTCAGGTTGTTGCAGCACCAACTGCACAACGAAACATCTCAGGATTATGATTGGCAAGTTCCCAGGTAGACACACGGTTCACAATTTGATGTAAAGTCGAAGCAGTGGTACCCAGGGATTCTCCAAAGAGACACAGTTCCAAAGTAGTCCATCCTTCATCTCAAGTTACTGGATAGCGTCCATGTCTCACAACCATTTAGCAAAACAAGAAGCACCGGGACTCTAAAAAGACCTGAACCTTCGTCCTTTCGCAGAGATATCAGGAGTACCACACTCCCCTTTCTAGCGACCTCATGACCCCCCATGCTCTCCCAATCTGTCTACTGACTTCACCAGAGACATGAATGTCTCTGCCATGGCGAATAAACCTCTCGATGCGGTCAACAGTCGCTCGACAAACAGACACACTGCTGATGTGATAGGTGGGGATGTTTTCTGCGCAGAGCAAGAACGCATTCGGATTGATAACGGAACAAAATTCTAAATTGTTAAGTAGTTGTTAATCTTCCTAGGAATTTTTATCTGTGTAATGTTTATGTTTATTTTTGTTATCGCCTCATAAATTTCAACTGCTGTGTCTGATGCCTTCGCAGAAGGACAGTCGAAAATTATTTTTGAAGCATTTGTGGATAAAAATCAGAGAATTTGACTTTTTTCATTCATGAGTGATATTTTTCAAACCCTGCTGCCTACACACGAATCGTACTGAGCCTTTTGGCCAATAATGCCGCCCCCAAAAATGTGCCACCCGCCCCTAGATACGCCACTGGTCTCCAGTCCCAGATCTTGAGTGATCCATCTGTAAACTTCAACGGCTTGCTGAGAACACCATTCTGATCAGTCAGATCTCTGAGGTGGTGGAGGTTCAATGCTGTGTGAAGGCAGAATGACAAAACAACCCTTTCATTTATAACGTAATTCACAGAGTGCTAACCTGTCTAAGAGTCTGTACCAGTGTCAAATATAAACTTAAAGAAACGGAAGTTGTATTAAAATGGCTGTTGTTTTAAATGCAGTATCAAAAGAGTGTTATTGTGTTTATTTGTTCAGGTTTGCTCTCTAAAGTTTAGTTATATAAAATCCTTGACTAATACTGTACAGGCATATCATGCTTGCTGTCTTTTGCACAGCTAGGTTTTTAACAATTTGCCGTCTGACTTACTTTCCAGATGCATCATCGTATCAGCTGGACGTTTACCGGCTACTGAGGTTTTATTTGTGTTGGCGGCTCACAAAGTCGCTCCTAGCTTGCTGGAGGCATCCATGCAAAAAGTATCATTAAAAAATATTCCTCAATTAAAGCTCTAACTGTGGGAGCTGTACACTGATTTTAAAGCCACACAATCATGACATTATTATCTGGATGAATATAAAATGAACATTTCTATTAACTGCCTGCTGGGCTTATAGGATGATGTTAAGTTTTGCCTCAAATCATTTCAGTTTATCAATATTCTGCGGTTTGCAGTTGCCATAAAGTATCTGTTTATCACAAATGTTCTCCATTTTCTGTGCTTCTTTGGTTATGGGGTTCAAGAGGTCTGCTCCTAACATATTGTACTAAGACTTTGCAAATTAAAAGCATTCTTGGAAACATAATGGACACATAATAATGGCAGCTGTTGCACACAAAGTGCTCTTAAAGCAGAGACTGGTAAAAATTCCAGGAAAAAAATAATAGACATTCTGTAGAAGGATGGGGAAAGAGCTGAGGTCAGGGAAAGAAAAACCAAGAAGGCTGTGAGGATGTTAAAGACATCCAGAGAGAAGAAGAAGCTAATATTATAGGGGTTTACACACTGCTTCTTTATAATGTCAGCTGAGCCACACATGTATATTAACTGTACTCGGGTCCTGTATCGAGATCTCGATAAAATGAGTGTTATCTCAAGGAAACAATCTGAAAAAATAACGATATTGCACATCCTCTCTCGGCTTCTGTAGTTTTTTGGAATAACATGGAAATACTTCTAAAAGTTTCTTTTCTGTAAAAATACTTCTTTTTTTTTACTGTGTAGTGTTACCATTGCTAATTGTTATATATGTGCACTGTGTTATTATTAAATTACTAGACATTAAGCCTGTTAAAATAACGGGCGCTAGAACAGTAGTGCATAAACATTAGTAGGAACAGTCTATATTAAATGGCAAGGGACCTTGTATGTGGCTGTAATATGCGTCACTTTATTGTGTGCCTTTCATTTTCTCTCTCAGTAATACTGGTTTGTATTTCCGTGAAATGCCTGTAATTTTGTCTGACAGTAATACAGTGGAACCTCAGCTCACGACCATAGTTCGTTCCAGACCGTATGAACTGTATGTAAATATATATTTTTTTAAGTTTTTAAGCACAAATATAGTTAACTATACCCTAGAAAGCACAGCGTAATAGTAAACTAAATGTAAAAACATTGACTAACACTAAGAAAACCTTGAACAACAGAGAAAACTAACACTGCAAGAATTTGCGCTATATAGCCTTATGACCCGCTCGCTAAAAACTCTTTTTTGAATGAGTTTTAAGCACAGAGGAAAAAATGAACAGTTGAAAAATCTGTTATTTAATAAACAACCAAGAAACGTAACATTGCAACAATACACGCGCGTGCCTGTGTGTGTGTCTCTCTCTTGCGCGCCTGTGTGTGTGTCTCTTAAGCGCACGCCTCTGTGTCTATGTGTGTGTCTGTCTGTCTCTCGCCTGTGTGTGTCTGTCTGTCTGTCTGTCTGTCTGTCGGTCGCTCGTGCCTGTTTGTCGCGTGTGTGTGACTCGTGTGTATGTATGCGTGTGTGACGCGCGCGCGCCTGTGTGTGTGTCTCTTAAGCGCACGCCTCTGTGTCTGTCGCGCGTGCCTGTTTGTCTCGTGTGCGTGCGTGCGTGCGTGCGTGCGTGCGTGCGTGCGTGTGTGTGTGTGTGACTCGTGTGTATGTGCGTGACTCGCGCGCGCCTGTGTGTGGCGAGAGCTTAAGAGACACACACAAAGGCGTGCAAGAGAGAGACACACACACAGACACGCGCGTGTATTGTTGCAATGTTACTTTTCTTGGTTGTTTATTAAATTACAGATTTTTCAAATGTTCATTTTTTCCTCTGTGCTTAAAACTCATTCAAAAAAGAGTTTTTGGCGAGCGGGTCATAAGGCTATAGCGCAAATTTTTGCATTGTTAGTTTTCTCTGTTGTTCAAGGTTTTCTTAGTGTTAGTCAATGTTTTTACATTTAGTTTACTATTACGCTGTACTTTCTATGGTATAGTTAACTATATTTGTGCTTAAAAACTTAAAATATATATTTACATACAGTTCATACGGTCTGGAACGAATTATGGTCGTGAACCGAGGTTCCACTGTATTACTGTCAGACAAAATTAAAGGCATTTCACGAAAATACAAACCAGTATTACTGAGAGAGAAAATTAAAGGCACACAATACAGGGACGCATATTACAGCCACATACAAGGTCCCTTGCCATTTAATATAGACTGTTCATACTAATGTTTATGCACTACTGTTCTAGCGCCCGTTATTTTAACAGGCTTAATGTCTAGTAATTTAATAATAACACAGTGCACATATATAACAATTAGCAATGGTAACACTACACAGTAAAAAAAGAAGTATATTTACAGCAAAAAAGAGTGTGTGTTCGTGACCGCGCGCGCCTGTGTGTGTCGCGTGACCACTGCAGCTACTGTGTGTGTGTGCGTGACTCGCGCGCGCCTGAAGAGACTGAACACGTGCTGTGTGGCCCCTGGACGCACACAAGGGTTTTATTAAAGAGGATGATAAGGTTCCATTATGCAGTCATGTGCTGTAGGTCTGCTTTTTGTGAGATGAGCTTGATTGCTTTGGTCTGAGAAGTGTAAAAGAAAAGAAGAAGACAATAAAAAAGGTTTTTAGGGTGTTGCACTTATCAGCTGTCAGTGTTTCTCTCTTAGACATAAAACTAATATTTCAAAAATATATTAACACCCATTCCTACTTGCTCAGTGACTTGGAATTAATGCCAACGATGAAGAGGTACTCAGTTAAACAAAATGTATTCATTGATTCACTCCCCACAGTCTTATAACAGCACTTTAGCTGACTCATTTCATCTGCCATTCATTCCTAAAGTTGTATTGTGATTCTGCAGTGGGTTGGCACCCTGCCCGGGGTTTGTTTCCTGCCTTGCGCCCTGTGTTGGCTGGGATTGGCTCCGGCAGACCTCCGTGACCCTGTAGTTAGGATATAGCAGGTTGGATAATGGATGGATGAATGTATTGTGATTTGTTAACTGAAGTTGCATAAACATAATGCATTTGCCTTTTTATTATTGTAATACATGTGTGAATAGAAAAGCGGTTTAATTTCAATGCCAGACTTACTAAAAAAAATTTTTTATAAAGTTTAGCAGACAGTCAACCTAGAAATTATTTTTTAAAAGTAAACGGCAAATTTATGCAATATTTAATGAGGAAGAGTGCCATTACGGTATTTACACAAGATTACTATATAATTCTTTCATTGTGTTGCCAATGGCTGCTTTAAGATATTGTTTCCTTTTATCCATCCATCCATCCATTATCCAACCCGCTATATCCTAACTACAGGGTCACGGGAGTCTGCTGGAGCCAATCCCAGCCAACACAGGGCGCAAGGCAGGAAACAAACCCGGGCAGGGTGCCAGCCCACCGCAGTATTTCCTTTTACTTTGTTTTTATTTATAACAACACAACATTTACAGTATTTCTAGAGCACCTTTTCATACAAGTAATGTAGCTCAAAGTGCTTTACAGGATGAAGAAAGAGAAAAATGACAAAGCAAGAATTAAAATCAGTGAACACTAATTAACATAGAATAAAAGTAAGGTCCAATGGCCAGGGAGGACAGAAAAAACAAAAATAAAAACTCCATACGGCTGGAGAAAAACTAAGAGGCCATGAGACCACCCAGCCCCCTCTAGGCATTCTACCTAACATAAATGATCAGTCCTCATGGTATTCAGGGTTCTCATGGAAGAACTTGATGATGATGGTCACGTGGACTTCTGGCCTTTAATCCGTCAATGGAGGGACATCACGGTGCCCTGATCAGGTGGTGGTGCAGGTCGCCACCCCAGAAAACCGGAAAAAGAACAGAAGAGAGAGTAGGGGTCAGTACGAATTTTGGAGCCACCATGAATAGTAATGATAATTAATTGAATATGCAGAACATCAGGATTAAACTAAAATGAAGTTATGAGAAAGCCATGTTACAATAATGTGCTTTTAGCAGTTTCTTAAAGTGCTCCACCGTATCAGCCTGGTGAATTTCTATTGGCAAGCTATTCCAGATTTGAGGTGCATAACAGCAGAAGGCCACCCGCCTCACCACTTCTTTTATGTTTAAGTTTAGCTCTTGGAATTAAAGCCTGTAATGCTGACTTTCAATTATTTTGTGAAAATATTTTCTGCTCTTGGTGTAGCTCTATGGATTACCAGTGATAAAGCTGATAGTCCTTTCTTGGTTCAGCCATGTTCATCCCATACTGTACAACAGTTTAAACAAATACTGTGCTTTATATTGTATCTTTCTATAGTCATAATATAGCAAAGGGTTTTTACAGGTGTAGTATTTACAATGGCAAAGGAACTTAACTCAGCTTTACAGAGTATGAGTGAGCAACCTTGTGCTTTAAAGTCTAATGCAAGGGTTCCCAAAGTGGTCGATATCTAACCCCTGGGGTCGATTTGAACTTTCTAGGGGTCGATAGTTTCAATAAAAAAATTTGGGGGTCAACGACAGCAAAAAATAGACTCCCTTACTACTGCTATTTGTTTGTTACTTCAAAATATCTCTGATTCCAATAGGTACCTAATTAAGAATTAAATAATTCAAAAAAACACTTTTTTGATGAAAACACATTACGTACCAAACTTGTGAACGAAAAGGTAAAATGTGTCATTAAAAGAGTCACACGTAAGAATGCATGGAAATACATGTAGCACAACCATGTCTGTGCAATATCTTATCGAACGTATCAAAGAAAGTGCGGATATGAAAAACCACTGCATGTCCGACTTGCTCGCGGTGGGACGAAACGACGGATATTCGATATTAGCAGAATCTATCCGTCTTGTACGGTCATAAAACACTAGAAATTGGTTCGTTTGATGTGACATGTACTTATTTGTGATTTGAACTTTGAATATAATTATTTATTGAGGAGCAGTGCTACGAAAAAGAAAATCAGAGGACACAGTTTGTTTACTCGAGTTTGAACAAAAATCTTTTTCAAGTAAGTACATAATTTATTGGGTTTTTTTTTATCAGGGGGCTATCGAAATTATAGGTTAATAAAAGTTTTTATTTCTTCAGATAATAATATGCCTGAACCAATAAAGAAATGCAGACAGTACAGCTTGGACTATTTAGATAGATAGATAGATAGATAGATAGATAGATAGATAGATAGATAGATAGATAGATAGATAGATAGATAGATAGATAGATAGATAGATAGATAGATATTGAATGCACTATATAATAGACAGATAGAAATATGCTAATTTTAGTGTAGTTGGCAGGATTAGATAGATAGATAGATAGATACCTTTTTGTACTTATTTAGAATTTACATAATTATTTCATAAATGTCAAAAACGTAAAAAAACTCTGCTCGTATTTTTTTGCTTTAATTTTCGTTGGTGCAGGTTTCGATATTAAATGTTGCACAAGATAATGCCATATTCCGTAGTCCTTTTATCTTTTTTCAATCATTAATTACAAGTGATTAAAATGTTAAAGTTTGGTATCTAGTGAATTATTTAATATCGAGTACTGTACAAATTTATTAATTTAAGTAAATAAAGTAAATGGCTTTGGGGTTGACGGTTTTAAAAGTTTTTGGTAAAGGGGTCTGTGGCTGAAAAAAGTTTGGGAACTCTTGGTCTAATGCTTTAGCCCCAAAAATTTAAATACAGGGTGTTTTATCTTGGTAGAGTAATATATGAATTAGAATACCTAATCTCACAGATTTACCACTGTTTAGAAGGTATTATTTTATATAACTTATCCCCACCATCCCTTCTATATCTATAACCTCAGGCAATTAGATGTAGTAAAAAGACAAGCAGGAGTTAAGTTACACATAAAATAATGTATTACTGATAATACTCATAAATAATAACAAAATGCAAAGTACATTTGAATATTGGCAACCATACAACCTGATATAATGGTGATGTGTAATTCAGGTGGCACACAGACTTGTAGTTACTTAATGTCTCTAGTTAAGGCATCGTTGGTGCTCAGCATTTAGCCACATGTCTGTTCAAAATGGCTGAAGCTGTGCTCTTCATTGTGTTGTCTTCAGTTCATGGTGTGATGGTCTTCTTCTGTTGTTAGCAAGAGAAAGATACTTCTACATCATCACAGGTAGTGCAGGGGATAAATTGTTGTCTGTTGGGTATACAGTGGGATGCAAAAGTTTGGGCAACCTTGTTACTAGTCATTATTTTCCTGTATAAATCGTTGGTTGTTACGATAAAAAATGTCAGTTAAATATATCATATAGGAGACACACACAGTGATATTTGAGAAGTGAAATGAAGTTTATTGGATTTACAGAAAGTGTGCAATAATTGTTCAAACCAAATCAGGCAGGTGCATAAATTTGGGCACCACAAAAAAGAAATGAAATCAATATTTAGTTGATCCGCCTTTTGCAGAAATTCCAGCCTCTAAACGCTTCCTGTAGGTTCCAATGGGAGTCTGGATTGTGGTTGAAGGTATTTTGGACCATTCCTCTTTACAAAACATCTCGAGTTCATTCAGGTTTGATGGCTTCTGAGCATGGACAGCTCTCTTTAACTCACACCACAGATTTTCAGTTCTATTCAGGTCTGGGGACTGAGATGGCCATTCCAGAACGTTGTACTTGTTCCTCTGCATGAATGCCTTAGTGGATTTTGAGCAGTGTTTCGGTCGTTGTCTTGTTGAAAGATCCAGCCCCGGCGCAGCTTCAGCTTTGTCACTGATTCCTGGACATTGGTCTCCAGAATCTGCTGATACTGAGTGGAATCCATGCGTCCCTCAACTTTGACAAGATTCCCAGTCCCTGCACTGGCCACACAGCCCCACAGCATGATGGAACCACCACCATATTTGACTGGAGGTAGCAGGTGTTTTTCTTGGAATGCTGTGTTCTTTTTCCTCCATGCATAACGCCCTTTGTTATGCCCAAATAACTCCATTTTAGTTTCATCAGTCCACAGCACCTTATTCCAAAATGAAGCTGGCTTGTCCAAATGTGCTTGAGCTGACCTCAAGCGGCTCTGTTTGTGCTTCCTCTTCATCACTCTCGCATACAGCATCTCCTTGTGTAAAGTGCGCCGAATGGTTGAACGATGCCCAGTGACTCTATCTGCTGCAAGATGATGTTGTAGGTCTTTGGTGCTGCTCTGTGGGTTGACTCTGACTGTTCTCACCATTCGTCGCTTCTGTCTGTCCGAAATCTTTCTTGGTCTGCCACTTCGAGCCTTAACTTGAACTGAGCCTGTGGTCTTCCATTTCCTCAATATGTTCCTAACTGTGGAAACAGACAGCTTCAATCTCTGGGACAGCTTTCTGTATCCTTCCCTAAACCATGATGGTGAACAATCTTTGTCTTCAGGTCATTTGAGAGTTGTTTTGTGACCCCCCATGTTGCTACTCTTCAGAGAAAATGAAAGGAGGAGGGAAACTTACAATTGACCCCCTTAAATACTCTCATTTCTCATTATAGGATTGTTTCCTGCAGAGGCATTAGCTTTCTTGGAAATGTGTTCTTTTAATATTGTGGCTTATTAAATAATTAAGCAATATCATAATATACCAGAAAAGGCGATATCCCTCACATAGTGATTACGGCTGTACAAGAATCACATGAGACAAAATATCTTTTAGCTTACATTTACTGACGTTTTACGCGGTTACAGACGGGGAGGCATATGGACAGAATTTATCCAGGTGGGAAATCTGGATCAACACAGTCAGCCATTTTCTCCGTCCCCACGCTGGGAGGTTTTTCGACAACTCTTTGTGTCGACACAGCCTCGAAGGGTCTGGCTACTGTCCAGACCTTTTATACGGTTCTTCTTCAACTTGCTGGTCCTTTTTGTCTCCAAACAAGGGCTGAATTCCTCTTCCACAAAATACAGAAATATCATAGTGCTTACATGCCGATTCCCATTCTCCCAATAAGGAAAGAAGATTTGTGCTGATAGAGGACAGAAATACCCTAACCTGTGTTTAAGCTGACTATACAAGCCTCCAGTTGTCTTTGGCTATCTAATCCAATGCTTGGCTAGCAATTCTAACTGCTGAGCCCCTGTGTGCCACAGTTAACATGCACATGTGAATAAAACTCATAACAGTATTGTCCAGATATAGTGACATAAAGAAACATGTAGTATAACAAGGATTCACCTGTGTATGTAGGTCAGGGGTCACTGAGCTTACCAAGCCAATTGGAGTTCCAATAATTAGTTGTAAAAGTTTGGGAATCAATAAAATGACAACGGTGCCCAAATTTATGCACCTGCCTGGTTTTGTTTGAACAATTATTGCACACTTTCTGTAAATCCAATAAACTTCATTTCACTTCTCAAATATCACTGTGTGTGTGTCTCCTATATGATATATTTAACTGACATTTTTTATCGTAACAACCAACGATTTATACAGGAAAATAATGACTATTAACAAGGTTGCCCAAACTTTTGCATCCCACTGTATAGTACTAATACGTGCTTCGAAATCAGAAAGAGACAAAAAACAGGAAAAAGATATCCTCATACTGAGGGAGTGATGGACTGAGTATGCAAATGTTTTTTATTTACTTTTTAGTGCATTTAACAATGGAAAACATTTCATTCTAAAATTTTGCAACATCAATTTGGCGCCTCCTGGATGCTGCGCCCGGGGACAGCTGCCCCCCCCAGCTATGCCACTGCCAATTGATTGCTGCCATCATCATCAACTTAAGAGCACCTGGTTTATAATTTCTGGTGAATTCGTGTTTGTCATATGTGTGGTGTGTAGCCCACCAGGCTGGCACCGCCAGTTGAACCCGACACAGACACTCATGGGACTCAAGTTCAATGCACACTTGGTTTATTATTTTCTTTTCCCCTTGTGGGAAATGCCTTCCCCGTTTCCCCACAAGTATGACGCAGTCCAAGCACAAGCACAGCGCAATACCACAAGTCTCTTTCTTCACTCTTTCCTTCTCCTCCTTCACTCTTCGGGTCAAGCCTTGTCGCTCCTCCTTCCGACTGCGGCTCTCCGAGTAGTGGCTGCTGGCTCCTTTTATAAGGGATCCAGGTGCTTGATTACTCGAAGAAAACCTCTGCTGCAGCACCCCCTGGCGGCGCCTGCGGATCCCAACAGGGCTGCACCGAACTCCAACTCCCACGATGCCCTGCAGGAGTCTGAGCAGAGGCGGCCTTTGGGGGTGGCGACTAGGGCAATCGCCCCAGGCCCGGCGCCTGAGGGGGGCCCCGCGATAGGAGATTATTTTGTCAGCTCATCATACAAGCGTTCTGGTTCTCCGTAATCAAATAAATTTGCCGACTCCAGTGGGTTCGACAGAAACGACTGTTATCTAGTTTGTTAATTTTGCGTGCAAAATGTTTCTGAATCATTAATTAAGTTGGTTAAAGGCCACTAAACCAGTATAAGAACAACTACAATACGTAATGTAATCAATCATAAGGCACCATGTTTTTTTAACAATAATAAGGCGTACAGCATTAGAGGCGGACAAGCCCATGAGCGTGGTGCTACGGTATATAGCCTACACTTATGGCTCTCGGCCCAGCATATGACACTCGCCCAAGGCCCCGCTTACCCCTAAGGCCGCCTCTGGTCTGAGGCACCGCTTGCATCTCAGTGGGGTTGCCATCTAGCGTGCCGGGGAAAGGTAACGCTCTGGCCACGCTTGCTCCCTCGGTCCTCCCAGCGTGGAGGCGTCCCAGCCGGGCAAGAGCCCTGGCCACACGCTACAAGTGCTTTTGTAAATTAGCCACTAAAAAAAGTGTTGAAAACAAAATCTTATTCATTTGTTTCTTTTTTCTTTCATAAATAATAAAAATGGTTTTGCAGGTCACGAGTACCGTAGCTTTACCTTTGCATGTTCTGCCTTTCCTCACTTATCACACAGCCAATTATCCAAGCTTTTGAAAATTCTTCATTTAAAGCATGCTAATCCAGAAAGTCAGTGTTGGATGCTGCATGGATGCGGCCACTGCGACAAATTAGCCGAGAGTAGCGGCTCAAAATAGTATCACCCTTTCTTTTCCCTGTGGTCACTTTTCTAAAGAACCAGTCCAGTTACTTTCCAAGGTTGACTCCCTGTTAGCCTCGGCTGCTTTGGTTAAGATCTCTTCTAAAATTGCCTCCGTAGCTCCTGTAATTATGCCGTAAGCTGCTTCATTTTCTTCTTTTTTTTAGTCCTGCTACTAGATTTAGATATCACAATGTTTACAACGTGTAACCAGTTTCATAATTACTTTATTTATGATGACTGGCCTAAGCAGGATTTCTTCTCTTCTTTCTCTGTTTGTTTTTTTTTTTATTACCTTCAAGCCACGAATGCTGAGTAGGCAGCAAGACCAGTGGCATTGTGGGATTGTACGAGGCAGCACACCGCCATGTACAAATGTTTTTCACTACTAGAATTACTGCTTACTATTTTCATTTGGCAAAAGTTGACTCCTTTACTGCTTGTGTGAGGCATCGATAGTCGTCCTCCTACGCACATTCTCTTCTAGACTCAACACGGGAGAGAATAAATATAGAATTAGTTTAATGACATCTGACAAGAAGAATTTAATGAATAGCCTTGCAAAAATCTTTTCTGTATAATTTGATGTGAGTTAGTAAGTGAATTACTCAAATTTCTACCTCAGTTATTTGGTTCTGTGCCATAAATTACACTAAAAATGACAACGGTATTGGTGTGGCCCAGTGAGTGAGGTAAACCAGTAGGTCACCAGTTCAGATCTCACCGTTGATTCACATTCTCACCATCAGCAAAGTGCTTGAATACTCACTGCTTTGAAATGATTTAACCTTATCTATTAAGGATGTAAGATTGGAGCTCACCAAAAATCATAGGTTTGACAGTGTGAGGGCGGCACTGAGGCGCAGTGGTAGCACTGCAGTTAGGAGACCTCGGTTCGCTTCCCGGGTCCCCCCTGCATGGAGTTTGCATGTTCTCCCCGTGTCTGCGTGGGTTTCCTCCCACAGTCCAAAGACATGCAGGTTAGGTGTATGGCGATCCTAAATTGTCTCTAGTGTGTGCTTGGTGTGTGTGTGTGTGTGTGTGTGTGTGTGCCCTGCGGTGGGCTGGCGCCCTGCCCAGGGTTTGTTTCCTGCCTTGCGCCCTGTGTTGGCTGGGATTGGCTCCAGCAGACCCCCGTGACCCTGTAGTTGGGATATAGCAGGTTAGATAATGGACGGATGGATATTAAAGATCTAAGATTGGAGTTCACCAAAAATCATAGGTTTGACAGTGCGAAGGCGGCACGGTGGCACACTGGTAGTGCTGCTGCCTCCCAGTAAGGAGGCCTCGGTTCGCTTCCTCGGTACTCCCAGCGTGGAGTTTGCATGTTCTCCCCGTGTCTGTGTGGGCTTCCTCCAGGTGTTCCAGTTTCCTCCCACAGTCCAAAGACATGCAGGTTATGTGCATTGCCGATCCTAAATTGTCCGTAGTGTGTGTACTTGGTGTGTGTGTGCCCTGTGTTGGCTGGGATTGGCTCCAGCGGACCCCCGTGACCTTGTGCTCAGAGGTTGATGTGCTTCCTGAGCAGCTCTTCTTTTCTCCACTCTAGCGCCCCGCTTCTACTCTTCTTCTGTCGGCATCTTTAATGTTAAAACTGATTAAGTCAGTGTTTGTGTTGCAATTACTTAGTACGTCTATCACTGATTCATCACGTGATCCTGAGCATGTGACTTAACCCATTAGTACATCGAAAAGTACTGAAACAATCTGAGAATGTGGTTCATTATGAAAGATGTTATAAAAACACACACAAAGAATTGCATTTCAGACCACCAAGTCACTTGGGACCCTGAGCAAAAAGCTTAACTCATTAGTTTTGATATCCAAGAAGAATTTGGAAGTAACCAAATTCAAATTCAAATTGAATTTTATTTGTCAGATACAGATGATATATAGTACAATATGTAGTGACATTTTTAGTTGTTAAACTCCAATGACTGTACATCTAAGAAGAATATATAAGGACAATAATAATAATACATGGCTTTATAAATATTAATAAATATCATATGTCACACACATGTGCATGGGAGGCAGCTAAAGGGCCTGAATAAAAGTAATTCCACGCCAGACTAGGGGATGCTGGAGTGCAGTAACTCTTTCCCTCGCTTCTCTGCAGACCAGTTATGGGAAATTTCTTCTGGCACCGATGATGCCACTTCTGGTTCCGTCCTCAAATGATGTCACTTCCGGTTCTGGCCCTAAAGATGACGTCACTTCCAGGCTCTAGCCTTGATGATGTCACTTCCCGTTCTGGACCCAATGAGGACGTCGCTTCCAGTCTCGGTCTCTTTGACATCACTTCCAGTTCTGGCCCCCATGATAATATCATGTAATCAACTCCCCTTTAAAGCTGCCATCTTTGTGCCAGAGAATCAGTTCTGTCTTGTACTCGAACTTGTACACATCATACTTGCTTAAATCCAATTTGCAGCCAGGAAATAATATACAACAGGGACATGTGGTCAGTAGAGGCAGGTCATCATGAAAAGTAAAAAAAATTGAATAATGATACATAACATAAAATAAATGTGTCCACTGGTATGTGCAGTAAATTTGTTTTCTGTATGATTCCAATAATTTTGAACTTTTTTATAGTCAAAATCGCTGAATTAGTGTATTTCCTGTTCAAATACAGGGGAGAAACGTGAGGTGCTGCAGTGGCGAGCCTCACCTCATCTCAGACTGCGATGTCCTCACACACTGACGGGGTTGATGCCTGTGATTGGCGCGTGCCTGCTGCTGTCTCTCTGCATGTCGCCAATCTAATGTTTGCAGACACGTTTATCATACACCCTGACTTTCCAGTCTGGTTAATATCTTTAATGAATGTGTGTGACGTATTTAGTCTTGCTGATCGGACATAAAACCGCAGTGAAAAGGCACACGGTGAGTGAGGCAGACAGTACTGTGCCGCACCAATGGGGGCGCATGTGAGCCCAACAGGTGCTCGTTGCTGCTGTTCTTCTACGCAGAGGTGCCAATAAATTAGCAAGATCAGAAAGTCAAGTGCACTCACTGCAGTGGTCAGTTTAATTTTTATTTTTTGTTTCGAAAAATGTCAAACTTAGAACACATGGAAAGTGCAGAGCAAATGCGCTCTCTCCACTCTCTCTCACCGATATAAATGTAATGTTCTTTCTTAGCCAAATATGCACCTTACCTCTGTGTGTGTAAAGAATGCTGATGAGATATGAAACATAACCTGCAGACAAGGTGCATGCTGGCTGCCAATTGAATAGTAAATAAGCGACTCTTTGGGGTTCATTTATTTGTAATTCTCACTCTGAAGGAGTCACCAGCCATGAACCTCACCGCACGTCACTGATATACCGGTGGCTGCCCCAAACCTTTCTGATGTCTCCAATCATTTCTTGTGACACATTTTAGAATTATATGTGCTTATTGATAAAACAATTATCTTAAATAAGTTAATGTAAGAGAGTTAACAATAAGGCATTGTGTAGTTTTAGCCACTTTCCTTATTCAAGAAGAGGATAGACTGTGGACAGATGCGCCTCCTTAGTGTCCCTGAACTGGTCTTCACCTCTTCTGGTAGTGATGCCCTCTCCTTGGCCGCAGTACACGAAAAAGGTTATTGTTGGGATGACTGGTAGCACTGATAATTTTCTTTGATCCCTGTCTGACATCACTTGGTGTAGAAGTCCTCAAAGTTGGGCCGAGCATATCAAGTGATGTGTTCAGTTGCAAAGCCTAGAGTGTCTAGTATAGAAACAATTGTGCTGTACCCCTCAAAAAACAAGGAACAGAACACCCTATGGATAATAATACCACATGTCTGAACGTTCAATCCCCATGACTGGTTAACTGTGTGATACTCAGCAAATTGTTTAATTTGCTAGTGTTCATAATATAGAAATAGAAAATGTTATACATGTACAGTCCTTCTATATAAAAGCGGTCGGGATTGTCCTTCCGTCCCGTGAGTGCTACGCAGGCACGGAGTTTCACACACGCCCCGTCCATTTTGCAATGCACAATGGGATTTGTAGTTTTGTTTTTCCAGGTAAAAGATGATTTTCTACTCCAGACTGTGCGATATCTTCTTCTTCTTTCTTACTATATAAAAGCGGTCGGGAATGTCCTTCCGTCCCTTGAGTGGAAAGCGTAGCGGTATTCCGCTTATCACAGACTTACTACTTGCAGCTTACGGTACGAAGCGACATGATGTGAGCGGAGTTCTGGTGCTCTCGTCGTTCTCTTGCTTTTTCGCTGGAAAAATAGACAAAATTATGTCTCTGGAAATAATTAATGTTGATGGAGTACAAATGCCTCACCGCGTAGTAAATATCAGGGGGGTTCAAAAGGGCGACCTCAATATAGAAAAAAAGTTTAAATTTCATCACAAAAATAACAGAAACTACGAGTATTAAAGTAATACCGCTCAAATGCAATATAACTAAATTAATGAGTTTGTATAAAATATCAAATTGATCTGCATATTGAATTGCCTTAAGAAGTGGTCAACGTAAAAGTCGGTCGCCTTAAAAGGCAGGTCAGCCTAGTCCAATGATAAAGTTTGGGAACCCCTCTCAGCCTACATAATAATTGACTCTCCTTTCAACAGAAAAAATAACAGTGGTATGTCTTTCATTTCCTAGGAACATCGGAGCACTGGGGTGTTTTCCGAACAAAGATTTTTAGTGAGTCAGTATTTAGTTGTATGAAATTAAATCAAATGTGAAAAACTGGCTGTGCACAAATGTGGGTCCCCTTGTCATTCTGCTAATTTGAATGCCTGTCACTGCTCAATATTGATTACTTGCAACACCAAATTGGTTGGATTAGCTCGTTAATCCTTGAACTTCATAGACCGGTGTGTCCAATCATGAGAAAAGTTATTTAAGGTGGTCAATTACAAGTTGTGCTTCTCTTTGACTCTCCTCTGAAGAGTGTCAGACAGCATGGGATCCTCAAAGCAACTCTCAAAAGATCTGAAAACAAAGATTGCTGAGTCTCCTGGTTTAGTGGAAGGCTACAAAAAGCCACCTCAGAGGTTTAAACTGTCAGTTTCAATTGTAAGGAATGGAATCAGGAAATGGAAGGCCACAGGCACAGTTGCTGTTAAACCAACTCAGCAGGTCTGGCAGGCCAAGAAAAGTACAGGAGCGGCATATGCAGAGGCAGGATTGTGAGAATGGTGACAGACAACCCACAGATCACCTCCAAAGACCTGCAAGAACATCTCGCTGCAGATGGTGTATCTGTACATCGTTCTACAATTCAATGCAATTTGCACAAAGAACATCTGTATGGCAGGGTGATGAGAAAGAAGCCCTTTCTGCACTCACGTCACAAACAGAGTCGCTTGTTGTATGCCAATGCTCATTTAGACAAGCCAGATTCATTCTGGAACAAAGTGCTTTGGACTGATGAGACAAAAATGGAGTTATTTGGTCAAAACAAAAAGTGTTTTGTGGCGGAAGAAGAACACCACATTCCAAGAAAAACACCTGCTACCTCCTGTCACATTTGGTGGAGGTCCCATCATGCTGTGGGGCTGTGTGGCTAGTTGAGGGACTGGGGCCCTTGTTAAAGTCGAGGATCAGATGAATTCAACCCAATATTAACAAATTCTTCAGGATAATTTTCAAGCATCACTCACAAAGTTGAAGTTACGCAGAGGATGGATATTCCAACAACACAATGACCCAAAATAGAGTTCAAAATCTACACAGGCATTCGTGCAGAGGGAGAAGTACAATGTTCTGGAATGGCCGTCACAGTCCCCTAACTTGAATATCATCATTGAAAATCTATGGGATGATTTGATGCAGGCTGTCCATGCTCCATGCTAACTGAACTGGAGAGATTTTGTATGAAGAATGGAGTCTAAAATACCTCCATCCAGAATCCAGACACTCATCACAGGCTATAGGAGTACAGCGTCTAGAGGCTCAAAGGAGCAAAAGGAGGCTCAACGAAGTATTGATGTCATATCTCTGTTGGGGTCCCCAGATTTATGCACCTGTCTGATTTTGCTGTGATGCATATTAAATATTTTCGGTTAATCCAATAAACTTAATGTCACTGCTGAAATACTACTGTTTCCATAAGGCATGTCGTATATTACAAGGAAGTTGCTACTTTGAAAGCTCAGACAATGAGAAACAAAAATCCAAAGAATTAAGAGGGGTTCCCAAACTTTTTCATATGAGTGTAAGTTGCCACCGGATAAGTTCACTGGGAAGCATCCTGTATGGAATCATAACACTGGCAGTTCAAGCTCTACCACTTATTCACCATGAAACTCTGACAATCCCACTTAAAAAGTCAATGTTTTCTCGCTGAAGACTTACTGAACCTGTACGTACCTTCAGATGGGTTTCATTATGAAATGCATTACCCACAGTGTCAAAATAAAATGTTTACCTCCTTGAAAGTTTTTCAATTTTATTGTTATGCAGCATTGAATCAAAGTAGTTTTCATGTCAAAGAGAAAACTAGTCTGTAAAACAGGAAATAATTGATTATATAAGTATTAACCCCCTTTAAGTCAGTATTGTAGATGGCAGCCATGACAGCTTTTAGTCTGCGTGTACAGGTCTGTGTCCATCAGTGTTTTGCATCTGGACACTGACATTTTACCTCATTTGTCTTTGCACATCTGCTCATGCACTGTCAAGGTTGCAAGTGGATCGTGAGCAAACCACTTCACTCAAGTCTAGCAACAAATTCTCAATTGGATTGATATCTAGACTCTGACTTAGCCGCTAATTGACATTAACATTGCTTTGAAGCCATTCCTTTGTAGCTTTTCTGCCATGCTGAGTTCATGGTCTTGCTGGAAAGTAATTCTCTCCCAAGGTTCAGGTGCCTCGTGTATAAACGGTGCGTACGCACAGAAATGTTGCGTAAGAATGTTTCCATGTTCAGATCACGATGTATAAAACCTAAACTTGGTGTAAAGCCACGCACTTTTCCACGGTACCTCATAGTCTGTCGTACGCAAGTTCTCCACTCGGTTTTGCAGACTGGCGGCACCCAGCGTCAAAGCAGTGCTACTGTTCCTGTGTGGTTACACCTTATTTTCCTGACGCGGTTTTATAAATACACTGAAATTAATCGCATATTGTTTTTTAGTGTAACACATCTGATTATAATTAACCTGTAACGATATAATGGTCCAGGGAATAGCCATAGTATTCCAAATACCATAACTGCTTTAGTGTTGTTACTCTCCCTTCTTCTTCTTCTTCTTCGTCGTCGTCGTCTTCTTCTTCTTCTTCTTCTTCTTCTTCTTCTGTCAGCTCCTCCCGTTAGGAGTTGCCACAGCGGATCATCTTTTTCCATATTACTCTCACTGCACCACTCGGAGTATTTCTATCACTGTATCTGAGTGGGGAATCACAGCAGCAGCTGATCAGAAAGAGAATTATCGGTATACAGTATCAAGCAGACGCTGCCTCAGCCATGGCAAAACGTTTCTAATCCTTTCCTGTGCGATCTTCACGGTTCAGAAACAGTTTCATCCCAAGAACTTTAAATGCTCTCAATCAAATGCTCCTTGTAGAACTGTTAGGACTTATAAGTACAATCACCTCACTGTAAACTTGCACTACAGTTATAATATCGCACAACCTGAGCCACTTTATAAAGCGCGTATTTACATATGATGACGATATCATTTTTAGGATGAAATGCAGCAAAATATGTTTATTATATTATACATATAAAACTTTAACTTCATTTAAAAAAATCTATATTCTTCACTGAGAGTGTCGTGAATGATAGAATAATTAAACATGTACTACGAAGATATTTCAATGTTCCTTAAACGTTTTGAAGAATCGGCGCTCTAAGCTTACAGATGGCTTAACTTCTATTACAGAGCTGATTGTGTGGTGATTGGGTATTTGGGGAAAGAAAAGCAAGGACTGCAGTGGCGGCTACGCCAATATATATTGAATATAAAACAGAAAGAGAAAATAACGACAGAGCTAAAAACGCAGTGGCAGATTTCGACAAAAGTTAAACGCTTGTGTCATGAGCACGAGACGGCTATGCAATGTCCGCAACGGACGTGGCCATCCACCTTGCATAAGATACCATATTGGCATTGGCTGGCGAAGGAGCCACCGATTCATTCTTTGCCCATGGCCGTCCCCAGGCCTAGAGCCGCCCATGAGTACTGCTGCAATACATTATTCCATTGAAGGTCGCACACAATCACTGCACCGTAAAATGTTTAATACCGTGCTTTAACTCCTATCATCATAAAAATGATATTACGTATACATCTCAGTATTTTAGTTATTTAGAGAACTGTAATATCACGAATGTAATGGATTCTGTGTCCAGTTGGAGGAAGAGAGCCGGTTTAAGAAGCAAGTAGTGATTCACACACAGAGCACATAGAAGATCAAATACAAAACAAAGCATTTAACGTGCTACTTTAATTACGATGTGATTTGAGAAACTGGTTAATTAAATGATTTTAAGATGAAGTTTATGATGTTCTGCTTTAATGACAAAATAAACTACATGATTAAAGTGGAAATGTCGAGATTGAAGTTGACATTTCGTGCTTTTTCCCCACTGTGTGCCTTTTGTTCTCTGTATCCTAATAAACTTTCATATGACACTCAGACTGTGGGCTACAACTCGCCTTTTCACGGCGACTTTGATATGCGACTTCTTTTTTATTTCCGGCACTGTGCGATTTTGTGAACGTGAGCTTTCAATTTTCTCCAACACGCTATGTCACTCGATCAACTTCCTTTTGTTGATTATACCACAGTTTATTTGAACAAATTGTATGTTTTTCCTTTGCCTCCACTTGGTATTCGCTGAAATTCTTATATTTTCCCCTGTGCTTTTCCCATTGTCTTTTCACAGAAGGCTGAGCTTAAGGGCGATTTATATTCATTTGCATATTCAAAGAGGCGTAATTCTGGGAGGAGCTGGGGGCGGGACAGCACGCGCGTGCACGAGAGTTACTTTTCATGCTGACTGGGATTTATGTAGTGGAGGAACGCAGAAGTTCGAGTACGCACAGATTCCTGCATCCTGCATCATTTCGTCTTTTGTGCTTACGTCATGTTATAGTGCGAATTCTATGTACGCCGTTATGCATGAGGCACCAGGTATCTTGCAGACTGCATCATGTTTTCCTCCAGGATTTCCCTTGACTTTGCTGCATTCATTTTACTCTCTGCTCTCGCAGTCACTTAACTTGTCCGTGCCCACATTGTAGATCAATTGAAATAATCGTAATTTACCTCAAAAATGCCTCGTGGATAGAAGTTCACCGTGAAAGATGATCTATCACAGGGGTGTCAAACTCCAGGCCTGGAGGGCCGCAGTGGCTGCAGGTTTTCATTCCCACCCTTTTCCTAATCATTGACCAGTTTTCACCGCTAATTAGTTCCTTTTCCTTTCATTTTAATAGCCCTTTTTTTAAGGATTCAGTCCTCTCAATTGATTCGTCTCTTCATGAAATGGCAGCCAAGCAGAAATGAGACGTGAAACGAGCCAAGAGATGAGCAGCTAAACTGGGATTTCAAACTCCACCCAATTTCACTCCAACCAATCTCTTAATGAGAAGCTGATTCTTACTGTTAATTAAGCCTGTTATTTAATTTTGTGGTCTGTTGCTGCTCTCATTCTGCCACAGCAGACATTTCCAAAACTGTTGATTTTCTGTTCATCAAACTGTTTTGGTGACCTGAAAGATCAACCTTACTGAGACCTTCACTTTTCTTTATTTTCAGATACTGTGTGACGGGCACAGGTGAGCTGGTCATGTGGCAGGCTCATTTTGTGTCTCATTATTGGTTGGCTGCTAATTAAGGAAAAAGAGACCACTAAGGGGCCTGAGTCAAGTTAATTAAAACTAAAGCAATAGAAGTTCATTAGCAGCAAAAACTGGTCACTAATGAAGAAGGTGGTTAGAATGAAAACCTGCAGCCACTGCGGCCCTCCAGGCCTGGACTTCGACACCCGTAATCTATCATATAACAAAACTGATGAGTCGTAACACTGATTTAATGAATGCTACTGAGCTTCATTTGTGGTTATATTTGGCAAATAGTAAACATTTTTAGGTGCGTCGTCTGTAGTGTCTGCTTGGCGTGTGTGCCCTGCAGTGGGCTGGTGCCCTGCCCGGAGTTTGTTTCCTGCCTTGCGCCCTGTATTGGCTGGGATTGGCTCCAGCAGTCCTCCATGACCCTGTGGTTGGGATATAGTGGGTTGGATAATGGATGGATGTAATCTACATGTAAATTCCCTCAGGATAGGATATTAGAATATTAGAAAAAAAATGACAAGAACAGGCCATTCAGCCCAACAAAGCTCACTAATCCTATCGATTTAATTACTCCAAAAAACATCAAATCACATTCAGAAGGTCCCTAAAGTCCTGCTGTCCACCACACTACTAGATAACCTAACCCACGTGTTTATGATTCTCTGTGTGAAAAAAAACTTCAAATGCTTGTCAAAATTTACCCTCAACAAGTTTCCAATGGTGTCTCCTTGGCACACTTTAGGCTCATTAATACCAATTAATCATTGTTTAGAAGCCGTGGCATATTTTAGTGTTGTTGTTGACCACGTGCATCCCTGCATGGCCACAATTTACCAATTTTCGAATGGCTACTTCACGCATGTTAATGCACCATATTCCTTTTAGAAATGAATCTAAACCAGTTTCGTGAGTGGGTGGCAAGGTGGCGCAGTGGTAGTGCTGCAGCCTTATCAATCAATCAATCAACATTTATTTATATAGCACATATTCATACAAAAAATGTAGCTCAAAGTGCTTTACAAAATGAATAGAGAAATAGAAGACACAATAAAAGATAAACATAAGTCAACATTAATTAACATAGAATAAGTAAGGTCCGATGGCCAGGGTGGACAGAAAAACAAAAAAAAAACTCCAAAGGCTGGAGAAAAAATAAAATCTGTGGGGGTTCCAGACCACGAGACCGCCCAGTCCCCTCTGGGCATTCTACCTAACATAAATCATCATATTTTCATCGAAGGACCTGATGATGATGGTCACGTAGACTTCTGGCTTTCAGTCCATCAATGTTGGTGCATCATGATGCTTTGAGTAGGTGGTGGTGGCGCAGGCCGTCACCACAAAGAAACCGGAAAAAGAAACAGAAGAGAGAGTTGGGGTCAGTACGGATTTTAGAGCCACCATGAATAGTTATTATGAAGAATTGAACATACAGAGTATCAGTATTAAGTTAAAGTGAAGTTATAAAAAGGCCATGTTAAAGTAATGTGTTTTCAGCAGTGTTTTAAACTGCTCTACTGTATTTGCCTGGCGAATTCCTATTGGCAGGCTATTCCAGATTTTAGGTGCATAACAGCAGAAGGCCGCCTCACCACTTCTTTTAAGTTTAGCTTTTGGAATTATAAGGAGACACTCATTTGAAGATCTAAGGTTACGATTTGGAATATAATGTGTCAGGCATTCCGATATATAAGATGGAGCGAGATTATTTAAGGCTTTGTAAACCATAAGCAGTATTTTAAAGTCAATCCTGAATGACACAGGCAACCAGTGTAGTGACATCAAAACTGGAGAAATGTGTTCGGATTTTCTTTTCAAAGTTAGGATTCTAGCAGCTGCATTCTGCACTCGTTGCAAGTGATTTATGTCTTTTTTGGGTGGTCCTGAGAGGAGTGCGTTACAGTAATCTAGTCGACTGAAAACAAAAGAGTGAATTAATTTCTCCGCATCTTTCAATGATATAAGAGGTCTAACTTTAGCTATGTTTCTTAAGTGAAAAAATGCTGTCCTAGTGGTCTGATTAATATGCGATTTAAAATTCAGATTACTGTCAACGGTTACCCCTAAATTTTTTACTTCCGTCTTAACTTTTAATCCTAGTGCATTAAGTTTATTTCTGATAACCTCGCTGAATCCATTATTGCCAATTACCAAAATTTCAGTTTTCTCTTTATTTAGTTTGAGAAAATTACTATTCATCCATTCAGAAATACCAGTAAGACATTGTGTTAGTGAATCGAAAGAGTCGGAGTCATCAGGTGCTATTGATAAGTACAGCTGTGTGTCATCAGCATAGCTGTGGTAGCTCACGTTGTGCTCTGAGATAATCTGACCTAACGGAAGCATGTAGATTGAGAAGAGCAGCGGACCCAGGATAGAGCCTTGTGGAACACCATATCGGATATCATGTGTCTTTGAGTTGTAATTACCACAACTCACAAAGAATTTTCTACCTGCCAGGTAGGATTCAAACCAATTTAAGACACTGCCAGAGGGCCCACCCATTGACTAAGGCGATTTCTAAGAATATTATGATCAATGGTGTCAAATGCGGCACTCAGATCTAAGAGGATGAGAACAGATAAATGGCCTCTGTCTGCATTTACCCGCAAGTCATTTACTACTTTAACGAGTGCAGTTTCTGTACTGTGATTTGTTCTGAAGCCTGACTGAAAAGTATCAAGAATAGCAGGTTTATTTAGGTGGTCATTTAACTCCATAATGACTGCCTTCACTAGAATTTTACTTAAGAAGGGTAGGTTAGAAATGGGTCTAAAATTTTCAAAGGCAGAGGGGTCAAGATTATGTTTCTTAAGAAGGGGTTTAACTACAGCAGTCTTAAGACAGTTTGGGAAGACCCCCGTATCTAATGACAAATTTACTATGTCCAGAATATTGTCAATTAGAACGCCTGATATTTCTTTGAAAAACCTGGTTGGTATTGGATCAAGGACGCAGGTGGAGGGTCCTTACAGTAAGGAGGCCCGGGTTCACTTCCCAGGTCATCCCTGCGTGGAGTTTGCATGTTCTCCCCGTGTCTGCATGGGTTTCCTCCTACAGTCTAAAGCACAGGTGGGCAGATTCAGTCCTGGAGAGCTGCAGTGGTTGCAGGTTTTTGTTCCAACACAGTTGCTTAATTAAAAACAATCCATCCATTATCCAACCTGCTATATCCTAACCACAGGGTCACGGGGGTCTGTTGAAGCCAATCAGAGCCAACACAGGGTGCAAGGCAGGAAACAAACCCTGGGCAGGGCGCCAGCCCACCACAGGGCTTAAAAAACAATCCTTGTCAATTATTTAATTTCATGGCTTGCTAGTGCTTATTTAAAATATTTTTTAAATAATATATAATTAAATAATATTAATATAATAATATTAATTATAATTATATTTAAAATATTTTTTATTTTATTTAGTACTCTGCCATGTCAGGTCATTCTCATAAACGAGATTTTTTTTTTCCTTTCTAAGGATATCATCCAAATGATTTGAAGTCTAAAACGGATGAGTTATTCTCTCTTTTTACTTTCCTTCCCAGTATTTAATTAAACCCAATAGTGCATGATTAATACACACACAGAGGTGTAAATGGAAACAAGCGAAATGGAGAAATGCTGGTTTCTCTTGTCATTTGCATCTTATTGCTAATAAGGAGCCATTATAAAAACCAAGACTGTTATGTTGCGTGATACTTAATTTCATAAATAAACACAAACTTTGTCTGTAATGGTGCGGAGTATCCAAACACTCATTTCTTTTATTGCATTCAACAACAACAACACTAGGGTGCACCACATATACTATATCTTGCTTGGTGCCACCTACTGGTTACTATCGGCATTGCGAAACATGTAGTTTAATACAATACATAACATATCTCCTCCCTGCTAAGATTGATTGTCAATAACACAAATAATTTTTTTTTTTTTTAGTAACAAATATATATCTCAGAACTCTGAAAAAGAATATGCCTCTGAACTTGAACAGTCACACACTTGTATATTCTCCATCTCAGTGAGTGTTCACTCAGCACGGTAGCGTAGTGGTGGGTTAGTGATCCTCACGGGATACCGCCTGACAGTCTCTGTTACCAGAGTATGCTCCGTGTCTCGTGAATCAGTGGACTTGGGTATTCCCGGTGGTATATCTATCTCTGGAACTTGATCATTCTTGTCCTGATGAGATGTACTAGGGTGATGTGTGGTACTACTATCACTCTGGGGTAGTAGCACGAGGGGGTCCACAGGAGGGTTCACTGCAGCATGCTGAAGCTCTGGATCAGGACGTGTCAGCATCTGGTCCACATGGCGTTTCCATACCTCTTGTAGTCCCACATTTATCTTGTAAGACACTGGTCCAGTCTTCTCCACAACAACACCTTGAGTCCACTTCTCCTCACCCTTCCTATAGTCACGCACGAGGACAGGCTCTCCTACATCAAACTGTCTGTCCTTGGAGCGTGGTTGGCGGTGCTCTTGTTGAGCATCTTGTGACCTGTGCACTACACCAGCAACACTGGGTTTCAGGAAGTCCAGCCGTGATCGTAGCTTGCGTCCAAGGAACAACATAGCTGGTGTCTCCTTTGTTGTTGCATGAGGGGTATTGCGGTATGTTAACAGAAATGTATCCAGGCGTTGTTGCACAAGTGCTGTGCCTCTAGAAGATTTTAAGGAATGTTTGAATGTCTGCACGAAACGCTCGGCCAAGCCATTGGTGGCAGGATGGTATGGAGCTGAGCGAATGTGTCTTACTCCGTTGGACTTCAAGAATGTATTAAACTCTTCAGAACAGAACTGAGGTCCATTATCACTCACAAGGATGTGTGGAATGCCATATCGACTAAAAAGGCTTCTGAGCACTTGAATGGTCTTACCGGCGGTGGTGTTGTCCATAATATGCACCTCAGGCCACTTGGAATGTGCATCTATCACGACCAGGTACATATTTCCTTCAAATGGACCCAAAGTCCACATGTATCCTTTCCCAGGGACTAGAGGGCCACATCCAAGGGTGTAAAGGTGCTAGCCCAGGCTCTTTTTGCATACTCTGACAAGAGTGACAGGATTTAGCTTGGAGCTCAATTTGAGAGTCGATGCCAGGCCACCATACGTAACTACGTGCCAAGCTTTTCATTCGCACTATACCTGGATGTGCTATATGGAGCTCTTTCAGAACCCGGGGGCGCAGTTTTGGTGGAACAATCACTCTCACACCCCACATGAGGCATCCCAGTTGTATTGTAAGATCATGCCGACGCAGTAAGTAGGGTGCCAGTTCTTCATCTGCATCCTTTGCAGCTGGAAAATGCCCAGTGGTGACCATTTCCACAACACGAGATAAAATGGGGTCAGACATAGTGTGCCGCTTGATCTCGGTGTTACTAACTGGTAGGGTGTCCAACTGAGACGTGTAAAATACATCTACTGCGCTTAGTTTCTCTTTGTGAGCATGGGGGAGTGGTAAGCGTGAAAGACCGTCAGCATTTGCATGTAAGGCACCTTTCCGATATTGAATGGTGTAATCATGCGCAGACAGGAGGAGTGCCCAACGCTGCATTCGGGCGGCAGCCATTGACGGCGACTTTCGATGGGCTCAAGATGGAGGTTAATGGGCGATGGTCTGTGAGCAGCGTGAACTTGTTACCGTAGAGGTACTGGTGGAACTTGCGTGCACTAAAGACTATCGCGGCCCCCCCTCTCGATCTGAGCATAATTTTGTTCTGCCTTACTAAGAGTTCGTGATGCATAGGCTATCGGTTTTTCTTTGCCATCAGGCATGACGTGTGAGAGCACAGCTCCGACCCCATAAGGTGAAGCATCGCACGCAAGTCGAAGGGGCAGTTCTGGATGGTAATGGGTCAATACCTCCTGCGATACTAGGAGTAATTTAGCATCCTGGAATGCAGACTCACAGGCTGATGTCCATTGCCATGGCTTCTCCTTATTTAGCAGTTCATTCAGTGGTTTCAAGATAGTGGACAGGTCAGGGATGAAACGTCCGTAGTAGTTTAACATTCCCAGAAAAGAACGTAATTGACTAACCTCTTGTGGTGCTGGGGCCTCCACAATGGCACGACCTTTTCTGGTGATTTGTGAAGTCCTGCTGCATCAATTATGTGACCCAAGTATTCCACAGACTCCTGGAAGAACAAGCACTTCTCTTGTTTGAGATGCAGGCCATACTCCTCTAGCCTACTCAAAACTGTATCCAGAGTTTTGAGGTGGGTCTGCCCATCAGGGCCACTCACAAGGATATCGTCCAGGTAACAATGAGTATATGGCAGTCCAAGGAGCACTTGGTCCATAGCCTTCTGAAATAAAGCGGGTGATGATGCTACACCAAAAGGTAAGCGATTAAAACAGAATAGTCCTTTTTGCGTTGAGATAGTCAGCAGCTCCCTAGACTTCTCTTCCACTTCCATCTGTAGATAGGCATTTGATAAGTCTAACTTACTAAAGTGTTGACCACCTGCTAGAGAGGCAAAAAGATCCTCAATGCGTGGAATTGGGTACTTATCCACACAAAGAGCTGGGTTGAGTGTGACCTTGAAATCCCCACAAAGTCTAATTGTGCCATCCTTTTACTTACGGGCACCACAGGTGTGGCCCAGTCACTGTGCTCCACTGGTGAGATCACTCCAAGCTCAGTCAGGCGTTTTAGCTCGGCCTCCACTCGAGGTCGAAGAGCATAAGGGACGTTCCGTGGTGGACAGAATCTGGGTGCACTGTTAGGTCTGAGAGTCAGTCTGGCTTTAATTCCTTTCATTGTGCCTAGCTTTTAGAGAAAACAGCTGAATGTCTCTTTAACACAGACTCCAAGTTTTCTTTTTCTCTTTGCTCCATGGCATGCACCATTTTTAAGTCTTTCCAGTTCAGTTTAATAACTCTCAGCCATTCTCTACCAAACAGTGGGGGTGCATCTACTTTCACTACATACAAAGGCAACTTAGCACACTGATTATTTAATTTGACTTGCACTTTGATAACCCCTTCAGGTGCCAGCGGCTCCCCAGTGTATGTCTTTAGCATGACATCCGTGGGTTGCAGAGCCACTTGGCTCAGTGTGCTTCTATATTGCTCCCAGGGAATTAAAGACACTGCAGCCCCTGTATCCAATTCCATTTCCATTTTCTTCCCGTTTACTATAGGCAGCACGGAAATCCGTGCATATTTGCCTTGTTGAGACAAAGAATACAGTCCTAACTCATTGTCAGTATCAGATTTATTTTCTTCATTCTCACTTTCATCTTTCCCTGCCTCGACATGATGAATTCTCTTCTTATTTTGCACCCTTCGCTTAACTGCATAATCCTTCTGAGTAAGATTTCCTCTTTCCATTTCTTTTCTCTGTCCTGATAGCTTTTGGTTTTGTTCCTACACATGTTCTTAGTGTGGCCTTTTTTTCCACACTGGTGGCAGTCACGGTCTTTATACCAGCAGTCATCATCAGTATGATTCATTTTCCCGCAACGGCGGCATTTGTCACAGTTTTTAGAAAGCACCGCATTCACTTTAAGGGAAGCATTTAACTGCTGCACGTCGCGCGCTGCCGTCTCCGCAGAAACTGCGTAATCAACTGCTTTCTGAAACGTGAGATCTTTCTCAGTCAACAGGCGCTTCTGAACAGTTTCACACTTTAGTCCACACACAAACCTGTCTCGTAGTGCGTCTTCCAAATATGCGCCAAACTCGCAATGTTCCGAAAGACTTTTCAGCACCGCTACATAATTTTTATTATGCTGTCTTAAGGAATTGTTCTGTTGTGTATATTGTATTGTATTGACCCCCTACTTTTGACACCCACTGCACGCCCAACCTACCTGGAAAGGGGTCTCTCTTTGAACTGCCTTTCCCGAGGTTTCTTCCATTTTTCCCTACAAGGTTTTTATTGGGAGTTTTTCCTTGTCTTCTCAGAGAGTCAAGGCTGGGGGCTGTCAAAAGGCAGGGCCTGTTAAAGCCCATTGCGGCACTTCCTGTGTGATTTTGGGCTATACAAAAATAAACTGTATTGTATTGTATTGTATTATTGTACGTACTGTGCTATCGTTTCCCCTTCCCCCTGATTACGCTTGTGGAACCGGTATCTCTCCGCTATCACGAGTGGTTTCGGGGCGAAATGGGCTTGTAAAACCTCCACAACACGGTGATATTCCATCTCCCCTGGCTTCGTTGGCGCTACCAAACTGCGTAGCAGTCCGTACGTTTTAGGTCCCATTACACTAAACAACACAGGCAATTTCTTCACGGCCGTAATGTCATTAGCCAGTATGTAATGTTCAAAACGTTCAATATACGTCGTCCATTGCTCACCAGCGTCCTCGAAGGATCCATCCGTCCGATTACTCCAGCCATGTCGTCGGCACCTTGCACTCCACGTTAGACTCAGAGGCGGAAAAAGCGGCTCCTTTAAACAGTCTAAACCAGCTCACTAGCTAGCCACTACACAGCGCGGTCGGTTCTTCTCATTGACACAACTCGTCGCCAATTTATGTTATGTTGCGTGATACTTAATTTCATAAATAAACACAAACTTTGTCTGTAATGGTGCGGAGTATCCAAACACTCATTTCTTTTATTGCATTCAACAACAACAACACTAGGGTGCACCACATATACTATATCTTGCTTGGTGCCACCTACTGGTTACTATCGGCATTGCGAAACATGTAGTTTAATACAATACATAACAAAGACTACAGCTGTTTAAAATAATAATAATAATAATAAGGGTTAAAAATCTTAACGAGCGAGACGACTAAAGTGAAGGACGCGTCACTTGAGCAATAAGGGCTTCTTATTAAGCAATTAGGTTGAAACAAAAACCTGCAGCCACTGGGGCCCTCCAGGACTGAATCTGCCCACCCCTGGTCCAAAGACATGCAGGTTAGGTGCATTGGTGGTCCTAAATTGTCCCTAGTGTGTGTGCTTGATGTGTGGGTTTATGTGTGTCTGTCCTGTGGTGGGCTGGCGCCCTGCCCGAGGATCTTTTCCTTTCTTGCACCCTGTGCTGGCTGGGATTGGTTCCAGCAGACCCCGTGACCCTGTGTTAGAATATAGCGAAATGGGAAAAGACTGACTGGTTTCATGAACATGACAAAGAGTTCAGTGTCCTTCAGTGGCCTTGGCTGTCACCAGGTCTGAATCCAATAGAACACACCATTGTGAATTTCCCCTTGGGATTAATAAAGTATCTATCTATCTATCTATCTATCTATCTATCTATCTATCTATCTATCATATTGTGTCTTTCCTGTCTATCTATCTATCTATCTATCTATCTATCTATCTATCTATCTATCTATCTATCTATCTATCTATCTTGCTGTCTGTGTGTTGCTCGATTAGTGCTGTCTGGGGTGGGCGTGTTTGAGTCGGTGGAAGCCGACGGGCGTCGACGTCTCTGTGTAAGCCTCTTTTTTTTCTCTTTTTCCTTTTTCTTAGAGATTTGTTTTAGAGTTATTGGTGTTTTTTTGATAAGTTTTTTTACTGTTAAGACGCGGCTTTGGCGGTTATCGCCATGGCCGTGTCCAAAGGCCGGGCACCTGGTTTGTTTCCAAAGGCGTTTGAAAGTCTTTCACGTCGCCATGGCGCTAAGGTCCTGGTGGACCCTCAGGTTTCTGCCGAAGCTTGTGTGATGGGAGTAGGGAAAATAGTTGGTTATAAAAATGTTCTATCAGCAAGCAGAATGAATAAGGCTGTAGTCGTCTTTCTAAACGACGAGTCTCTCGTAAATAAACTTGTTGAAGAAGGGGTTGTTATAAATGGCGCATTAGTTCCTGTCCTGCCGTTATCAGCGCCTGCGAAGAAAGTTATTGTCTCTAATGTTCCACCTTTCTTAAAAAATGATATTTTACTAAGGGAATTGAGACGTTATGGGCAGATTATGTCTGATATAGTGCTTATTCCCCTTGGCTGCAAAATGCAGGAGTTAAAACATGTGGTCTCCTTTCGGAGACAAGTTTATATGATTTTAAATAATATGAATGAAGATCTAAACGTGGCCCTCAGGTTTAAGGTGGAAGGTGATGATTATGTTGTGTTCGTAACTTCTGATTCAATGCGTTGCTTTAACTGTGGCAGAGCTGGACACAAAGCGGCACAGTGCAAACATGAGCCCGTAGTGATGCCGGCCGGCTCCGCTCCGGTCAAAGAGAACACGGACGGGGTTAATGATGAAAACTGCGAGTCTGAGTATGAAAGTGAGGTGGAGAATATGGAGAAGGATGGGTCTGAGTGTAATGAGCGGTTGGATGGAGCGGGTGTTGTGTGTGATCGGCCCGAAAATTTCTGTCTAAAGACGCTCCAGAGAAGAGCGCGCTTCTTGTTGCCGAGGATATGGCGGCTGAAACTGAAAGTGCAGCGAGTAAAGTGAGCACAGAGCCTGAGACCAGTAGCAGTGAGGGGACGACATTGAACACTCTTTCCGAGGGAGTTGCGCCAGTTGCCTCCGCTGTGAACGAGTCTCAGGCATCCGATGAAGCTGCACAAGTGCAGGCTGCTGAAGACGCGGTGCTGATAAAGCCTATCCCAGAGCAAGCCGTGGAAAGGCAGATGAATGAGAGGCCGATGGATGAGGTGTGTGAAGTGGAGAATGGGAGTGCAAGTGTGAGCGAGAGGGATGAGATTTTCAAAGTGCCCCGTCACAAACGAAAGATTAAATCAGAGAATACTAAGTCGGCAAAGAAAAGCCTTGTGTCCAGCGAGCCATCCAGTGAACGCAGCAACTTGTTCAAGAGTTACTGTGACGTTGGCGATAGAGAGGATGAGGGTAGTGACACTGACACCTCCGTGAGAAGCGAGTCCTCTTCAAGATATACATTGGGAGGCGGATACAGCACCGCAAGTATACGGTATTTTTTAGAATTTATTGAGGGTAAGAGAGGGGTTAAAGTGGAGGAACACTTCCCAGACGTTCAGCTCTTCCTGGTGTCAGCACAGAGGGTGATGCGCAATGCCGTGCAGCTTGGCATGGACCAGAAAGAGTCAGTGAGACTAAAGAATTTGATCAGTAGGGTTAGGAAATCACTGCTTTAATCATGATGGATTTAGTCCTACGTTTCTTTTATTTATTTGTGTTATGTATTTTATTGGTTACTCCCTTATGTCTTGAATTAATGGAATCTTTTCATATTGGGAGTCTGAATGTGAACGGGTGTAGGGGAGACGCAAAAAGGGCTGCAGTTTTTGAGTATTTAGAGCAAAAGGCCTTCACATTGCACTACTTCAGGAAACACACACTGATATTAAGAATGAACAGGACTGGTTACGTGAATGGGGGGGTCAGGCTGTGCTTAGTCACGGATCTCATGTCAGTGCTGGGGTAGCTGTGATGATTTCCAAAACTGTGAATTTAAAAATCACTAATATTAGTGAGGTGGTGGCTGGGCGCCTGCTGGTGGTGCAGATTAAAGATGGGGAACAAGACCTCGTGTTAATTAATTCATATGCACCAACAAATGGTCGAGAGAGGATCTGTTTCTTTGATTCTTTGAGAAGAGTGGTGGAATCTTTTATTAATGGAGAAATTCTTCTACTGGGAGGGGATTTTAATTGTACTGATAACGCTCAGCTTGATCGAAATGGTACTGAGCCACATCCAGCTTCTGTCAGAGTATTAAATACTTTGTTACAGCAGTCAGATCTGGTAGATGTATGGCGGATTAAATTCCCTACAGATAGACAATACACCTGGGTCAAAGGGGGTGCGCATTTCTATGGCACGGTTAGACCGGTTTTACTGTTCAAGGCATCTTTTAAATTCAGTCACTACTACTTATATCTGTCCTTTCGGTCTTTCTGATCACTCTCTGGTGGCTTTAAAGCTCACCTTTTCAAAAAAACCTTTCTTTAAGTCTTTCTGGCAATTCAATGTTTCCCTGTTGGATGATTCAAACTTCCTTCAGTGCTTTGAGTTTTCTGGCAGCAATGGACCCTCACTAAATCCAAATTCACTTCCCTCAGACAATGGTGGGATGTCTCAAAAGTTCAGATTAAAGCTTTCTGCCAACAATACACCCAGCAAGTGACGAAGAGGAGTGTGGAGCATATGAAAAGCCTGGAGGAGGACATCACTGAACTACACGCCACTCTTCAGAACAGTTTTGATAAAGACAATTTTGAGATTTTAACAGCTAAGAAACATTCACTGTCTCAGCTTCTGGAGTTGCAGGCTAAGGGAGCTTTAGTGAGGTCTCGCTTCCAGAATCTCAATCACCTGGACGCACCCACAAGGTTTTTTTTTAGTCTAGAAAAGAAGGAAGCACAGAGTAAGACAATTCATATGCTCCGTGACACCGACGGCCAAGAACTGTGCACTACAGGGGAGATAAGAGACTTTGCTGTCTCTTTTTACACAAATTTGTTTAAGGATGAAAGCATTGATGAAGCTGCCATGTCCGAGTTTTTGGAAGGTTTGCCAACAATTTCAGAAAAGTTCCGATTACATCTGGATACCGAGATCAGTCTTCAAGAACTCTCTGACTCACTTTCTAATCTGAATGTTGGAAAGACTCCGGGGATTGATGGGATTCCAACAGAATTTTATAAGCAGTTCTGGCATTTGCTGGGACCGGACATGCTTTCAGTTTTTCTGGAGAGTGTAAAGGTTGGTGAACTACCACTGAGCTGCAGGAGGGCAGTCATTGTTCTGCTACCGAAAAAAGGGGACTTGTGCCAAATCAAAACTGGCCCTGTGAGCCTATTGTGCACGGATTACAAAATCTTTTCAAGGGCCTTGGCCAACCGCCTGAGGAATGTGATGGACTCCATAATTCACCCGTGTCAATCGTACTGTGTGCCTGACCGCTCAATCCATGATAATATATTTGTATTGAGGGATGTTATCTCAGCCTGTAATCTGTGCGGGGTTGATTTGGGGATTCTGTCTCTAGACCAGGAAAAGGCTTTTGATCGAGTAGATCATCGATACTTGTTTTATACGCTGAAAAGCTTTGGATTTGGGGAATATTTTATAAATATGATCAGGCTCTTGTATACTAATATTTTTGGCGTCTTAAAAGTCAATGGTTCTTTGAGTGCCCCGTTCTCAGTAAAGAGAGGAATACGACAGGGCTGTGCCTTATCTGGAATGCTCTACGCTTTGTCAATCGAACCGTTTTTACGTCAGATAAGTCACAAACTGCAGGGCGTGAGTTTTCCTATGTGCCCAAATGTTACTTTTAAATATTTGGCTTACGCTGATGATGTCGTCATTTTTGTCACGTCAAACGATGACATTAAAATGTTAATCTCATGTCAACAGATATTTGAGAGAATATCTTCAGCAAAAATCAACTGGGCCAAAAGTACTGCTTTTTTACTTGGATCCTGGACTGCAAGTTCACCACCAGATCTGCCCTTAGAAATTAAGTGGGACAGAAAGTGTTTTAGATATCTCGGGGTGGTGATGGGTGCTGAGGGGGTGGACAAAAGTAATTGGGAAGGATTTTTAGATAAAGTAACAATGCGACTGAACAAATGGAGGTGGATTGTGACCAAGCTGTCTTACAGGGGACGAGTGATTGTGTGTAACAATTTGATAGCTTCTATGCTTTGGCACAAACTTGTGAGTGGGGACCCTCCTCCTGGACTTTTACACAGAATCCAGAAACTTCTGGTTGATTTTTTTTGGGTTGGCCTGCACTGGATAAAACAAAGTGTAATCTTTTTACCTTTGGAAGAGGGGGGTCAGGGGCTCATTGACGTCTCTAAAGTTGCACAATTTAGACTTCAGGCTCTGCAGAAAGTTTTTTTTGTTTCTCACCCTCTGAGTTGGAGAGAGCTGGCATTGGGTTTCTTCCGCCGAGTGGGAGGTTTACGTTTTGATAGACAACTTCTAGTGATGAACATTCACAAAATGGACCTGTCCAGCCTACCCCATTTTTACAAGGGAGTCCTATTAACATGGCACTTTGTTTTTAGAAGAAAATTTGACACATCTGGTTGGTTGGTTGATGAGCCTTTAGTTTACAACTCTGTTTTCTCATGTCCTCTGTTGTTCAGCGATAGTTTTGTTAAAATACTCATCACAAATCAAATACTTACACTGTCCCAAATTTACGATGAGAGCAAGAAGTCTTTTATTGACCCAGCAGAGCTGTCTTCAATACTGGGGGTCAAGTCGGTCAGAATAGTTCAGAGTTTTTTATCATTCATGGCCAAAGATTATCATCGGCTGAACAACTCGATCAGAGCAACAAACACGGAGATGGAGGTCTGCCCTGCTGTTGATCTGTCCTCACTCACCGACAATACAATCGTGACATTCCATAAAGGGAAGTCGTGAGCTTTAAGTCTTTGTCAAAGGGGGACCTTTATAAATATTGTATTAAAATTATACACTTTGCAGCACTAAAACAGTATGTGACACGCCATGGAGAGAGAATCTGGGGTGGATGGTGGGAGTGCACCTGCTTGGAGGGAGCTATATAAGCCCCCAAGTAAGAAAAGAACGGCTGACCTGCAATGGAGAATTCTGCATGGGATTGTCGCTACAAATTCTTTTTTAAAAGTAATTGAGCAGAAAGGGGATGATAATTGTATATTTTGTGGACAAAAAGAAACTATATTCCATTTATTCTTGCAATGTATGAGACTCAGTTTTTTCAGTTTTTAGTGAATTATGTAAAAGTTAATGGGGAAATTTAATAATATCATGTTCATTTATGGTACAAAATACAACAAAAAATATCGGCAAAAAGCTCAGTTATCAAATTATCTATTGGGTGAAGCCAAACTAGCAATTTTAAAGAGTCGAAATAATAAACAATCTGGGACAGGGGCCACTGATGCTGTCTTGATTTTCAAGATAAATGTACGATCTAGAATAATAATGGAATATACGTATCATAGATTGATGAATACATTAGAGTTATTTAAAAATGTGTGGGGAATTAAAGGGGTGCTTTGCTCAATTGAGGATGGAGAACTAAAAATGAATGTATGAGACATTAGTTAAGTTTTCTGTATTTGTATTTTGTTTTCTTAGGATGATGTTAGTATCTAATCAGGTATTGTGTGCTGTGGAGGGGGGCGAACTGGTGCTCAACTGGGAATGAAAAAGTGGTGGGCATCAACAACATGCTTTTATTAATGTGGAGTAGGAGGAGTGTAAAAGGGGAGTAGTGGTGGTCTGATATTTTTTGGCTCTTTTTGTTATATTCTGAAAAATTGGGCTTGTTTGGTTTTTGACTGTGTATATTATTAATATTTTCAAATTTTATGTTCACAATAAAGGTCTTTTTAAAAATAAAAAAATATCTATCTATCATATTGTGTCTTTCCTGTCTATCTATCTATCTATCTATCTATCATATTGTGTCTTTCCTGTCTGTCTGTCTGTCTATCTATCTATCATATTGTGTCTTTCCTGTCTGTCTGTCTGTCTATCTATCTATCTATCTATCTATCTATCTATCTATCTATCTATCTATCTATCTATCTATCTATCTATCTATCTATCTATCTATCTATCTATCTATCTATCTATCTATCTATCTATCTATCTATCTATCTATCTATCTATCTATAATGGGGTTAGTAGAAGATTCACAGCTTGAAAGCACATCATGACAAATCTATAGAAATTGCAAGATGCAGTCATGTTGTCATTGACCAAAATCTTAAAGGAATGTTTCCAACATCTTTTGGAATTCATGCCATGAGGAACTGAGGCTGATATGAGAGTAGAAGGAGGTCCTGCCCAGTATTACTATTTAGTGTTCCTAGTAATGTGTTCAGTGAGTTTACATCCATCCATTATCCAACCTGCTATATCCTAACTACAGGGTCACGGGGGGCCTGCTGGAGCCAGTCCCAGTCAGCATAGGGCGCAAGGCAGGAAACAAACCCCGGACAGGGCGCCAGCCCACTGCAGGTGAGTTTACATGGTTTTAACAAAAGCAACACCAAGGGCCCTGATTTTGAATGTGTGGTTTATGAATGGATAAATGAAAAATAAGTAACAGATAAACTGGAAATATTTAACCAGTGTTTCTTGTGGTTTACTGATCCACTGCATCTGAAACATGCAAGTGCATGTTATTGGAAAGTGCACTATATAAAAATAAGTTGACTGGAATGTTATGTGAATGTCCATCGATTTTTCTACTTTTCTCAACTAATTCAAGGCAGGAGACTATTCTTCCATTATTAATCATGAAGCTGGAAACAACTCTAGCTGAGCTATCAGTCCATCACCAGGGCCCCGTCACCCAAACTCGGCCAAGTGATAGTTACCAATAGGCCTTATGGATGTGGAGATAACATTAGAGTAACTGGTGAAAACATTCACACAGACACAGGGAGAACATTCAAATTCCACAAAGGCTCGTAAGTGAATGCAGGACATTGGCGTTGTAAAAACAACACTGCTAACCACTTAGCCATTCCTGTTATTTGAATGCAATTTGCTAAATAAATTCAAATTTACTCCTCAAAAGTTTTTGCCTGACCGCATTTCAGCCTGAAAGTATCCATTCTCATTCCTCAGTGGAAACAGCTGGCAGCTTGTATCAGTCCTCAACTGCGCTCCATCTTGACTCAGACAGCAAAAGTGCACACCTTTTCTTCCAGGCTTTTTCCTTGGCTTTGATTCTGGCAAGCAAATTTGTTTACAATATTTCTGAACTCCCCCAAAATGGAGGGAAATACTTAAGAGTACGGCAAAATGGTACAGAACTCCTCTGAGGCAGGCACTGCACTGTTAAACCACAACACTCAGGCTGCAATTATTTTACCAGGCTAATCATATTCTGGGCACAATAAAATGAGAGGTTTCCAACCTTTTAAATAAGTATGATGTTTAAATTTGCAAAATTAAAGAGACTACATCCTTTTTTGTCTATTTCTGTAAATATCTTGCCCTTTCACTGTTCTGCTGGCCTGGGGAGGGGGCATTACCAACTGTATGTTACTTTAATAGTCCTGGATAAGCTGCTCTTACATCTTGTAAGTTGAAGCCCTTCTGGAGTTTTAAGTTCTGGGTTGCAATTAGCAATGCTTGTGCTTTTTTCACACAACCACTCAAACCTTTACAATACATTTTGTACAAAATGTTCTTTTCAAAAGGGGGATTTTTGCACCCATTCTTTATGTTGAGCAACCTGGAAGCTAATTTCGAAGGTGCATGTTTATGTGGGGTGGCTTTGTGGCACAGTGGTTAGAGCTGTTATATTCTGCATCTCTGGTTTGAATCATCTGCCTGGTCATTGTATGTATGGGGTCTGTCTTAATTCCTTGTGTCTTTGTCATTTTAAAAGACGTGCTGGTAAAAGACTTTAAGTTGGCTCCGGTGTGACATCACATGCAAGCACTGTGAAGGAGAGTCTGTCTGTTCAGGTCCATTCCCTAAAAATGTATATACTGAAACACAAAATAACATACATATGAAATTAAAAAATAATTGCAAAATAGTGTAATGTTTTGCATTTTTCAACATATTAGTATGTACAGTTTATGAAATATATTGGCAATGATAGATAGATAGATATTTTAGCATAGTTGACAGGATTGCATAGATAGATAGATAGTTTAGAGTAGTTGGCTGGATTACATAGATGGATAAATAGATATTTTAGCATAGTTGGCATGATTAGATAGATAGATATGAAAGACACTATATAATAGATAGATAGATATGAAAGACACTATAATAGATAGATAGATAGATATGAAAGACACTATATAACAGATAGATAGATAGATAGATATGCACTATATAACAGATAGATAGATAGATATTTTAGCATAGTTGACAGGATTGCATAGATAGATAGAGAGTTTAGAGTAGTTGGCAGGATTACATAGATAGATAGATATTTTAGCATAGTTGGCAGGATTGCATAGATAGATATTTTAGCATAGTTGGCATGATATAGATAGATAGATAGATATGCACTATATAATAGATACATAGATAGATATTTTAGCATAGTTGACAGGATTGCATAGATAGATAGATAGTTTAGAGTAGTTGGCATGATTAGATAAATAGATAGATAGATATTTTAGCATAGTTGGCAGGATTGCATAGATAGATATTTTAGCATAGTTGGCAGGATTGCATAGATAGATATTTTAGCATAGTTGGCAGGATTGCATAGATAGATAGATAGTTTAGAGTAGTTGGCTGGATTACATAGATAGATAGATAGATATTTTAGCATAGTTGGCATGATTAGATCAATAGATAGATAGATAGATAATTTAGTGCAGTTGGCAGAATTACATAGATAGATATTTTATTGGGGTGTGTTCATAATATTAACAGTATTACTTTACTTAATACTTTACTTAATTGTACAGTATGCCACATTTCTGAGCCCACTGTGTGCATCTCCATATTACACGAAAGAACTACATAAGGTCCAGGGATGAGTGACTAAAATAATTCCTTTAATGGAAGGAGTTGAATATTTCCTTTCACAGTGCCCACTCATGCACAGTGGGGCAACTAATCCGTGTTCACATTCCACCTCCGAAATCTCATGGAGAACATCTAGAGAGAGAGAGAGAGAGAGTGGGAGTGTCACTCTCAGCAATTGAAACCCTGTGATCTGAGGCTGTGAGGTGGCAGCATGAACCAACGTGCCACCGTGCCCAATATGTTATAATGAGTCTTCATTAACGCATTTAGAAATTCAATTACTTTTGTCCAATGTGTATTTAAATAAAGAGCTAGAAAGATTTTCAAATGTGTAGTTTAGGAGAAACACATTATATGCAGACATAAAAAAGCATCAAAAATGAATGTTAATTTCTGAAAGAAAATTGTTACTAAGGTAAAAAGAAAATAGAGGATGGTCATTAGTTGGTGACAGCATCTGGCAAGTCCCAAGCTTCTCTGGGAGTTGGCAAGCAAGTCTAACTGAGGGTGAAGTGGTTTACTTTGATGTGTTGAGGAAGGGAAGACTTTCATTGCAAGATGGCAGTTTCAGCTATATATGTATATATCTACTCAATATACTGTATTTATAAAATCCTAAGCCTAAAAGTACAACGATTTTATGTCACATTTTTTGTCACGCTTTTAATCAGGCTTATTTTAAAACCTACATATATATGTTTGGTATCATTCTTTTCAAAATTTATCAAACTTTAATGTGATGTTGTTAGATTTTCAGATTCTTATTCCGTTTTTAAATTCTAAATCTAAAAAATATCAAGAACTCACATCTCACAATGACGAGACTTTGCGCCAAGAGATTTAACCACCGGAAATAAAAGACAAGAGTAGGACGGTTGCTGTACAGGCTTTTAAATGTACGAAGCGCCGCATGAGATGCTGATCATGTGGCACGGCAGCAGCTGATCGGGCAAAGAGGAGGTAAGAAAAAAACTGTATTTGATTCCCATTGTATCACCGTTTAAGAGGGGGTTTTGGAGGAGCGACCGCGTCTCCTTGGGGTGCGATCAGACCCCCTCTTCACAACGCAAGCGGCAGAATGGCTGGCATGTAGCGCAGGCCAGGAGGGGTTGGTGAGCGAAGTAAGCAGAGGTGAACCCCCTAGTATATACAGTGGGTATGGAAAGTATTCAGACCCCCTTCAATTTTTCACTCTTTGTTATATTGCAGCCATTTGCTAAAATCATTTAAATTAATTGTTTTCCCCATTAATGTACACACAGCACCCCATATTGACAGACAAAAAAAAGAATTTTTGAAATTGTTGCAGATTTATTAAAAAAGAAAAACTGAAATATCACATGGTCCTAAGTATTCAGACCCTTTGCTCGGTATTTAGTAGAAGCCCCCTTTTGAGCTAACACAGCCATTAGTCTTCTTAGGAAAGAGGCAACAAGTTTTTCACACCTGGATTTGGGGATCCTCTGCCATTCCTCCTTGCAGATCCTCTCCAGTTCTGTCAGGTTGGATGGTAAACGTTGGTGGACAGCCATTTTTAGGTCTCTCCAGAGATGCTCAATTGGGTTTAAGTCAGGGCTCTGGCTGGGCCATTCAAGAACAGTCACAGAGTTGTTGTGAAGCCACTCCTTCGTTATTTTAGCTGTGTGCTTAGGGTCATTGTCTTGTTGGAAGGTAAACCTTCGGCCCAGTCTGAGGTCCTTAGCACTCTGGAGAAGGTTTTTGTCCAGGATATCCCTGTACTTGGCCGCATTCATCTTTCCCTCGATTGCCACCAGTCATCCTGTCCCTGCAGCTGAAAAACAGCCCCACAGCATGATGCTGCCACCGCCATGTTTCACTGTGGGGACTGTATTGGACAAGTGAGAGCAGTGCCTGGTTGTCTCCACACATACCGCTTAGAATTAAGGCCAAAAAGTTCTATCTTGGTCTCATCAGACCAGAGAATCTTATTTCTCACCATCTCAAAGTCCTTCAGGTGTCTTTTAGCAAACTCCATGCGGGCTGTCATGTGTCTTGCCTCTCCTCAGAGTGTGGAGGAAAAAAATTAATTTAAATAATTTTAGCAAATGGCTGCAATATAACAAAGAGTGAAAAATTGAAGGGGGTTTGAATACTTTCCGTACCCACTGTATGTATATACTACTAGGGTTACAGCCCTGTTGGAATCTACGGGTGCCACCAAGATGTGCTGCAACTGTCCCTGAGCCTGTCTGGGCAGTTCTTCTGCCACACCAGGAATTGCTGCCGGAAGTGAGTCATCAAGCACCTGGATCACTTCCGGGTGGCCTATATAAGGGAGACCAGCAGACACGACTCCGGAAGCCAGAGATGGGAGGAGAGGGACTAAGCTTGCCGTAGTGGAGTGGAGGAGATAAAGAAGAGAGAAGAATTGTGTGAGTTTGTGCTTTATTTGGGACTGTGTTGTGCCGGTGGGCAACAGGGAAGGTGTTGTCTACAGGTGAAGAAAAATAAAACATTTATTTGTTTTATAAGTGTGCCTCCCATGTCTATCTGTGTCAGGTCAGGCATTGATATAGTGCTTTTTGTTACACTATATATATGTATATATATTTATAGTAGTGTACCTTATGTATATCTTATATTGTCTGCAACTAAATCTGAGTAACAACATAATATTTACTCATGCTACATGAGCTGTAATTCCTGTTTATAGGGAAACAAAGTATGACATTATACTTACCTGTTTCAGTTTATATCCTAAACCTACTTTATCCAAACAGGGTAAAAGGAGTTTGGGCCTCTTCCAGCAACATCAACCACAAGGCAGGCACTATCACTGTCTATACAAGTGCACAGTCATAGTCTCTCACACAGGCCACTTTAGAGATACCAGTTAGCACTGTTTGACCAGCCAGAGAAAACTACTATAGACATGAGCAGAAGGTTCAAACTCTACACAGACAACGACTGGTCTGGAAACGTAAGCCAAGTTCCTGAAGTCGTGAAACTAGCTAATCGATGTGCAATCTAAGAATGTATTCAAAATTAAAGAAGAATAAAGTCATGTTGCAAAAATTTTTGATTGCATGTTAAAAGTTATTACAATTATCCACCCTCCACTTTTTAATTTTTTTTTAAATTACAATTTACTTGAGCACAACTGCTGCCAACACTTTTTACTTAAGCATAGGGAATTCCATATACTGTACTAACAAACATTTTAAACATAATCAGATCACATCACTTCTTCTTAGCTTCTTGGTAATGTGTGTATATAAACTGCTCAAAAAAATTAAAGGAACACTTTGAAAACACATCAGATCTCAATGGGAAAAAGAAATCCTCCTGGATATCTATACTGATATAGACTGGGTAATGTGTTAGGAACGAAAGGATGCCACATCGTTTGATGGAAATGAAAATGATCAACCTACAGAGCCCTGAATTCAAAGACGCCCCAAAAATTAGAGTGAAAAAATGATGTGGCAGGCTAGTCCATTTTGCCACAATTTAATTGCAGCAACTCCAAATTGTACGCAGCACTTTGTATGGCCCCTGTGTTCTTGTATACATGCCTGACAACATCGGTGCATGCTTCTAATGAGATGACAGATGGTGTTGTGGGGGATCTCCTCCCAGATCTGGACCAGGGCATCACTGAGCTCCTGGACAGTCTGAGGTGCAACCTGGTGGCATTGGATGGACCAAAACGTAATGTCCCAGAGGTGTTCTATTGGATTTAGGTCAGGAAAGTGTGGTGGCCAGTCAATGGTATCAATTCCTTCATCCTCCAGGAACTGCCTGCATACTCTCACCACATGAGGCCAGGAATTGTCGTGCACCAGGAGCCACTGTACCAGCATAGGGTCTGACAATGGGTCCAAGGATTTCATCCTGATACCTAATGGCAGCCAAGGTGCCTTTGTCAAGCCTGTAGCGGTCTGTGTGACCCTCCATGGATATGTCTCCCCAGACAATCATTAACCCACCACCAAACTGCTCATGCTGAATGATGTAACAGGCAGCATAATGTTCTCCATGGCTTCTCCAGACCCTTTCACTTCTGTCACGTGCTCAGGATGAACCTGCTCTCATTTATAAAAAGCACAGGGCACCAGTGGTGCATCTACCAATTCTGGTATTCTATGGTGAATGCCAATTGAGCTGCATGCTGCTGGGCAGTGAGCTCAGGGCCCATTAGAGGACATGGGGCCCTTGGGTCACCCTCATGAAGTCTTTCTGGTTGTTTGGTCAGAGACATTCACACCAGTGGCCTGCTGGAGGTCATTTTGTAGGGCTCTGGCAGTGGTCATCCTGTTCCTCCTTGCCCAAAGGAGCAGATACTGGTCCTGCTGATGGGTTATGGACCTTCTATGGCCCTCTCCAGCTCTCCTAGAGTAACTGCTTGTCTCCTAGAATCTCCTCCATGCCCTTGAGACTGTGCAGGGAGACACAGCAAACCTTCTGGCAATGACACGTATTGATGTGCCATCCTGGAGAAGTTGGACTACCTGTGCAACCTCTGTAGGGTCCAGGTATCGCCTCATGCTACCAGTAGTGACACTGACTGCAGCCAAATGCAAAACTAGTGAAGAAACAGTCAGAAAAGATGAGGAGGGAAAAATGGCAGTGGCAGTTAAACCATTACTGTTTTGGGGGTCATCTCATTGTTGCCCCTCTAGTGCATCTGTTGTTAATTTCATTAACACCACAGAAGCTGAAACTGATTAACAACACCCTGTGCTACTTAACTGACCAGATTAATATCCCATAAGTTTCATTGACTTTATGCTATACTCTGATTAAAAAGTGTTCCTTTAATTCTTTTGAGCAGTATATATATATACAGGTAGTCCCCAGGTTACGGGCATCCGACCTACAACATACGAATGGGGCCACAGCTGTGATGCATGCTCCTTAGTAACTGCTGCTCCGTCATCTTCAGCCTGAGGACGATGCAAGCGGTGGCTGAAGGGAGGCTGGAGGTGGGCGATTTCAGTGTAGCGTCCCTCGGGCAACTCCCGGCAGAAAGCGGTTTCACTGCCTGAACACCACACACGGCTGCCCGTTCATTGTCTGTTGGGCGGCTGGTAATGCTGCAAGTGGTGACTCAGTTGTGGCCGAATGGAGGCCATTGAAGGTGAACTGAATTTGACGGTAGCATTGTAGTCTGCTTCGGATGGATGCGTGTTGAATGGGGGCGGTGGTGCGGCGGACACTGCAGGCAGCATACTGTAGTGGAGGTGACTGTGAGGTGGGCTGGTGATGAACCGCCCCTCGCTGCCTCCATTCATTCTGAATAGCAAGCCTGCTTGTACTGTTATGCACATAGCAGGAAGTTGTCTCTTGTCAGTATAAGGTGGTCCAGATCTAATTCTGTAGAAGATCAGATCATCTAGATGACTTTGATTTATGCAGGGACGATTCCAGTTCGGTGCGAAGACGATTCTTCATGTCGTCAGTTCACACACTTCTCAATGGTCCGGGATTTTTCGGGTGATTTTCTATGTAATAAACTGAATAAGTTATAGCGTAATGAAAATTGTATAATTAGATCTGGAGCACCCTATACATCAGACGTGTTGACGACTGGTGCCTTCCTACCGTGATAACTTGTACAGTGCTGTGCAGAAGAGCTCATCTTATCCTTTTGTCTTCACCCTTCAAGAATGTCTCTGAAACACAAATCTGATGCAAGTGCTGGTGATACAGTAAAGAAGAGAAAAACCATCACCATGGAAAATAAAGTAGAAATAATAAAAATGTCAGAGAGAGGTGACACTCCATCATTCATTGGCAGAGCACTTGGTTACAGTCGGTCAACAATAGCATTTATTAAAATAATGGACCTGTTCCGACTTACATACAAATTCAACTTAAGTACAAACCTACAGTTCCTATCTCGTATGTAACCTGGGGACTGCCTGTATATATATATATATATATATATATATATATATATATATATATATACTAATAAAAGGCAAATCCCTACACTGACTGACTGACTCATTACTAATTCTCCAACTTCCCGTGCAGGTAGAAGGCTGAAATTTGGCAGGTTCATTCCTTACAGCTTACTTACAAAAGTTGGGCAGGTTTCATTTCGAAATTCTATGTGTAATGGTCATAACCGGAAGTTATTTTTCTCCATTTACTGTAATGGAGTTGAGCTCGAAAGCCGTGGGGGGGGGGCGGAGTTTCGTGTGACATCATCACGCCATCATGTGAACTGACTGTCAACGTAGTACATAGAAAACCAGGAAGAGCTCCAAAAAGCGCTGAAGAAAACATGCATTATATAATTGAGAAGGCAGTGAAACAATAAGAAGCGAGCGAGTAACATATACAAGCATATTCATGAGTGCTGCTACTTCGGAAACAAAGCACGGTGTAAACCTATAGTTTAAATTAAGTTCATAGACAGGCTGCCGCTGGCGTTTGTCATGCCCACGGGTAATGCGGGATACAAGTTTAATGAGAGGACGCAGTATATAAACGAGAGTTTTGATCACTTTGTAACTAAGTTAAAATTGCACGTGAAGGGCTGTGCTTATGCAAATTCCGAGAGACTGTGTTTGTGGGGGATTGACAGTTAAGGCGGGTGGGGGAGTCACGTCATCATCTCCCCTCCCATTTACCTCATTTCGCTCAGAGCTGAGCTCCGCAGCTAACGCAGACTTACAGAAGCGACTTTGTGATGCTGCCACCAAATACTCACAGAAAAATCCACAAGTTAATACACACGCTGTCTCTACAGTTTCTCCACACTGAATCCTCCAGGCACTACTTACAAAAGGTTACATTGACAATCGCGTTACGTTATTTTTAAAATGTTTCCTTTTCTTAGCACAAGCACAGCTGAGAAGCTTCGATGCATGTGCATCATAACGTGTTAAAAAATAATGCATTTAATCACACTTTGCATTACAAGCAAAGGGGAACTTCTGTCAATGCATGTTTTCCTGGTACACCGATTACATTGATCAGCGCATCCCGATTCATTTTACCCTCGCACCCCCTTGGTTTGAGAAGAAGTATGAAAAAATATGAGGTTAACACAGAAAAACAGATCACCAATTCAAGCTTTATGAATAATCGATTCGCCATCAATAATTGTTTTGGTAAAGCCATACTCAGTGTAATCCTCCTTCCATTTTATAATTTTTCCGCCACTAGCCATGATTAAATGAACGGTAAAAAAGTAAGAGCAAAGCGAGGGTGACTTATTTAGGCAGGCAGGTGACAGCTCAATAGCTCGAATTTGTAAATAAGTAGGTTCTATTTAGTCGCCAGAAATATCTTTGGTAGGAATAGAAGTTGAATTTAGTCTTTAAATTTCAGGGTCAGGGTCGGAATATATGAAGTCAGTGTCAGAATATATAAAGTCAAAACATGAATATATAAAGTCAGCATCAGAATATATAAAGTTAAATCTGGAATATATAAAGTCAGCGCTGGAATATATAAAGTTAAATCTTGAATATATAAAGTCAGGGTCGGAATATATAAATTAAGCGCTGGAATATATAAAGTCAAAACTTCAATATATAAAGTCAGCGTCGGAATATCCATGCATTTCCCAAATAGTTGAATCCGACCACAGGGTCACATATATGCCAGCAACACTCAAGACAATGACAAAACAATTACATTGTCAATCATGTTACGTTATTATTAAAATGTTTCCTTTTTTTTTTACTTCTCCGCTGCCAAGCGCAGGTATTTTGCTATATATATATATATATATATATATATAGATATAAATATATATATATATATATATATATATATAGATATGACAACACTCGTATCAATGACAAAACAATTACATTAACAATCAAGTTACGTTATTTTTTAAATTTTTCCTTTTCTTTTTCATAACTTCTTTAACGCACTACTTCTCCGCTGTGAAGCGCAGGTATTCTGCTAGTATTTACATATATTGTGACGGACAGCCGGGTCCCATGCCCGGCCGGGACGCCCCTGCTGCATATGTTCCAGGGGAGCCACCATGGACAGTCCAATACCTTCCTTTTGGACTCTTGGTGGCAGCCTTCTTGGCCGACGGTGATTCCCCAACCACCCACAGGGCTCCATGGGAGATGGAGTCCTCCACAGCTTGGTTGGGGCCCGGGGTGGCTGCTAGGGGGGCTGTCTGCTTCCAACAGCCCGGCTGGACGAGTCTTCAGCCCCACCCGGAAGTGCAATTAGCATCAGGTGGTTAATCACCTGCAACGCTTCCGGGTAGGCTATAAAAGGGCCCAGCCACCACCACTCGAGGAGCCAGAGTTGGGAGGAAGGAGACGAAGCTTGAGAAGGAGTGGTGGTAAAGGAAGAGAAGTGTTGTGTATTTGTGCTTGTGATTTGGGACTGTGTTTGGGTTGTGTGGCATGGGGACAGCTCAATACCTCCCCCAGGACGCTTGGTGGCAGCCTCCCTGACCGTTGTTCATTTCCCAGTCTCCCACGTGGCTCCATGGGACATGGAGTCCTCCACAGCCTGGTTGGGAAATGGGGTGGCTGCTAGGGGGCGCTGCTGAGAGCCAACAACCTGGATGGACGAGTTATCAGCCCCACCCGGAGGTGCAATCAGGACCAGCTGGTCAAGCACCTGGAACACTTCCGGGTGGGCTATAAAATGGGCCAAAGTTTATTATAATTAAAGCACAGTCCCTGCAAGCCCATCTATGGATAATCCCTCAGGACACAGTACATATATGTTCAAAATTCATAATCAAGTGTCAGTTTTTATGTTTGTTTACATCGGAGAAAGAGTTTATTGATGTTTATAGCTAGCCTTTTGTTGCATTTTATTTTAGGACCATTCTGTAATTCTCTGTGTTTGACTAGCAATGCTAATAATAATAATAATACAATTAGCATCGAATGAATGCTTGCAACTGCAATATGTAAAGTTAGTTACAGCATAGAGAAACAAATAATTTGAAACTGAAAGACTCCAAGTAAAAATGGAAAGCAAATGTGGAGGCATTTAAGGAGTAATGGTGCCGATTTAAAAGTCCCAGATATCCTTAGTGGAGGAGTAAGTGGGTCTGAGGTTAATTACTTAAGAAAGTCACTATAAAACTCTTAGATGAAAACTAACTTAAGTGCAGACCAGAGGACTTTAATGAGTGTGAGGGAGAATTATAAATGTGAAAAAGTAGCTAGGACAAATTTTGCTAACACTTCATAAGTCGCACCACGGGTTTCTTTCAATAAAAGTACAGCTAAGTGGAACTCTGTGTGGTCTCCTGCTGTTGTAGCCTATCCGCTTCAGTGTCTGATAGATAGATAGATAGATAGATAGATAGATAGATAAGACACTATATAATAGAGAGATAGATAGGCAGATACTGTAGATACTTAATCCCAAGGGGAAATTAACAAACTCCAGCAGCAGCATGCTGATAAAAAACAATATTAAATTAAAGAGTGATAACAATGCAGGTATAACAGACAATAACTTTGTATAATGTTAACGTTTACCCCCCGGGTGGAATTGAAGAGTCGCATAGTGTGGGGTCTCCTCAGTCTGTCAGTGGAGCAGGACGGTGACAGCAGTCTGTCGCTGAAGCTGCTCCTCTGTCTGGAGATGATCCTGTTCAGTGGATGCAGTGGATTCTCCATGATTGACAGGAGTCTGCTCAGCGCCCGTCACTCTGTCACGGATGTCAAACTGTCCAGCTCCATGCCTACAATAGAGCCTGCCTTCCTCATCAGTTTGTCCTGCCTCCTCAGCACACCACAGCGTAGAAGAGGGCTCTCTCCACAACCGTCTGATAAAACATCTGCAGCATCTTATTACAGATGTTGAGGGGCGCCAGCCTTCAAAGGAAGTATAATCGGCTCTATCCTCTCTGCACAGAGCATCAGTATTGGCAGTTCAGTCCATGTGTTGTCTTTTCAGAGACAGACTTCTGCACTCCATTGTAAAAAGCTCTTATTTGATTATTGGTGGCCTTTCTCTTAGCCTGATCGAGTTTGTCCTTTTTCTTATGGCATGTTTCATTACTGCAGCTCGTGCTCCCTTGATGGCACTCACCTTCGTTCTCATCCCGGAATCACCTTTTCTCTGTTACATATGATGCTAATATTTGATGTGTATTTAAGGAAGAAGCCAAATGAGGACCTGTAAGGTGTTTGCTTCTCACACCACATACTCTGATGTTCTTCTCCTCTTATGCAGTTGTACATTTGGGCCTTCCCTTTCTTTTTCTGCCTTGCTCAGATCCAGTTTGCCCTGTTCCCTCAAGACAGTAATACACACCTTTGTATAAAATTTTCATTTTCTTAACAATCTGTCACATGGAATAACCTTCATTATGCAAAAAAAAAAAAAAAAAAATTAAATTAAATTACAAAATAGACAATATGTTTCTTGAGAAAGCTGTCTAATTTTAGCCATTTTGAACCCAGAACTGAACTTTAGGAATGCCAGTACCTTGCAACCCAAGTGAATAGAATAACAGGCTTCAGTTGTGCTATAATTTAATTACAAAGGTTTCTGTAATAAACAATGAGCATTTGAAATGACTGACTGAAAGTTAGTTAAGGGAGCTGACCATTAGCACACTGAAGGAATGGTTGCTGAAAATGGGGCATTTGCGGTCATATGTGAATAATAAACCAAAGTCAGTCATTTCACTAACAGCCATCAGCAACACAAGTAATAACTTGGGTATATTTTTAAATCAGTTTAAACGTATCTTAATAAAAATGGGTATACACTTCTATCAAAAACATGAAAACTTGCAGGTGTATCCAGACATTTAACTGGTAGTGTATATGTGTGTATGTATATAGTAAACTGCTCAAAAAAATTAAAGGAGCACTTTGAAAACACATCAGATCTCAATGGGAAAAAAATTCTTGCTGGCTCTCTCTACTGCTATGGACTGATATGGTGATGTGTGAGGAACGAAAGATTGGAAATGAAAATGATCAACCTACAGAGGGGCTGAATTCAAAGACACCCCGAAAAATCAAAGAGAAAAACTGATGCGGCAGGCAGGCAGGCAGGCAGGCAGGCAAGTCCATTTTGACTATATCTGATTGCAGCAACTCTAAATCATACTCAGCAGTTTGTATGCCCCCCAAACATGCTTGTATTCATACCTGACAATGTCCTGATGAAACGATAGACGGTGTCCTGGGGAATCTCCTCCCAGATCTGGACCACAGCACCACTGAGCTCCTGGACAGTATGAGGTGTCAGATGGACCCAAACATAATGTCCCACCCAGAGGTGTTCTATTGGATTGAGCTCAGATGAGCAGAGTGTGTGCCAGTCAATGGTATCAATTCCTTCATCCTCTCGACACATGAGGCGGGGCATTGTCGTACACCAGGAGGAACCCAGGAGCCACTGCACCAGCGTCGGGTCTGACAATGGGTCCAAGAATTTCATCCTGATACCTAATGGCAGTCCTGCGGTGCCGTTGTCTAGCCTGTAGAGGTTTGTGAGTCCCTCCATGGATATGACTCCCCAGATATACTATCACTGACCCACCACCAAACCGGTCACACTGAACAATGTTACAGGCAGCATAATGTTTTCCATGGCTTTTCTAGACCCTTTCACGTCTGTCACATGTGCTCAGGGTGAATCTGCTCTCATCTGTGAAAACCACAGGGCGCCAGTGGTAGACCAGCCAATTCTGGCATTCTATGGCAAATGCCAATCGAGCTCCACAGTGCCGGGCAGTGAGCACAGGCCCCACTAAAGGACATCAGGCCCTCAGGCCACCCTCATGAAGTCTGTTCCTGATTGTTTCGTCAGAGACATTCACACCAGTTACCTGCCAGCCTGCTGGAGGTCATTTTGTAGACTCTGGCAGTGCTCATCCTGTTCCTCCTCACCCAAAGGAGCAGATACCGGTCATTCCTGCTGATGGGTTAAGGACCTTCTACGAGGAGTCCTGTCCAGCACTCCTAGAGGAACTGCCTGTCTGTCTCCTGGAATCTCCTCCATGACCTTGAGACTGTGCTGGGAGACACAGCAAATCTTCTAATGGCATGTATTGATGTGCCATCATGGAGAAGTCGGACTACCTGTGCCACCAAATTCTGTAGGGTCCAGGGGTCTCATGTATAACGCCGTGCATAGAACTTGCACTATAACATGGCGTAAGCACAAAAGCCGAAATGTGCTTACGCACAGAAAAATCCAGATGCAGGAATCTGTGCGTATCTAACTTCCACGCTCTTCTGCTACATAAATCCCGATCAGCGTGAAAAGTAACGCCGGCACGCTTTATGTAACGCCCCAACTCCTCCCAGAATTACACCTCTTTAAATATGCAAATGAATATAAATTGCCCTTAAACTCAGCCTTCTGTGAAAAGACAATGGGAAAAGCACGGAGGAAAATATAAGAATTTCAGCGAATACCAAGTGGAGGCAAAGGAAAAACATACTATTTGTTCAAATAAACCGCGGTATAATCAACAAAAGGAAGTTGATCGAGTGGCAGAGCGTGTTGGAGAAACATGAAAGCTCACATTCACAAAATCGCACAGTGCCGGAAATAAAAAAGAAGTCACGTATCAAAGTCGCCGTGAGAAGCCGAGTTGTAGCCCACCGTCTGAGTGTCATATGAAAGCTTATTAGGGTACAGTGAGAAAAAGGCACACGGTGGGGAAAAAGCACGAAATGTCAACTTCAATCTCGACATTTCCACTTTAATCACATAGTTAATTTTGTCAATAAAGTAGAACATCATAAACTTCATCTTAAAATCGTTTAATTAACCAGTTTCTCAAATCACAACGTAATTAAAGTAGCACGTTAAATGCTTTGTTTTGTATGTGATCTTCTACTCGTATGTGATCTATGTGTGTGAATCACTACTTGCTTCTTAAACTGGCTCTCTTCCTCCAGCTGGACACAGAATCCATTACATTCGTGATATTACAGCTCTCTGAATAACTAAAATACTGAGATGTATACGTGATATCATTTCCATGATGATAGGAGTTACAGCACGTTATTAAACATGTGTTTCACGGCGCAGTGATTGTGTGTGACCTTCGATGAAATAATTTATTGCAGCAGTACTCGGGGGAGGCTCTAGGCTTGTGGTGGCACTGGGCAGAGGAAGAATCGGTGGCTCCGCCGCCCGCCAGTGTCAGTAAGGTAGCTTATGCATGGTGGATGGCCACGTCCGTTGCAGACACTGCATAGCCGCCTCGTGCTCATGACACAAGCATTTAACTTTTGCCGAAATTTGTTGCTGCGTTTTTTTGCTTTGTTGTTATTTTCTCTTTCTGTTTTATATTCAATTTATATTGGCGTAGCTGTCACAGCAGTCCTTGCTTTTCTTTCCCCAAATACCCAATCAGAATTGGGGAGCGCCGATTCTTCAAAACTTTTAAGGAACATTGAAATATCTTCGTAGTACATGTTTAATTAATAAAGGCTTTGAAACGTTTTGCTGTGGCTTTGGCAGCGTGTACTTGATGCTGTATACCGATAATTCTCTTTCCGATCAGCTGCTGCTGTGATTCACACTCAGATACAGTGATAGAAATACTCCGAGTGGTGCAGTGAGAGTAATATGGAAAAAGATGATCCGCTGTGGCAACTCCTAACGGGAGGAGCTGAAAGAAGAAGAAGAAGGTGCAGTGAGAGTAACAACACTAAAGCAGTTATGGTATTTGGAATACTATGGCTATTCCCTGGACCATTATATCGTTACAGGTTAATTATAATCAGATGTGTTACACTAATAAACAATATGCGATTAATTTCAATGTATTTATAATGCCGCGTCAGGAAAATAAGGTGTAACCACACAGGAACAATAGCACTGCTTTGACGCTGGGTGCCGCCAGTCTGCAAAACCAAGCGGAGAACTTTCGTACGACAAGATATGGGGTACCGTGGAAAAGTGCGTGGCTTTACGCCAAGTGTAGGTTTTCTACATCGTGATTTGAACATGGAAAAGTTCTTATGCAACATTTCTGTGCGTACGCACCGTTTATACATGAGGCCCCAGGCATGGCCTCATACTACCAGTAGTGACACTGACCGCAGCCAAATGCAAAACGAGTGTCAAAACAGATGAGGATGGAAAAATGTCAGTGGCCTCCTCCTGTTAAACCATTCATTTCTGTTTTGGGGGTCGTCTCATTGTTGCCCCTCTAATGCCCCTGTTGTTCATTTCATTAACACCAAAGTGACTGAAACTGATTAACAACCATCTCTGCTACATAACTGACCAGATCAAAAGCCCACAAGTTTACTTGACTTGATGCTATACTCGGATTAACAAGTGTTCCTTTCATGTAGTTGAGCAGCATACAGTATATACCATATTGACAAAAGTGGACCACTTGAACCAGCATCCTTGGGCTTTATGCTTTAACACTTTAACCTTTAGAGTTGCTGAGCCTTGCATGAATGAAAAGTACTTAGAGATAATCCATAATGACACTAGGAGAGCGTGTAGACAGTGTAGATGCCACACGGGCTTGACGGACATCCCAGCTGGGAAAGGAAGAGAGGGATGGACAGTAGAGATATCACTAGGGAACTGTTATTTCCTCAGCAGTCTAAATGGCAGCAGTCCCAGATATCCACACCCAGTGGGAAGCCAGCAGGGCATGCCGGGAAATGTAGTCTGGCAGGACAGCCCTGCTGGTGTCACCGGGTGCCACAAGAGGGCGTTGCGGGAGACAAGCTCCCTACTCTAATAATGGACTTCCATGTGCCCTGGCACCGGAAGTACTCCCGGGTTTGTAATAAGAGGGACCACACTCCCTTATTCAGGTGAGTCGGAGCTGGGTGGTAGAGAGGCAACACTCGATTGGAGGAGGGCAGTGTGGTGGTGAGAGAGTATATTGTGGAGACAGAAAGACCAGTGTTTTTGTGCTTTGTGTAATACTTTTTTGGAGGTATTTCAAATAAAATGTTCATTTATTTGGATAAAGGATTCTGCTTTTGTTATGGTAGGCTGGCACCCTGCCCAGGATTTCTTCCTGCCTTGCACCCTTTACTGGCTGGGATTGGTTCCAGCAGAAACCCCGTGACCCTGTGTTAGGTTAGGACTGACTGAATGACTGACTTTGCTTTTGTGATCGTGTCGGGGTTTGGGAAGGCTGTCGCCCGGGTGTCCATCACAACAGAAAGAATTACTAGGTAGGCAATCACACCAGGTCAACGGAGTTGTAAGACAGCGGCTCTAACCACCATACCACCACAGAGATTTTACTTACTTATTTTTGCATTGAGTCAGCTCTCAGAAAACAGTTTGTGAGTTGGATGGGATGATCTTGAGATGCAAATAACTTTCAAATACAGAGGTTTTGACCTTTGAAGAAGATCATATGAAGTCTAAATTACCTACAACAGTAAACGGAAGTGGCCCAGACTGCCTGGCTTGCACACTACGCTCAAGGAATCTCAACATTTTGCAACAATGGTGTGGTTTTTTTTTTATAGGGGGATGGTGGGGTATCTAACTGCCTCTCCTGTGCTCAAAACCACAACCACTGCAGGATCTGACATGCCACAAAGCAGATAATGAGTACTGTAGCCTTTAAAGGGGTCAGCCCACCTTCCTGTGTCAAAGAAAATTCCCCAGATAAGAAATGAGAGCGAAATATGAGAAGATCTGTTTCTATCGGTCAAGCAGTTTCATAGCAGGTTTACCTGACTCATTAAGGTAGGATTATTTTTCAACTTTCCACCAGACAAAGGGGGTGACAGATTAGCAAAACAGGGCTGATTTCAGTTGGCCTTAATGCAGTGGGTGGCAAAGAGAGAGAAAACATTTTTAAAAATTGTTAAAATTATATTGTTTAGACCTATGTAGCCCATTTGAATGTGAAGTAATACAGTGCGTTTTCTATCAGATACTAGCTTCGCTCACTGAGTGCAAGGGAAAAAAAAAAAAATGTAGTATTTATAAAAGAAGTTATTAAGTAGTAAAACATTTTGATAAAAGAATCTGAAGAACATATACAGTTAGGTCCATAAATATTTGGACAGAGACAACTTTTTTCTAATTTTGGTTCTGTACAATACCACAATGCATTTTAAATGAAACGACTCAGATGCAGTTGAAGTGCAGATGTTCAGCTTAACCTAACTGTAAGAAGTGTATAAATTATTAAACAGTAAAACATTAACATTTAAGAAGTAAAGATACATTGAGTACTACTGCAGTGGTTTCGGGTAAACTACCTGCTTGACAACCTTGCACTACGTGCCTGTGATTTAAGAGAAAAATTATTCTGAGAAATGTGGACGCTGCCCTTCCGTGCTTAACGGGCAGAAGATCCAAACAATTCCCAAGTCCAATACTTTACATGACGAGGTCGGTACATCTTCTTAGATGTAAGCCCTCCATCTTCTTAAAAGAATTCATCACAAAAGCAACCTTGAATGTTGCAGGGTTTTAGTGACCCGAACTCACCTTAAGGGACAGTAAGTAGCCGTGCACCACAATTTACCAAGAGAGTCACACTTTGATGGCGCCGATTACACTCATTCGCAAAGATTTCCACCGTCCAAGGAGTTGACAGGGCACTTGAAGTGTCACAAACAGCGCGAGAAAAGAGGACGCTGCCCAACACTGCAAAGCTGTCGACCCGGCGGAGCAGCCCGACATTCCGCGCCTCCCAGCGTCCACTTTGTTCTCACGACCCCTCGCCGCTTAAGGCGGTGTCATCTTCACATTGTTTGCAGCTCGGTGCAGTTAAAAAGTAGAGAAACGCAAAGCTGTTTTCTTCATCTCTTTACTATCAAGTACTGCCAATTTAAAAAAAAAAGTTACAATGTGACAGTCTCCGCAACAGTCACTTGGACGAATAAATAAAACTTCTCTGTCAGAACATGCTCAGCGCTGGAGTCCAGAGTGGTGGGCTGGGAGAGGGCGACACGGGGCGCACTTCTATGGGATAGATCGGCGTGTTTGTGTTTACTTCTATTCAATATCAGTAAAATAACTCTCACACAAATAATAACAATTCATAAAGACGATATAAAAATGGCGTCCACAAACAAAGTGATTAGTTCCTGTATTATAATATGTTCTGTGGTCATACGTAATTTCCGTTTTGCATGGTCATACGCAATTTCCGTTTCAAACGCGAAAAGAATTTTATATATACTGTATATAGATAGATGTTATGTGCACGCTCTTATATCAAATAATTATTACTTCAGGCCATAGGCAGTCTAAACAGAATTTCTTTGTCTGTTTGTCCCCTTGATATAATAGGCTACATGGATAAACTACGTTTGTTCTAAATGCTCCTTGTGCACATAAATCTTATTTCCCTTCTCTCTGCAGTTTTAAATGTGCCTTACTTTCTTCAGGTTTAATTGTGATAAGAGTGTGAATAAATACTAACATTGATAGGAATCAGTGATCAAAAGAACATGTTTTTGAATAATAAATTAGCCTGTGTGAATCTTTTTGTCAAGAACATCATTTAAAATGAGTAATCAAAGTATCTGGGTGTCTGTGCTTATCTACTGCTCATGTCCATTGATCCTTATATATAATTTGATACTCTCCGTATGTATGGTGTGCAAGTCAATACCTCGACTCAATACAAGTTAGAACCATGCAATGGGACTCTGCCTCTGTAGTTAGAACATAACGTGGCAAACGCGGACGCAGTATTGCATGATTGGCTAAGAATGTTCGAATGCTTCAGTGACACCGCTGGATGGCTGAGTATAGTAAGTCGGTGTTGTTTCGAGCAGATAACAGTAAGTTCAGTTGGTTTTTGGAATGTTGGTTTGGTGGGGCGTGCTTTCCAGGACTAACATCATCGACTGACTTAAACCCTTTGCCAGCTCCGGAACCGTAAGTCATTTTGAACGTATCGCCATTTGCTTTGTATGTCGAAATCTATCTTTGGGCAGTTTGGTTTTTGCATCCATCCTTCTGACATCTATTGGCGAACTGAGTAATTATCATCATTGTTGTAGCCGATCTCAGATCTAAAATGACAACGCCAACATAATTATTACTCCGACTCTGATTAGAGTCGTAAAATACGGTTTGTTTTGAAAATGTGTTTGCCGGGAAAAATCAAATGTTGTGCGCCGAAGAGCTGAGTTCACGTCTCGCAGCCCCATTTAAACAGGAAGCTCTTCATTACATCGACCGAAAAGGTCTGTTTTAAGCACAGATCAGTGCAATGATAATAAAATCATTTCAAGGACTTAAAAAAACAAATAATTCTTTGCAGAGAAAGTATGGATTTCACAAACGTAGAATTTGTAGCCTGATTCAATCGGGCTCCCAGTCGCTAGTTTTTACATAACACTCCGCACCCCGTAGTAGTGAAACAGGACAAACCTTAAAAATCGATGAACTAAAAGGTATCGCTAGCTAAGTGGAGGCGAGGTTCACTCCAAAACACAGAGGTATACTGGCTCCCCACTCCTGATGTCAGGATTCCCCCTCCCCACGGCCCGCAGTCTCTGTCTCGGATTAGCGTGAATATATCGCTCCTGCAAGCGAACTCTGATTCTTAGTGTGATGAGAGAAGTCGCAAAATCAACTGGAATGTTCAAACAAATTCTAGAAAAAAACCCGATTTAAATCCGTTAAGTAGTTCTCTCGTTTGCTACCTGAGTGAATGCAAGATACGCCCCGAGGCTGGCGTGCGAGTGAGGAGGACCCCGCTGCCCTCCCCTCGACCCGCTGCGTCTCTCTCGGATTCACACCAATAAATCCGTACCGCAAGCAAACTATGCTACTTACCATGATGAGAGAAGTCGCAAAAACAACTGGAATGTTTAAGCAAATTATAAAAAAAAACCCGATCTAATACCATTAAGTAGTTCTCTCTGGAAAAGAGGACAAACATACAGACAGACAGATGTTGGGTTTTATATATATAGAGATGATCTGAAATGTTTAGCTTCACACCTTTGCCTTTGTAGTATATCGTAAAGTCAGACCATGAGTCGTCAGACACTAACAAGCTGGATGGAGTAACACCAAGGCCTAGCGGATGGTCTTGCCACCTTACACCATGCGGTTTACGGTTCAGTTCCTCACTGTGGTGGATCCTTAGTGGTGTATGAATTTTCTCTCCCTGCTCTTATGAATTTCTTCCTGGGATTTAGGTATCCTTCCACAGTCCAAAGACAGGCCCAACAGCACTTGCCTAGCTGGGTAGACTGGCATGCTGTCCAGAGTTGGTTCCTCCTTTAAGTGTGAGGATGTCAAAGTAACTTCTAGCTCTATTTAACTCTGCGCTGCAAATGGTGGTTTCAAAAAATGGATGAGGGTGTAAGGTTTAAATGGTGACAAGATGACATAGTTTTAGCTCCCATGTCCAGAGTTCATCTGCAGGCCTGGTTGCTTATCTGTGGTAATTTCACCTTCTCTTTTCATCAGAAATTCAGGGGAACAAATCTTACAAAAAGCAATTCAATTAAAATGAATTCACAAGAAGTTAATTAGCAGCACAAACAGGGCACTCATTAAAAAAAGGGGTTAGAATGAAAAACTGCAGCCATGGTGGTCCTCCAGGACTGGACTTGGGGACCCCTGCTCTAGATGACTCCTGCACTGAACACTGTAATGCAAAAGAGGGGTTTTTAAAATGAATGCAGCTGATGCTTAGAGGGTGACATGGTGGCACAACACCACTGCCTTACTGCTCCAGGGACTTCTAGGGTTTAATTGACAACCTGATAAGTGTCTGTGAATGTTCTCCTTAGTTAAGCTAGTTTCATCTTTACAATGTGACCCTCAGGATAGAAAGGTAGGTATTAATGAGAGTACCCGTCAATGGACTGTCTAGTGTTGGTTCTCACCTGGTTGATAAGCTCAAATTCACAGTGACACAGTTCTGAAAAAAACAGGCTGTGGTGCTAGATAGCTGTCATATTTAAAAGTCAGACAGTTGTACAAGAGAAAGTGTGCAAGCCGCGCGGCTCCAGGAGATTGAGTTCAATTCTTCTTCCAATCACTTTGTATAGTTGGAGTTGGAGTTTTTTTTGAGTAGTCACTGTGTTTTTTTTTTCACAGATGTGCTTGTAAAGTTAACTGGCACCTATGAAGGGCCTTGATATGACAGAATGTGGCGTGTCTCCATGATTGTGCCCTGTGTTGCTTCCTGCTTTGTGACTGTAGTTACTGGGATAGAGTCTGGCTCTCTGCAATCCTGTGATGAACTAAGCATAAGATCCACTCATACTGTACATGGCATGTGGGTTGGAATTACTCAACTGGCTGAGAACTATCATTAAGCAGACTTATAGGCACTAAGATAAGGACTGGCAAGATGGTAAATTGCAATCAGAAAATATCTACATAATGACAAAAGAGTAGAGGGCAACAGCCCCTGTCATTGTAGTGTATGTCATTGTTTTTTTTTTTTAATATCTTTTTAAGTAAGAGGTTATATTAGTAGAAGGAAGGCAACCAATCATATGGCAAGGGCACCTGGCCCTCTGCTCAAAGAGAGAAAAAGGCTATAAAAAGTACCTCCAAACAGCAAATAATTATAAGGAAGAAAATCTGAGACATGTTACCCTTTTTAGGATGACTGCCACTATCCAACAGCCTGTCCGATTGCAGCAGACATCCTGAAAGAAGCAGAATTATGTCTCTCATTTAAGACTGGTGGTTAGGAGGCTGCATGGGGGATCAGATCATTTAAACAATACAATACCATACAATACAATTTATTTTTCGTATAGCCCAAAATCACACAAGATGTCTCACAATGGGCTTTAACAGGCCCTGCTTCTTGAAAGATCCCCCAGCCTTGACTCTCTAAGAGGACAAGGAAAAACTCCCAAAATAAACCCTTGTAGAGAAAAAAATGAATGAAACCTCGGTAAAGGCAGCTCAAAGAGAGAACCCTTTCTAGGTAGGTTGGTTATGCAGTGGGTGTCAAAAAGAAGGGGGTCAACACAATACAATAAAATATACAGAAAAGAACAAATCCTCAATACAGTATAAAAATAAAAGTATTACAAGTACGGAGCAGAATTTATTAGGAGATGATATCCCATAATATGATTTGGATTTATTTAGAGTCCTGAAGACCTCAGCCATCAAGCTAACTCCCTCTATTGGCCATTCCACAGCTGAGGCAGCGCCGGGGCAGCCAATCCGATGAAAGGACCCCTCTACCCAATGATTCCTGTGATCCTCCATCAGAGATGACTTTACCTTAGGCAGGCAAAACAACTTAGTAGGTGGGCCATGGCACCAAGTGCCACATTTAACCGAGAAGAGAAACAGAATAGGTGAGGGTTAGTAATAAATTATAACTATTGTGTTACTTATGTAATGACAAACAACAGAGATGCAGTCTGTACAGTTTATCGGCAGCTCTAGTCAGGGTGTGCTAAAGTGAAGTAGCGAGTCTTCAGCCGGGATTTGAAAGCTGAGACTGAAGGGACATCTCTTATAGTAGCAGGCAGACCACTCCACAGTTTAGCGGCCCCCCATAACTAAAAGCTCAACCTCCCACTGTTATTTTATTAATCCTTGGAATCTTAAGCAGGCCTGCATCTTGAGATCTTAATGTGCGCTCAGGTTTGCAAGTCATGATAAGTTCAGACAAGTAAGCCGGACCTTGGCCATTTAAGGCTTTATATGTTAAAAGGAGGATTTTGAAATCTGCCCTAAACTTAACTGGGAGCCAGTGTAAGGATTTAAGAACTGGAGTTATGTGTTCATATTTTCTTGTTCTTGTAATAATTCTTGCAGCAGCATTTTGGATTAACTGGAGGCTGTATAAAGAACAGTTTGAACATCAGTAGTCAATCCTTCTAGAAATAAATGCATGAATTAATTTCTCAGAATCCTGTTTATTTAGAAAGCGCCTTAATTTCCCAACATTTTTAAGATGGAAGAAACCTGATTTGGACAACTTTGTAATGTGCGCTTTAAATGACATGCTAGAGTCAAAAAGAAGAGATTGTAGGCTGATTCACTAAAATGGTTGTGATCAGCGTCATTCCATCCAATAATTGACATCTCTGTTTTATCGGTGTTTAAAGATAGGTAGTTCTCATTCATCCACTCCTTTAATTCACTAAATGAAAGGTATAACTGGGTGTCATCTGCATACGAGTGAAAATTAACATCACGTTTCCTAATGAGAGATCTCAGTGGAAGCATATTAATGGAGAATAGTAAAGGTCCGAGTACTGAGCCCTGCAGGACACCATATCTCACTTCTGCGTATAATGATGGAGTCCTGTCAGCACATTTCTGTACATATTGGAATCGATTTGATAAATAAGCGAGCACAGTGCCTGCGATCCCAACATCATTCATTTTCTAGCCTGTGCAGTAAAATAGAACGGTCAATGGTGTCAAACGCTGCGCTTAAGTTTAACAACATAATTACAGTACGTTAGTGTCGCTTCTGTACAATGAACTGTGCAGAAACCAAACTAGAAATTTTCAAATAAATTGTAATACGTGAACGTCCCACAAGGTTCTGGGGTGCAGGGGTAACAGGGGCTACTAGGGTGAAATCTAGCCTGGTGTCCCAGCAAACAAAAACAGCTTTCTCGCAATTCCAGGGTGATTCTGGGACATTGGTTTGAAGTGACTCTTAGAAGTGGTTTAGTGCTAAAGGAGACCAGATTTGCATTGAGTCTAACAATTGGAGGAGAGTTGTAGCAAAGGCTCACTGTAAACAGGAGGAGGAGGAGGAGAGGCCATTGTTAAGAGACAGATTTTCAATACTAGGGAGGTGGAAAGTGGATTTATCGTAATACTATAGCTGTCCCCAGGGGGCTGGTACAGTTTTACTTGTCTATCTGTAATTTTATACTTTCAGTTGTTCCTCTGTGTATCTTTCCCATTTGTATTTTATTTCAAGTTTTAGTACACAGTTTATTCTGAGAGAGGGGAAATTGCAGAGAGCGCTGCCCTGTTACACTATGTTATACCATGAAACATAAACTAAAAGAGGAACCAACAATAATAGGATTGTCATTCTGAAAAAGAGAGTGTGAACTGCTGTAGTGGTATCCTAAGTCTCAATTCATCCTTTGTGGTGGGCGGCCGGGGCCCATGCCTGGCTGGGAAGCCCTTCTGTATATAATCTGGGGCAACAGACATGGACTGTACAATACCTTCCCCGGGTCATTAAATGGCAGCCACCCTGGGTGGCAGTGGTGCCTCAGATTCCCGCAGGGCTACATGGTAGACAGCCCTTTTGGAAAACGGGGTGGCCACCAGGGGGCGCTGCAGGGGTTCATGAGCCCGTCTGGGCGGTTCTTCAGCCACACTCGGAAGTGCAACCGGAAAATGGGTGATCAATCACCTGGAACACTTCCGGGTGGGCAATAAAAGGTGCCAGCAGCCACGACTCCAGAAGCCAGAGTTGGGAGGAGGGAGACAAGGCTGCCAGAGAGGAGTGGAGAAAAAGGGAAGAATAGATTTGTGTTTCCTTTGGTGTTGTGTCTGTGGGTATGGGGAAGACGTAGCCCACAGACGAAGAAAATAAAAGTTTATTTATTTTACGTGTGCCTTCTGTGTCAGTCTGTATTGGGTCAGCGCTCATATAGCGCCTTTTATCACACCTTCCATTTTCTGAACTTGTAGTTTTCATTAACGGCTCAAAAAGAGAAAAAATAGGCTCATGTCAAGAAGTAACCCCGGATGAGAGATGAATTTCAAGATTCATTCATTTTTCAACATTTACTTATTCCATTATTTTTGTCATTAAGTGGCCTTTACAAGTTTAGCCTGTGTGCTTCCTGCTGTTAATGTTATGCAGTGAGGTCCCACTTATTCCAGGTCTCTTCTGCCACCACCAGGCTTTTTGCCAGTCCTCCATGACTTCACTCTCTCTTCCTCTTTCTCATTTGAGAAAGTACTTTGAGGGCACCTAAGGCACAAAGAGAACTTGTGGCTTTCATCTTGCTGTTTCTCTGTCTCCTACTATGTGCCATCCTGCTGAAACGTTGTTAGTCATGCAACTGCTTCCTTTGTATAATACTTATTGTGTAAATTACATTGTGGTGACAGAGTATTCATTATTCATTTTCTTGTATGTGATTTCTATTGTTTTGTTAATGTGTTTATTGAATTGTAAAGTGTCCTTGAGTGTATGGAAGGTGCTACATAAATAAGAACTATTATTATTATTATTATTATTATTATTATTATTATTATTATTATTATTATTTAACAGAAAAATGAGTTGATTAGAGATGGACAAGCTGTTCAACATACCTTTTGAGAAGGACACTCCCCAAAATAGAGTTTGAGAAATTTTTTAAGATAACGAAGACAGAAGTTTTGAGGTAAAGTTGTTATACTTCACTGATCATGGTGCCAGAGAGTGGTGAAGTGTTGAATAAGAACAAACGAAATATGACAAATGAGAGGAGACCATTAGGTCCACCAAGCCCACTTGTTCAGCTAATAGCTATCCCATCCAATATCCCATCCAGAATCTTCGTAAAAGTTGTCCAGATGTCTGCTTTAACTCCACGTCTTGGTAGTTTGTTGTAGAGTCCCACAACTCTTTGAGTAAAGAAGCGCTTCCTGGCTTCAAGTTTAAATGCACTTCCACTTGATTTCTACTGATGTTCTCAAGTATGAGATTCACCCTTAAGTTGAAGGAATGTTACTGGATCAGCTTTCTCAATGCCTTTGAGTCTTTCAATGACTTGAATGAAGTCTCCATACAGTCTCCTCTGCTCAAGACTAAACAGGTTTAATTCTCTGAGTCTGTCACAATGGCACATGTCCTTAACTCCCATGATGCTCCTGGTTGCTCTGTTCTGCACAGCTTCAAGTGCTGCTATTTCTTTCTTGTACCGTGGTGACCAGAACTGCACACAGGACTCCAGATGGGGTCTTACCAGTACATTATAGAGTTTGAGCATAACGTCCCTTGACGTTATTTGCCTTTTTAATCACTTCTGTGCATTGCTTAGTCAATGAAAATGTTGTGTCAACATAAACACCTAAATCCTTTTCAGAGGTTGCTACCATCTCCCATCCAGGGCCGTCTTAATGCAGGTCAATTAGAATTCTTTTTACTGACTCCTCAGTGTCTGCCATCCCTCCAATTTTATTGTCAGTCAGTCATTATCCATCCATCCATCCATTACCCAATGTCTGGGGCAACAGACATGGACTGTACAATACCTTCCCCGGGTCATTAGATGGCAGCCACCCTGGGTGGCAGTGGTGCCTCAGATTCCCGCAGGGCTACATGGTAGACAGGCCTTTTGGAAAACGGGGTGGCCACCAGGGGGCGCTGCAGGGGTTCATGAGCCCCTCTGGGCGGTTCTTCAGCCACACTCGGAAGTGCAACCGGAAAATGGGTGATCAATCACCTGGAGTACTTCCGGGTGGGCAATAAAAGGTGCCAGCAGCCACGACTCCAGACGCCAGAGTTGGGAGGAGGGACACAAGGCTGCCAGAGAGGAGTGGAGGAAAAGGGAAGAATAGATTTGTGTTTCCTTTGGTGTTGTGTCTGTGGGTATGGGGAAGACGTAGCCCACAGACGAAGAAAATAAAAGTTTATTTATTTTACGTGTGCCTTCTGTGTCAGTCTGTATTGGGTCAGCGCTCATATAGCGCCTTTTATCAACATAAAGACCTAAATCCTTTTCAGAGGTTGCTCCCATCTCCCATCCAGGGCCGTCTTAATGCAGGTCAATTAGAATTCTTTTTACTGCCTCCTCAGTGTCTGCCATCCCTCCAATTTTATTGTCAGTCAGTCATTTTCCATCCATCCATTACCCAACCCACTATAGCCTAACTACTGGTTCACGGGGGTCTGCTGGAGCCAATCCCAGCCAACACAGGGCTCAAGACAGGGAACAAACCTGGGTAGGGCGCCAGGCCACCACAGGGCACACACACACACATATCAAGCACACACTAATAATAGGGACAATTTAGAATCGCCAATGCACCTAACCTGCATGTCTTTGGACTGTGGGAGGAAACCCACACAAACATGGGGAGATCATGCAAACTCCACACAGGGAGGACCCAAGAAGCAAACCCGGGTCTCCTTACTGCAAGGCAGCAGCACTACTCACTGCGCCACCATGCCGCCCTAAATACACCATGAAAGTGCATACTGAAAAAAAAAAATGTTTAATTGTGTAACCACGCCCCTAATTAAAACATAATTAAATAATCAATCAGTCAGTCAAACTTTTTTTAATATTGCATCCTTAAGAGTAGGCCCCAGCACAAGTCACCTCTCAGAGCAAATAAGACTATAATATAATAAAAAATGAACAGTGTAAAGAGAATACAAACACATGTAGCAAGAGATGGGGTTCCAATAGTGGAAAGCCCGGCTTTAAAATATAAAAAGTTTATCAAACCACATAGAAATGCCTTCCTCTGTTGCTGGTCAATGACCAGTGATGTCTTACTGATTTACTGGGCTTTTACGAATGTTGAACCAGAAGGAGCAGGACCAGGATTCTTCTTTTCCTTCTGGGTTGTGATCTTCCTTTCTAAGGGAAAAGAAAGGAAACAACTGGAAGTGACTGTGCAGGCTGTAATTCCTCCCCAAATGTACTCTTAAAATACTCCTCCACAAATATTGTGATTGGTGCTTCCTCCAAATCAAATGAGTGAGGAGGCCAAAATTCAGCCAAGAAGCAGGCCAGGATTGTCACCGTTCTGTTCAGTAGTGGCTCACTTAGAGTAAGTCCAAAAATGGGGAGCTGACTAATGTCCTCACAGGTGGCGCAGTGGTAGTGCTGCTGCTGCTTTGCAGTAAGGAGACTGTGGAAGATTGTGGCTCGCTTCCCGGTTCCTCCCTGTGTGGATAGCGCTTTGAGTACTGAGAAAAGCGCTATATAAATGTAATGAATTATTAAAGTCATATAAATAGCACAAAAATAAAGGGAAAGCTGAACAGGGAGGAGGGTTACCATAAACCTCTGGCTTGATCACAGAAAGAGCAACTTAGAATCTTTATAAGTAAAAGATTCATTACTAAAAAGTTAAATAAAGTACATGAACTTATAAATGAGGCACAAATGAGTTTCCTGAAATGGCAATACAAAATTATCGAGTCCCAGTACATTAGAGAGAAATCAAAATTTTTCAACAGAGCCAAAAAAAAATGTCAAACAGCCAGAATTGTCCCAAGAAACAAGAATTATAAAAATGCAACTTACTGACACCAAGCAGTTACTCTATACCACAAGGGACTGCATTTCTCATTGGTTTTTATAGGACTGGAAGCTGTCCGTCAATAGTGATTGACAAGTGACCCCGCCTCTAGAGGAACCGCCCACAAAACACAAGGAACAAGGCGGAACATTGAAACCTGATGGTAATCAAAACTGAGAAAGACTACATAATTAACTAAGTAATGCGTATAAATACCAACACAGACATAAATGATAATATGTAAAGAATAAAGTATGAACAAAAAAGACAAATGAATATGTTTAAGCATAAATGAGAGCAAGACCCCTGGAGATACAACAAATGTGGAAGAGATGCCTAAGAAATTACAGGAAAGTATGTTGAAGTGGTTCTCCCCGTGTCTGCGTGGGTTTCCTCCGAGTACTCCTCTTACTAACAGGTAATTAATTGAGATCAGTGTTATCATTTGTCACTGAATATGAATCTGGTTGGAGCAAAAACCTGAAGCCACAGGGGGTCCCCAGGACCGAGTTTGAGAACCCCTGCTGTATACACAGGAGAACTCACAACCACCACAAGCACATTCATTGAACTTCAAGAGACTTTGGATTTTCCTCAGCATTTATATTACAAGAAAAGTCCCTTGCAGTGATGGGCAGGTGGTCCTGCCTCTTGTGGAACCACCCATTGAAAATGAGAAATATAGCAGAATATACATTGGCATAGGGCGGCATGGTGGCGTAGTGGTAATGCTGCTGCCTCGCAGTAAGGAGACTTGGGTTCACTTCCCAGGTCCTCCCTGTATGGAGTTTGCATGTTCTCCCCGTGTCTGCGTGGGTTTCCTCCCACAGTCCAAAGACATGCAGGTTAGGTGGATTGGTGATTCAAAATTGACTCTAGTGTGTGAGTGAGTGTGTGTGTGTGTGCCCTGTGGTGGGCTGCCACCCTGCCCAGGGTTTGTTTCCTGCCTTGCGCCCTGTGTTGGCTCCAGCAGACCCCTGTGGCCCTGTAGTTAGGATATAGCAGGTTGGATAATGGATGGATGGATGGATGTGGTATGGACATGTGGTGAGGACAGACAGTGAATATGTGTGCAAAAGAGGGATGGCAAAGCAGAGGTGGATGGATAACAAAAAAGAAGATTTGAAGGAAAAGAAGGTGCAGGACCAAGCTGTTTGGAGAAGGCTGATCAAGCTCATAGAAGTGGGCAAAGATGAAGAAAAAGAAGAAGAATGTGAAAAGTCCAAATTAAATCCACAATGAATATATGTTGTATAACAAGAAAATGTGAAAACCTCCAAGCGGTGAATACTTTTATATGAAGTAAGAACTCTGGACCAGGGTGAAAATGCCTCAGAAGAATATTTTCAAGGACTAGTGCCTCCCTTTCAACTGACGCTCCACTTCATACACCTCTAATAGAATAAGGGGGTTCAAAAACAGATGAATTGAAATACACCTTAAAGAGGATAAGCCAATTGTACTGGACATTTTTTTTTTTTTTTTAACAAAGAGTGGACAAAATATCAGTCAAGATAGAAACATACGGACATTTATTACATTCAGGTCTCTTTTGGTGTCCTACCTTTCAAATTGCTTATCATGCAGCTCTGGTAATAACATGGGGCCTGGATGGAATGAGTTAATCCGATAACTACAGCAAACATTCATCCAGTCGCACACACCTTGGTGAATAGGATGTCAGAGCTGCACTGTGTGAAAATGTGTAGGAGAGGCATAGAAAAACATTCCGGCCCAGCCAGAGAGATTATGATGAAGGGGTGGGGGGACTGGAGGCATGGAGGGGTGGTGAGGTAATATCTTTTCGAGAGTGTGGTTAAATCACATTCCTCATTCTGTCTTTTCATGTAGCAGGCCATAGGGGCTGGCAAAGACACATGAGGTGGGGAGAGCTAGTCCAAACCGGCCTGGCAGCTAGCGAGGCGTTTCCCTGGCATCATCCCACAGAGAACCAGTGGCATTCCTTAGCGCCCCTTACATCCTATAATAAAGTTCAATGAGAACAGCTTTAACCGTCTCACTGCCTGGGCCGCTTCCTTCTGATATAAAAATATAAAAGGAAAAATGAGGAGTTGAAATGTAAAATAAGAAATTCCAAATGATACCTAATGCTATAATAAATTCATACCACTCCCTGCCTCTGTACTTTTACCAAAAGCCGTAAAATTTAGATAGATCATTAAAACTTGTAGTTGCATTCAAGACCTAACATCTTTCTTCTGTAGTTCTCTAAAAATGTACCAAATGCCCAATTTCTATTATTTTTGAAAGTGGGCACATTCATTAATGCAGTGATTAGAGTTCTGCCATCTTTGACATTTATTTAAAATTTATGCCACTTCTCAGACAGGAGTCACACAGGAATTGTGCAATGCGTTAATTAATTAACCAAGTGAACAGGCCATACGTCTACAGAGCTCACTTTCTACTTGGTTCCTTTGATATGATTTTGTAGAAATACACTTATTTTGATGACGCATTTATTTACAACTGTGTGTCATCAAAATTAGGTGTATGCCAGAGCCTGTCAAGCATCCAAGGCTCCAGGGGGTTTGGTGGGTGCCCATCAGGAATGGTGAGTGAGATGAATGTTGGCAGAGACACCAGTGCTTCTATTTTTTTTATCTCCTACTGTTAAAGTCTTGACAGGTTCTATTGAAGTGACAAAGTGAATCAGTGCCAGGGATATGACCAGTCATCTTGTGCTTGGCATTGCACTGCATTGGTCATCAGGACGCCCAATTGTATAGATACCCTTTTTAGAAGTTACAATGTCTCTTTACATACAGCTAAGGTCTGTTCTCAAAACTTGTAATATTTCCCTATCTTCAGCTCATCCCTCCAATCCACCTCACAATTTCTGTAACTCTCTATGCTCCATTCTGAGACAAGTGGCATCTCTATATGCTTTTACCAGCTCTTTCTGTTTGGCAGCAGAACTTCTTGGAAGTCTATTTTCAAAGGTATTTTATATTCATCTGAGAATGCCAAACTTCAAAACATTGAATTTCAGATTGTTCCTCACACTTATTAAAAGCATTTTGCCATGGGTCTGTCTGCTGATCCCTGATGCCCCTTCTGCCAGTGAGCACCACAGGTACTTTTTTGTATAGGTTTTGGAAATGCCAACCAGTCTCGGCTTTGTAGTTGTCTAAAGCTAAATTTCTCTTAACTGTCTTTAACATTAACATCCCTTTCTTTTACTGAACCTCTTTTATTTTTCTCCCTTTCTTCTATTAGCAGTGGCACAATGACTGTAAAGACACTCTTAGCATCTCAGTGGAAATCTGCTGTTTCTTTCTCGTCTGCATCTTGACAAGCTTCATTTGTCAATCTTACTCTCTTGAAGCTCTCAGAGGCAGTGATCGATGCGTCATTGAGCTTTATAGATTACGAAATGGCATGCTCGGGTGGGAACTCTGTGGAGGTGGATGGCACATGGCTGCCGGCATTCTCCTCTTCCTGTTCCTTAAATCACATCTCAGTAGGGTCTGATGGTTTGGGTTTATTTTGCACTCCTAGGTTTTGCTGAAGAAGTTTTCTTTTGAACGTTTTAACAGGGCAGATTTTGTGGGTTGGTGGAGAGATGTCATGTGGCGTGGGTTCAAATGCAGTTTTTGTGCTTGTTTTGTTAATTTTTGATTCCTTTGTTAATGTTAATATTGTCGGACATTTAGATTGTATGTATCTGCTGTGAAGGACAGACGGGTCCCATGCCTGTTGGGACGCCCATGCTCTTTATGTTCCGGGGAAGCCACCATGGGCAGTCCAATACCTCCCCCGGGACTCTTGGTGGCAGCCTCCCTGGCCGACGGTGATTCCCTGAGCACCCGCAGGGCTCCATGGGAGATGGAGTCCTCCACAGCTTGGTTGCGACCCGGGGTGGCCGCTAAGAGGGGCTGTCTGCTTCCAACAGCCCGGCCGGACGAGTCTTCATTCCCACCCAGAACTGCAATTAGGACCAGGTGGTTAATCACCTGGAACGCTTTCGGGCGGGCTATAAAAGGGCCCAGCCACCACCACTCGAGGAGCCAGAGTTGGGAGGAAGGAGACAAAGCTTGAGAAGGAGTGGTGGTAAAGGAAGAGAAGTGTTGTGTATTTGTGCTTGTGATTTGGGACTGTGTGGCACGGGGAAGACGTGTCCCACAGCTAAAGAAAAATAAAAGTCATTGTACTTTTTATACGTGCATCCGTGTCTATCTGTGTCGGGTCAGGCTCCTATATAGCGCCTTTGTTACACTGCGTATCTTCCTTTATGTTCCATGTGTTTTTGTGGATGGGGCCACCTGCCTATCACTGTTAGGGCTGCTTTCGGCCATATGAAATTTGGGAGAACACACAATCTGTTGCGGGTCATTCTGAATGCATTCATGGTAGTGGTGAGTTCACCTGTGTATATTGTATTTTGATTAATTTGTGAATGATTGACCTTTGACTTCATTTGCTGAGACTTGCTTGCCTTCAATTTTTTTTGCCAATTCAGGTATTCTCTGCAGTGCCTTTGTGCTTTTTGCAGCTTATCTTTGCCAAAGAGCCTTTTTGTGAAAATAAATCTTTTTATTTATGACTAGCCACCCCCTGCTGATCCACCTGCATAATAGTGAAACAGGACAGCGAGGACAACCCTGCCTGGCTCCCTACCCCTGAGGTTACACGCTCACCTCTCCTCAGCCCACAGCCTCTCTCTCGGATTAGCGTGAATATGTCGCTCCTGCAAGCGAACTATGATTCTTAGCACGATCAACCGGAACATTCAAGTAAATTCTATAAAAAAAGGCTGATCTAAATCCGTTAAGTAGTTCTCTTGTTCACCAGCTAAGCGGAGGTAAGATACACCCTGAGGCTGGCATATGAGTGAGGAGGACCCCACCCCTCCCTTCGACCCGCTGTGTCTTTTGGATTCTCGCAAATAAATCGGTCCTGCAAACAACTATGATACTTAGCAAGATGAGAGAAGTCACAAAATCAACTGCAAATTATGGAAAGAGACCCGATCTAAATCCGTTAAGTAGTTGCCTCGTGAAAAGCAGACAGACATACAGACAGACAGACAGATGTTGGATTTTATAGATATAGAGAAGATTTTACATGGCTCTTCTTATAGTTATGAAACTTAAGAGTTCCCAAGTATGAAAGTCCCAGAATATCTGAAAATGTTGACCAGAGTGGGATATTACTGTCACACTCCAGCTATTAGTAAGAGTAGACACAAGGTTCTTATATATAAATGTCTACACGTGGATGTGTGTGTGTGTCTCTCTGTCCTGCCCAGAAGTGCGAGGCTACAGCATGAAGCTCAAAGAAATCGACAAAGTGAAACTGCTGGGAAAAGAGAAACTCTCTTAGCCGCTAATACACAAGCAAGGTGAGCAAATCAGAAAAACAAAACCTCTAAGGAGAAAGAAACTCATTTAGCCACTGATAGACAGAAGAGGCGACTACATCGGCAAAATGAAACCTCCAAGGAGAGAGACCCTCGCTTAGCTGCTAATACACAAGCGAAGAGAGCACGTCGGCAAAATGGAAACCTCAGAGGAGAGAGAAACTCACTTAACCAGTTATAGACAGAAGAGGCGAGCACATCGACAAAACGAAACTGCTGAGGAAAGAGAACATAACTTAGCTACTAATACACAAGCGAGACGAGCACATCAGAAAAACTAAACCTCCAAGAAGAGAGAAACTCACTTAGCTGCTAATACACAAGCGAAGCGAGCACATTAGCAAAAAGAAACCTCAGAGGAGAGAGAAACTCGCTTAGCCAGTGATAGACAGAAAAGGCGAGCACATCGACAAAACGAAATGGCCGAGGAAAGAGAACATCACTTAGCTGCTAATACACAAGCGAGGCAAGCACATCAGAAAAACTAAACCTCCAAGGAGAGAGAAACTCACTTAGCCAGTGATAGACAGAAGAGGCGACTACATCGGCAAAATGAAACCTCCAAGGAGAGAGACCCTCGCTTAGCTGCTAATACACAAGCGAAGCGAGCACGTCGGCAAAATGGAAACCTCAGAGGAGAGAGAAACTCACTTAGCCAGTTATAGACAGAAGAGGCGAGCACATCGACAAAACGAAACTGCTGAGGAAAGAGAACATAACTTAGCTACTAATACACAAGCGAGGCGAGCACATCAGAAAAACGAAATCTCCAAGGAGAGAGAAACTCACTTAGCCAGTTATAAACAGTAGAGGCGAGCACATCGGCAAAAAGAAACCTCAGAGGAGAGAGAAACTCGCTTAGCCAGTGATAGACAGAAAAGGCGAGCACATTGACAAAACGAAACGGCCGAGGAAAGAGAACATCACTTAGCTGCTAATACACAAGCGAGGCGAGCACATCAGAAAAACTAAACCTCCAAGGAGAGAGAAACTCACTTAGCCAGTTATAGACAGAAGAGGCGACTACATCGGCAAAATGAAACCTCCAAGGAGAGAGACCCTTGCTTAGCTGCTAATACACAAGCGAAGCGAGCACGTCGGCAAAATGGAAACCTCAGAGGAGAGAGAAACTCACTTAACCAGTTATAGACAGAAGAGGCGAGCACATCGACAAAACGAAACTGCTGAGGAAAGAGAACATAACTTAGCTACTAATACACAAGCGAAGCGAGCACATCAGAAAAACTAAACCTCCAAGGAGAGAGAAACTCGCTTTGCCACCGATAGACAATGGAGGTGAGCACATCGGCAGAAACGAAACCTCCAAGGAGAGAGAAACTCACTTAGCTGCTGATAGACAGAAGAGGCAAGCTCATCAGCAAAACGAAACCGCCAAGGAAAGAGAACATCACATAGCTGCTAATACACAAGCGAAGTGAGCACCTCGGCAAAAGGAAACCTCAGAGGAGAGAGAAACTCACTTTGCCACTGATAGAGAATGGAGGTGAGCACATCTGCAAAATGAAACCGCCAAGGAAAGAGAACCTCATTTAAAACTAAACCTCCGAGGAGAGAGAACCTCACTTAGCCGCTAATGCAAAACCGATGCGACTGATTGATTGAAGTGCCAGAATCCATGGTTTTTAGGAGCCTGGGCTTTTTACAGCACAGGCTTTCACAGCTAGTTATAAATAAGAATACAGTATTTAGTTTTCAAAAATACTCTTGAACAAAAGTAAGCTCAGTGGAGTATAAAATGCAAAAGGGAGTTGCCAAAAAAGTCCAAGGTAAACAAAGTCCACCATCCAAAAATTCATTAATCACAAAAAATTCAAGAGCACAGAAAATCAGAGTAGAAACTCCAACTGCCCTTGTGTGTATAGGGCTTATGGCAGTCCCTTGTAGTAATGGGCAGGTAGTCCTGCCTCTTGGGGAGCCACACTTAAAACAGGAATATAACACATGCATCTTTAATAAACCAAATCATTTACAAAAATAACATTAACATTACTGCGGTGAGCTGGCGCCCTGCCTGGTGTTTGTTTCCTGCCTTGTGCCCTGTGTTGGCTGGGATTGGCTCCAGCAGACCCCTGTGACCCTGTAGTTAGGATATAGCAGGTTGGATAATGGATGGATGGATGGACATTAACATTAATACGTGACTCATAATGTAACAAAAAGGACATAAAATACTAATTACTACCCAAGGTTTGATGGATATCACCCCCTCTAGTGGGCATTTTGAGTATTTTCAGGATTTTGAGCGCTTGGGAACTCTCCACTTCATAACAAAGGTAGGGTAATATTTTTACTGTCATTATTTTTTCAATATTTTCTTTTGACAGCTTATTTTATGAAAAACCTGTCGATAATTGTTACCCTGATTGCTTATTAATTTGATTTAAATTTCAATAAATATTTGATCACAGAAAAAAAAAAATCACTTTTGTAACAACTCCATTCATCTGTCCTTTTTCTGTACCTCATTATCCAAGTCAGGGTCTTGAGTGCAGAAGCCCAAACCAGTGGAATCATAAACAAGACACGAGCCAATCCTGGATTAGACAGCAATCCATCGCAAGGTGCACAACTACATTTACTCACATGACCTTCGAAGATCATTTACGTAGATTAAAAACTGTGAAGAGAGTTTCAGGTAATGGGAACATAGAAAAAGGATGAAGAAGTACATCTGGTGAAATGATTTGTATTTTCTATTAATTAAGTTCAAGATCTGTATTTTAATAATCTTTCGTTTAACATGGCGCTAGAGAGTGGCAACTTGTTGCATGTTGGTTATACACATTTCACTATACTCTGTGTATGTGACAATATTATTATGACTACTACCACTACTATTAATACAGTGCCAATATACATTCATTTTAGGAATGTGAAACACTGAAGTATTAGAAAACTGACATAGCAATCGAAAACCCAAACTGGGTGACTGTAAATTTCAACAGATAAAATTTTATGTTTAAGTAGCACTCGTCACAGTACTGGCGGCACTGTGTTGCAGTGGAAGCCCTGCCACCTTGCAGTGAGGAGAGCAGAGTTCGCGTGCTGGGTTCTCACTGCGGGGAGTTTGCATGTTGTCCCAATGTCAGCTGTCCTCAGGGTGCTATGGTTTCTTCCCACCTTCCAAAGACATGCAGGTTAAGTAGATTGGCAATGTGGGGTTGTGCGTGTTTGCCCTGTGAGGGACTGGTGCCCTGACCAGGGTTTGTGCTTGCCTTGCACCCCAGGCTCCAGTACCCCTTCCCTGTGACCCTGGTCTGGATTAAGTGAGTTTGATACATGACATGACTCTTCACAGTTTACACCTCTACAAATGTTAAAAATCAAAAATCCAACAGTACATTAAAACAAATTGTTGTGAAAACTGCACACAAAGCGGCATAACACTAGAGCACATGGCAAAAAATACTTACACACATTTAGGTTATGTCCCATTATTGGAAACAGTTTTATAAGAATATAATAACATTAAAACACAAGTTGAGATAGAAGGTTAAGTTTCTATTATTTCCAACATTTCCCCAGTGGACCTATGACTTAAAATGTTTTTCAGATACCCAATCAAGGAGCAGATAAAGAATTTATATTGCAAATGACAGAAATGGTTAAATACACAGAATTCAAATAATATACCAAAAGACTACCTACATGACTGTTTTTATTTAAAATAAGAAAAAATAAAGCCTTAATAAACAAGTTCAATCAACTTGCTCTTGAAGCATACATTAGGGGAGTAGATGAACACACCCAAGGTCTGAGATGCAAATGACAGTAATTTATTAAAATGCCCAGGGCCATTAGCATACATCATATTTAAAAATGATGCATATGATTTGTTGTAATGTTCTAAATTAGCTCCTGTGCTTTTGTTTTGAAGCTGTGAAATGTTATTAGAAATTTTGGCATTTATTCTCATAAGAGTGAATTTACTTATAATTTCTGTCATGCTGCCATGGCATTGTATATTTATTATAGAATGTCTTACAAACATCTATCTATCTATCTATCTATCTATCTATCTATCTATCTATCTATCTATCTATCTATCTATCTAATCCTGCCTACTATACCAAATACTATCTATCTATCTATCTATCTATCTATCTATCTATCTATCTATCTATCTATCTATCTTGATGTCCATTAATAGCAGAAAGAAATAATACATTAAATCTAAATGTGGCATTTATTGCCAGAATGATTACAAGGAGTTGAAGAGGGAGAATATAAAGTGATTAGGGACAAAACAATTTACCTACAGTTGAAGTGGTTGTTGAACCCTTACTTAATAGACTGTGTGGCTTATCCATTTGTCCATAATGCCAGTACCAAAAATAAATCCACTTCACCTCACCTCCAATCTTTTTCTTTCTTTTGTTAGGGCCTGTATTCTCTACCTCCTGTCTGCTGCTGAGAGTTTATTCTATAGTAAAATAGAATAAAAATAAAAAGAGGAAAAACCTTGGAAGTCAATCATCACCCCGATAGCGGATAGCAGACATGACGTAGCATATGTGTACCAAATTTCAGATCAATACATCAAACAGTTCGTGAGCTACAGTCAAGTTAAGTCAAGTTGGGGAGCCTGCACTGGTACAGTGTGTTGTCACACCCACTACACGACGAAAACAACTCAGGATCTTGGTTTGCAACCCCCCAGGCAGACATGTGGTCCAGTTCCACCCTCCGGCAATGGCCCTCTATCTGCCGCAGCCAGGTGTTACGTGGGCAACCCCTTGGCCTGGTCGAGCCACTGGGTTCCCAACAATGAGAATCTTATGAGCTGGGTCACCCCTCTGTGAAGCACGCCACATGGCCGTAGTGCCGTAACTGACGCTCCCTCTATGAGCAACACAAAGTCAAATCAGCGGGACCCAAGGATTTTCCGGAGACACACAGTACCAAAGGAGTCCAGTCTTCGTCTCAGGTCACTGGATAGCGTCCATGTCTCACAACCATATACTTGAACAGGAAGCACCAGGACTCTAAAAATTTGGCCCTTCGTCCTTTTGCGTAGAATAGGCATTCCAAAAAATGAGTTATGCTTATTGGCCTTGAGAGGGAGTGGTTGAGCATGTGACTTGTGAGGAGCTGAATCTGTTAATATTGGGATAGGTTTTCGAAGCCCTGAATTAGCAGGTTTGAAACTGGATAATCTGGACTGGTATGTGTAGCAATATGCAATTGTGAATTCAAAAGCCCTTTTAACCGTTAAAAGAGTTCTGCACGCTTTACATGGGTGGAAATCTCTGTGCCCAGAGGGCTGTGGCCTCACTGAGAGATGCAGTGATACGGCTAGAGCGAGGGATAGCAGCAAATGCAGAGTGAGGTGAAAAGGGCTTCTCTGACTTTGAATAACTGATATTTAATTAGCTGAGTTGGAGTTGTCCTTCCTGGAATATTTTTTACAAAAGAACCCATAAAAATTCGATAGGATTGTCAAGTGGAAAAAAGATTACAGAATTAGCAGTCGCTAAATGATCCGCATTTAGATAGATAGATAGATAGATAAATATGAAAGGCACTATATAATAGATAGATAGATAGATATGAAAGGCACTATATAATAGATAGATAGATAGATAGATATAAAAGGCACTATATAATAGATAGATAGATATGAAAGGCACTATATAATAGACAGATAGATAGATAGATAGATAGATACTTTATTACTCCCAAGGGGAAATTCACATACTCCAGCAGCATCATACTGATAAAGAACAATATTAAATTAAAGAGTGATAACAATGAAGGTATAACAGACAATAACTTTGTATAATGTTAACGTTTAACCCCCCTGGTGGAATTGAAGAGTCGCATAGTGTGGGGTCTCCTCAGTCTGTCAGTGGAGCAGGACGGTGACAGCAGTCTGTCACTGAAGCTGCTCCTCTGTCTGGAGATGATCCTGTTCAGTGGATGCAGTGGATTCTCCATGATTGGCAGGAGTCTGCTCAGCGCCCATCGCTCTGCCACGGATGTCAAACTGTCCAGCTCCGTGTCTACAATAGAGCCTGCCTTCCTCACCAGTTTGTCCCAGCGTGAGGCGTCCCTCTTCTTTATGCTGCCTTTCCAGCACACCACTGCGTAGAAGAGGGCGCTCACCACAACCATCTGATAGAACATCTGCAGCATCTTATTGCATCTTAACAGGGCATTTTAATTTTTTTGTATAAATTAGTTACAACAAATTGTTTAAATTAAAGCGAATGTACCTCAAGCTCCAAAAGCATAAGAACATTGCTTTGGCATACAGTAGATCCCCTCCAGTTATTGTGTGTGTGTTTGCTTATTATTCTTCCTCCACTGCTTACATAAAACTTGCAGTTTTTCATTTCACTAGATGGGAAAAGAGTGACTTCATGCTGTGCTGCTGGTTAGCATGAAAGAAAACACAGAATGAGGCTAGAATTTGAAACTCACACCTATACACACCCACACACACACAAAAACACACACACACTGGCAATCTTTTACATTATAAAGTGATAAAGGTGCTAAGTTGCACAGTGATTTGAAGATGGGACTGGTGGGCGGGGCTTCCTGTGCTGCAACACAACGTATCACAAATTTGTAGCCACTCATTTATGACAGTGTCATGTTTCAGCTTTGGTCCCCCCCCCCCTCGGTTAGGGTTCACAAATCTCATTTATATTTATTTTGTTGACTGTTTATGTTACATGTTGATTAATTAGTTTCTATATGCCAATGTGTCAGTCAGTCAGTCAGTCATTGTCCAACCCCCAATATCCAAACACAGGGTTATGGGGGTCTGCTGGAGCCAATCCCAGCCAGCAGAACAAATCCCGGGCAGGGCGCCAGCCCACCGCAGGGCCCCCACACACACACCAGGGACAATTTAAGATCACCAATCCACCTCACCTGCATGTCTTTGGAGTGTGGGAGGAAACCCACGCAGACACGGGGAGAACATGCAAAGTCCACGCAGGGAGGACCCGGGAAGTGAACCACAGGTCTCCTTACTGTGAGGCAGCAGCATTACCACTACGCCACCATGCCACCCTATGCCAATGTATATTCTGCTATATTTCTCATTTTCTATGGGTGATTTCACAAGAGGCAGGACCACCTGCCCATCACTGCAAGGGACTTTCCTTGTCATATAAATGCTGAGGAAAATCCAAAGTCTCTTGAAGTTCAATGAATGTGCTTGTGGTGGTTGTGAGTTCTCCTTTGTATACAGCAGGGGTTCTCAAACTCGGTCCTGGGGACCCCCTGTGGCTTCAGGTTTTTGCTCCACCCAGATTCATATTCAGTGACAAATGATAACACTGATCTCAATTAATTACCTGTTAATAAGAAAACACAGAGGCATGATTTTTCGATTTATAACACATTTAGAAATATTTCTGTTTTTGCTATTGATTTAAACGCTTATCTTTCTTTTGTTGATTTCATTATATTTTGCTTTATCTCTGTGAAGTTTCCCCCCTTCATTGTATCTTATTAATGACAATTAAAAACGAGCAGAGCAGATACGCTGGCAAATGACATGGAATAATCAAAGGCTGCAACTACTTTAGCGTCTGACCTACTAATTAGTAAATAATGGATTAATTACACAATTAAAACACCTGGAAAAATAGAATGAACGTCAAGATGAAAATATTGCTAAAAAGAAAAAAAAATACATTGTTCCCATATAACTGCTTAGTACATCTTAATATTTTTGTTTTTTTTATCAAATTTATTCTTCTAATTTCTATATTGTTCCCAAAACACAGAACTTGGGAAACAGCAGTCCATTTAATTAGCCCCGGTTGGAAGCTGGTTGGAACAAAATCCTGCAGTCACAGGGGGTCCACAGGACCGACATTGAGAACCCCTGGTGCTGTATATAGATTTTTTGATTATTATTTAAAAAATAACAAAAATAAAGGCACACATTTGTAAGATTAACATGTTTCTAGGCAGAAACATAACACTCAGCACACATTGGGCACGTCACTTTTTCTTTCCATACCCTTAAGACAATTAAGTTAACTGGCAACTCTAAAATTGGCCCATTACTGTATGAGCAACGGAGCCCTGCAATAGAGTGACACCTGCCTTCTTACCTGCCCAAGTTTCACTCCTCCCTTTCATGCTACTATGGAAACTAAATAAGGAAAAAACAGAGATTTTAGTGATTGGCAAAAACGGATATAATGAGGGTATTAGAAATGAACCTGATCCATTAGGCTTAAAAGTGAAGACGGAGGTAAAGAATTTAGGGGTAACTATTGACTCGGACCTGAATTTTAAATCACATATTAATCAGTTTACTAGGACAGCACTTTTTCACTTAAGAAATATAGCAAAAGTTAGACCTCTTATAACATTTCAAGATGCTGAGAAATTAGTTCACGCTTTTGTTTTCAGTCCACTAGATTACTGCAACACACTCCTCTCAGGACCACCCAAAAAAGACATCAATTGATTACAATGAGTGCAGAATGCAGCTGCCAGAATCTTAACTAGGAAAAGAAAATCTGAGCACATCACCCCAGTCTTAGCACCGTTACACTGGTTACCTGTGTCATTTAGAACTGACTTTAAAATACTGCTTATGGTTTACAAAGCCTTAAATCATCTCGCTCCATCTTATATATCAGAATGTCTTACACCTTACACTCCAAATCGTAACCTTAGATCTTCAAATGAGTGTCTGCTTAGAATTCCAAGAGCTAAACTTAAAAAGAGTGGTGAGGCGGCCTTCTGTAAAATCTGGAATAGCTGACTGGTAGAAATTCACCAGGCTAATACGGTGGAGCACTTTAAAAAACTGATAAAAACTCATTATTGTAACATGGGTTTCTCATAGCTTCATTGTAGCTTAATCCTGATACTCTGTGTATTCAATTAATTATCATTATCATTCATGGTGGCTCCATAATCCGTACTAACCCCTGTTTCCTCTGCTATTCTTTTTCTGGTTTTCTGTGGTGGCCATCTGTGCCACCACCACCCTATCAAAGCACCGTGATGTCCCTATATTGATGGATTAAAGGCAGGAAGTCCACATGACCGTTATCATCAAGTTCTTCCATGTGAACCATGAATACAATGAGGGCTGATTGAGGTCATTAATGTTGGGGGTTGGGTGGTCTCGTGGCCATGGAACCCCTGCAGATTTTGATATTTCTGGAGTTTTTTTTTTTTTTCTGTCCTCCCTGGCCATTGGATCATACTTTTATTCTATGTTAATTAATATTGCCTAATTTTATTTTCTCTTTCTTCATCCTGTAAAGCACTCTGAGCTCCATTTGTATGAAAATGTGCTCTAGAAATACATGTTGTTGTTGTTGTTGTAGGGTAGAATCTGACTTCCATGATCCTGATCTGAATTGGTAGGTTTGATAATTCAGAATACAAGCTAAGAATAAGATGGCTTGTTTTTTTAAAGATGCACTCAAGGTTTGGGCAGAGTGGTGGCTCTGAGGGTAGAGATCTGCACTGGCAATCAGAATCCCGTAAAATGCCAAAAGTGACTCTACTTCGTTGGGGCCTAGAGTTAGGTCCTTAACCTGCAGTTGCTCCATCCTGGGTATGACTTTAATCTGCACCCAGCCCTGTAGGGAAAAACCTGGGCACTGGTGGCACAATTGGCACTCCAGCCATCATAAAAAAACCTCACACTGGTTCCATTCCATCTGAACAAGTGTGATGCTGAGGTGTCACTCGTTGCATGGCTGCACTCTCGGGTCCTAATCTGGGATCCTGAGTTGGTTTGTCATGTGGTGGGTGCGGCAATGCACTGTATCAGCAACAACATTTATTTATGTAGCACATTTTCATCAAAGTGCTTTACATAATGACGAAAGAGAAAAAAGACAAAATAAATAAGAAAAGAGAATTAGGGAACCCTAAAAGTAAGGTCCGATGGCCAGGGAGGACAGAAAAAACACTGCTAGAGAAAATCTGCGGGGTGTGACACTAAGGGTCGCTGTTGCCCCTTGAAACCTGCAGACAACACACCACGACCCCAGGTAAAAGTATCAGAAGTAATTTTAATTTCTTCTATATTGTGCACAAAGCACCTCCACCTCCACAATATTCAATAATCCACAATAAATCAATAATAAAGAATAATCAACCCTCCTCTCCACCCAGCAGCTCGGTCACACTCCCTCCCAACTCTGGCTCAGCTTGCTGGGTTTCCCACAGTCCTTTTATAGTCCTTCTGTCCATGTGTTTTCATAGCACTTCTGGGTCAGATGAAAACTCTTCTTTTTCTTCAGCCCAGAAGTAGTTCATTTCTTCCGTCCCCGTGACTAGGGAGTACTTCCGGGCTATAATAGAAACACTCATGCCTCAGTACCCCCACGGTATCCAGCAGGGCTGTGAAGCCGAACTCCTTTGTCCATGATGCCCTGCGGGAATTCAGGCACTTTCATGTTGCAAGGAGGACTCCATCTAGCGGCCTGGGGGTGTTGGCCAGGATAAACTGCTGGCCATCTCTTACAAGAGGTCCGAGGCCATGAGACCAACCCCATGCATTCTACCTAACATAAATGGCCTCACGATCAGACCTCATTGTATTCAGGGTTCACATGGAAGAACTTGATGATGACAGTCCTGTGCTCCTAACCTCAACCTCTCAAGGTCTGATGCAGTAGTTGCATGCAGCCTCATTCCTGAATCTTCTATGGAAGTGTTTCTCAGCCCGTGGGTTGCCAGGGATTTTGGTTCCTGGAATGGTTGTCAGCTCAAGTTTAAAAAAAATGAAATCAGCTCCTGATAGCAGATTTCAGTTTCAAGGGACGTTTTGCTCCTGCACACTGGGGAAGTCAAAAGACCATCTACGAGTTGTGATCAAAAAACACGTGAATGTTTTAAAAAAAGAAACATTTATTGCAGCAAAAGACTTACAACTACTAGTCACCCTCAAAATGATCTCCTCCACTTCAAATGCACTTATCCCAACGCTCCTGCCACTTTGTGGAGCAGTTCTCAAAGTTTTCTTTCAAGAGTGTCTTTAGTTGGGCTGTCGTGGCTGCCTGGATGTCCTCAATGGTTTGAAATCGTTTGCCTTTCATCGGTCATTTTCAATTTAGGGAACAGCCAGAAGTCGCACGGTGCCAGATCCAGCGAATAAGGTGGATGCGGTCACAGTATAATGTTTTTATTCGACAGAAATTATCGTACTAGAAAGGATGTGTGACAAGGAGTGTTGTCATGATGATGAATGAAATTGTTTCAACATTTTCCTCGTTTATCGATATCGAAGGACGTCCCAATCTTTTCTCGCCTTCAACCAAGTCAGATCCATTTCAAAATTGATCGAAACACTTCTTAATTGTCAGTGCAGTGTCACCATCAACTGATTTTCACATCTGATGGGTTTCCTGAACATTTTGCAATTTGAAACAAAATTTCATGTTAATGCATTGCTCGAAATCAATTATTAACGACATACTTGTAAAACACACTTGAACATAATCAGTGGCTCACAACTGACAGTATCAAACAAACTCAGCTCTAGGACGGACATGTCATTGAACTGGTTTGCGTTTCTCATGGATGGTGCTCTGCATCAACATTCACCGTACATTTCTGATCGCACCTCGTATGTACACCACATTGCATTAAGAAAGCCAATGAACGTGGACAAACGGCCTGTAGGATCACCTGCTCTCAACTCTATCAGCCTCACAAGATTCATCCCAAAAACCAGAACCGAAAAGCAATGCTAAAAGATTGTACAACTCAAATTTTCTAAAGTAAAAATTTACCTTTTTGCTGTGAAGTGTGTAACAGCCATTGTGCGTTATGTGTGGTATGGTACTACCAAACGAAATCATGAACCGTTGAGTGATGAGGGCATTTGAAATCAAAGCATTTTACTTAAAGAAGTACATTTTTCAATTTATTTAAAAGAAAAAATGAAAATCTTGAGGCTTCACAAAAACATTCTAGTATGTTTGTATGACAAGCCAGCAGGCACTCTGGGCATCGTCTCATCGCACATCAAATTGCCAAATATAAGAAACTGCACAGGATTGCATAACAGCTCATCTTGTTTTGCGCAACGTGCGCCGAAATTCTAGTAACTAACAACACATTGTGAAAATCAGGCAAGCCCGGGTTACCAATTAAAAACACAAATGAACACTAAACTTGATTCGGTAGTAAACACCCATTTGTATTTCATCTATTATGTACACTGTATGGAAATGTTGAATATGTATTTACTGTTAATTATTAATGCTATTCAGAGGAGAATATTGGCTGGTGCAATATGTAATAAAATGCTGAAGTGTGTGTGTGCGTGTGTCCAGTCCCTCAGAACAGTTTGATTGGTCGGTTTGTCTTTAGTGTGATTGGTCAGTTTGGCTTTGGTGTGATCGGTCAGTTTGGCTTCGATGTGATTGGTCAGTTTGGCTTTGGTGACTTGATCGAAAGAGAAAGTGGGAGCAGAAGTACAGACTAAGAGGAACACTGGGAATCGCCTTCAAAGATGAAAAGGAGGCAAGCAAGGCACCTCGAGATGACAGAGACTAAGAATCAGGCTTTACAGGAGCATCCTTAAATGAAGGGGAACCAGGCAAGAGAGGTTCAGATGCCCAATGGCACCGATGAAAGGCACTAAATGTACATGTTGGGCAAGAGATATTGAATATTTTTATATTTTTTTTAATTATCTGTCTTTGACAGGTCACATGATTAATTTACAATAATAAAGGGTCATGACTGACGAAAAATGGATGAAACTGGGTTCCAAGGCCAAAACAGTTCAGAGCTACTGTTCTATTGTAATGTCATCCATGGTATGTGTATCTAGAACCACATATGTGATGTCTGTATGAGCAGTAAGTAATGAATACGTGATGACAAGTCATATATGCTAATATCTGCAACAGCCACTGTCCCCATCAGGGAAATTATCAGCTAAGGTCACAGATATGGAAATATTAAGCATCATCGAAATATTTTCCTTGATAGTAACAATATTAGGGGGCAAAGGTGAAAATGGGTAATCTAACACAGCAGACAGTTTTAGTTTTTTAAAAGCCAGTAATTGTAAATCTCCTCTTTGCAGAATTGTCTCTTTGTGCTTTATGTGGTCATGCAGAGCACACATTTGGCAAAGCCACTTACTATAACAAAAGCTCATCTGATCCTCCTCTGAGCCTCTGGTCTCACCAGTAGCCAGGCTGTCCTGTCAGACTCCTTACATGATAGGGCGTGGGTGCACAGTTAAGGAGCCATCCCATTTCTGAAGCTCAGTCACCTGCATTATTTATTCTGTTACTTTATTATTTGCTCTCTGCTCTTCTTTTTTTTTTTTTATTTAAACTGGGCTGTTTTTCAGGACATCCCACACAGTCACACCTCCCCCTTTAGCAACTGGGCTGCCTCTCCTCATTGCAGCCTGTCTCAGCGCCAAAGACAGACGACTGGGTGAATAGTACACTTTTGGCAAGGTGATGTTTTTAGGTTTGCTGTGCCTGGGAGCAAATTACCACCCAATCAAGCTAGCAGTCTGACTGTGTTCATATTTTGTACTTCATTTCTTGACTTTGAACTTTTTAGATTAGATAATCTTTATTAATACCATGGAGAAATTCAGAGTTTTTATTTCCTGTTTTCAAAGTATTGTTTTGTCTATTATTATTTTTATTAGATTATTCACTTTATTTTTTATTTTTTATCAATTTGTGAAATATTTTAGTAATAATAATAATTTAGATATTATCATTATTGTTATGCAGTAATGTATAAAGGTAAATATAGTTGAATAACAGAATAGAATAGTAGAACAGTAATAATAATATAACAGTATAGCACTAATAATGCAATGGTGATGGACAGGTTGACAGACGAGATTAGACAGGAGTCCCCATGGACTGTGATGTTTGCTGATGACATTGTGATCTGTAGCGATAGTAGGGAGCAGGTTGAGGAGACCCTGGAGAGGTGGAGATCTGCTCTAGAGAGGAGAGGAATGAAGGTCGGTAGGACCACCAAGACAGAATACATGTGTGTGAATGAGAGGGAGGGCAGAGGAATGGTGAGGATGAGGGAGTAGAGTTGGCGAAGGTGGAGGAGTTTAAATACTTGGGATCAACAGTACAGAATAATGAGGAGTGTGGACGTGAGGTGAAAAAGAGAGTGCAGGTCCGGGTGGAATGGGTGGAGAAGAGTTATAGGAGTAATTAGTGACAGACGGGTATCAGCAAGAGAGAAAAGGAAGGTCTACAGGATGGTAGTGAGATCAGCTGTGTTATATGGGTTGGAGACGGTGGCACTGAGCAGAAAGCAGGAGACAGAGCTGGAGGTGACAGAGTTAAAGATGTTAAGATTTGCACTTAGTGTGACGAGGATGGACAGGATTAGAAATGAGGACATTAGAGGGTCAGCTCCAGTTGGACGGTTGGAAGACAAAGTCAGAGAGCCGAGATTGCGTCGGTTTGGACATGTGCAGAGGAGAGATGCTGGGTATACTGAGAGAAGGATGCTAAGGATAGAGCTGTCAGGCAAGAGAAGAAGAGGAAGGCCTAAGAGAAGGTTTATGGATGTGGTGAGAGAGGACATGCAGGTGATGGGTGTGACAGAACAAGATGACGAGGACAGAAAGATATGGCACCACTCTTATCTTCCACATACTGCTGATTTTGATTCCCACATCTTAGTACTTGATGTGCTTCTCTGTCACTTTCAGCAAGATGTTCTTTTCATTAAAAATGGCTATATTGAGCAGCAGAAATGTTCTCTTCCTCTTAGTGTGCCTCACCATATCAGGATGGCGGGCTGTCGTTGCCTGATCAGTAACTATGGCACATCCTACATGATGATGGTGGTGGTGTTGTTGATGCTGACTGCCTTGTCTGGGATGGGCTCATAATACTTGTCAGGAACTTGTACTCCTAGATGCTTGCACAAGACACAGTGAATGTAACTGGTCAACTTCCTGTGTCTGTGAACACCGTACAGACAATGACTACACGACTCGTGTTCTCCACTGCTTTGTTCCAGATACTCCAACTGATGCTGACTGGGTCCTTAAAGATGTCCTTCTGGTGGTGCCTGGTGTTGAGGTCCTGGTCAAGTGCTACAATAATCAGAGTCTTTTGTTTATTCTTTGAGAATGGAATGGCGCAGCCATACCATGGAAGCTGTTTTGTAGACTACTAGGGGGTTTCGCCCCCTGCTCGCTTCGCTTGCCAACTGCCGTGCCTGCTCTACATGCCAGCAACTTCACATCTCTGCCACTCGCTAACAACAAAACTTTTAATTCTCACAGATACGCTTCTTCATTGGGAAGAAACACCACTTTTCCCCGATGGCAAAACGAATTAGATGATCTACAAGTCTCTAATGTAGAGTTTAAAGCCAAACAATATCTCCATACTTCTGTCATATCACCTATGTCCATATAATCGATCTCTTTTCGCTTTTACCTTTTTGTCAATATTGCATTGAATTTTGATTCCGTGTTTGGAATTACATCATGAGAATGCAACGTATAACTGCCTGTGAGTGAATATCATTTCCTTCTCTCTATATGAACTGTGTCTGACAATAGCATTCACACACATGAGAAATGATTGAACTGTGTGCGTGGCTGTAAATGTTTTAGATGTGGGCGGGACTTTTATAAATGTCTTTGTATAAAGTCTAGTCACGCGGCACTTGAAATTTTCTCTCGCGGGATTTCACTTTCACCATCAACCAATCTTTTAATTCTTGCGGATACGCCTCTTCATTGGGAAGAAGCACGATTTTTTTTTCCCTGATGGCAACACAAATTAGGCGATCTACAAGTCTCTGACTTAAAGTTTAAATCTGAAAAATATATTCAATCTCTTTTCGCTGTTCCGTTATGTCACCGAGTAATAATTTTTGTTTGTTTGTGCTAATGCGATCTTTACTATCATTTTTTTGAGACTTTAAAGTTTTCGTACTTCCATTATCTCTAACCTGCTCTGCATGTGTATCGCGCCAACGTTTTTGAATTCTTTACGACGTTCTACTTTGTCGTCTACTCTGTCTTTTATTTCCGACCCCGGGCGTGGTTAAATCTCTTTGCACAGAGTCTCGTTTCGCGAGACGTGAAAGTGTCTCTCTCAGAAAATCACGTCTCATTGCAGGATTAAAAGCCTCGTCTCCCAAGATTTTTTTATTATAATAGAGAGATTGGTTTGTCGAGATCTAAGAAGAGCTGTCCATTCAGTGGCTTTCTCTTCTTCTCTTCTTCTTCTTTTTCTTCTTCTTCTTCTTATTATTATCTCAAATGGACTTGCCCTGTCCGTCATTGGTTCCTGTCATGCTTCAAGCTCATGTGACTCTGTATGGAAATAAATGCTAACAGCACATTAATTGGTCACTATTGTGTGGCATAAAGGTGGAGCAGATAACTTTACTGTCTCACCACACCTGAACGTCGGTTTGATTCCTGGCTGGGGTCCTTTCTGGATGAGGTTTTCATGCTTTTTGTTTGTTCGTTTAGGTCTCTCCCAGTGTACTGAGGTATGCTGTTTAGTTGACTGGTCTGTTGTAAGTGGGTGAGTGCAGGAGTGTTCCCTGCTTCTGAAATATGAAACAATCATTGGCTTTTTCATACTTTATACTCATTGGTATTGCGTAGCTTCAGTTCCCACTCCCAATCTATTTAAACAAAAGGATATGGAAACTTTATTATAATCATATTTTGCTATATTAATGTATGTATTACCATAACTACAGAATAGTTCAATGCTGTTTTTTCATGTGTTGAAGATAATATGTCTGCTCATTTTCTTCACACCATTTTTAGAATTAAGCAAATTCATCTTCAGTTTTCTTCTTCAGTGACACAGTGGTCAGCACTATTGCCTTGTAGCTCATAAGTCCAGGATCGGAATTCTAGCTCAGGCTTTGTGTTTGTGAAGTTTGAATTTTCACAAGACCTCCACATCAGGGTAGTTAGTGAGTCAGTGAGTGAGGGAGATTGTGTCTTGTGATGGGCTGACGTTCAGGGTTTGTTTTTCCCTTTCACTCTATGCTGTCCGGTTTGCCTCTTGCCCTTGTGCTGAGGTTAACCTTTCTTCCTCACAACACCATCATCACTGGCGGTTAAGGTGTCTTTGGTGTGTCAGTTCTTCCTTCGCTAATGCATCCTCCCATATTCCTTGCACATGCTGTTCAGTTGATTAACCACTCCAAATTGGCTTAGTGTGAGCGAGTGTGGGTGTGTGTAGGTGGGCCCTCTGATAGGTGACGTCCTTTTCAGCATTGGCTTCTACTTTGCTGTTACTGTGGCTGGCATAGATTCTGGCACCATGCAATGAAGCCTAGGAAAACCAGCTAGGGGAAATGGAAGTAGTACTTTTACAACAGGAATATGATATTTGCTTTTTTATTTGTATTGCAGTAATATTTGCTTCTTCTTACTATGTATTTATCCATAAATGCTGACATCAACTGGTTAAATTGGTGATGTGTTTGGGTATGCTCTGCTAAGGACATGTATGCCATGCAGATGGTTCTGCCTCTGATCAACCTAGTATTGGCCATAATAGGATTTGTACTATTATAATGTTAATTACTGGGGTCATAAAGAAATCATAAACATATTCCACACTTTTCATCTGGATGTGAAATGCATTTGCGGGGCATAGAGCTGCCTCAACGTTTCCTTTAAGATAAAGGCAGGGCCCTTAAAATGACAACCACGCCACACCTCTGCTTCTGAGTTCTGCTTTGCAAGGGATGAGGACGAGTGAACAAGGGAGTGTTTTGGAACCCTGCCCCAGTTTCCTGAAATAAAAGCTTGCAACAGTATAACTGGTTTATAGCCCTCTGGCATTTAAAGACCTCCTTCCCATCACATCTTTCTTCCTTCCCAGCTGCAGTGAATTTATTCCTGTAGCATTTTTTTTTTGTAATTCTGATATTATTTTCTTAATCATTGCTGTTCTTTTTTTCTTATTATTACCATTGTTGTAGTTTCTTACTGATATAATAATAATAATAATAATAATAATGCATTACATTTATATTGCGCTTTTCTCAGTACTCAAAGCGCTATCTAAATACTAAGCTGTTCACACTAGCAGGAATTTAAATTGTCTTTTCACAGGCTAATCTACATCACTCAGCCAACTTTCATATTATATAGTAGTTTACCTGGGAAAAAAATGACAAAACAATTGTTCGTATAAATGAGAATTGAACAAGTAAACTCCAGCGACTGATTCAAGCAGCAAGTAGGGTCATTGCATTTGACCAAAAATTACTGTAACAGCCGTATGAAGAACTGGTTCTTAAAAAGGTCCCTTAAATCCTCAACGATCCCATGTATTTACTACATCGAAAGTTTAATTTTAGCTCTATGGCATTAAACAGATTCTTACAATGTCAAATAAAATACTTTGAGATATAAGAGTGTTTTGCATGTCTTTCTTTATAACTTAGACAAAGCAATGTAATATTAGTGTTACATTATAGATAATAATAGCAATGGTTTGATGGTTTAAGAACCCATTCCTCCCTTTAGGACTGAGTCTCTTTGTAATTTTACGACAGCGTTAGGGTGAAGTGCCTCAGACAAGTTTGGCTAATATTTCTCTGCTGAAGTCTCTCAGTCAACCCCCACAGGAAAGCCAGGCTGCCTAGCTGCCAAGCTTTAACACCTGGTTTGGAGGGCAAATGTGAATGTTTTCTATCCTTCATTGGTCTTTGGAGCTGGCTTGTATCAGAAGCCTTTAAGTACCACGATGCCCTATTGGCTGTAGGGGTTGGACAAAAAACCTGTTAATTTCCTTGCTTTACCTCGCTCGCTCTCTCTCTCTTACCAAACTGATGAAAGACCACCTCATACCATGAACTGAAAATGACAACACAATGAAGAGCACAGCTCGGCAGCCATATTGAGACACGCATGTGGCCTGTTCTGAAGAAAGCTGACCATAAATGAACTAGAGACATTTTAAGTAACTAATAAGTCTGTGTACTGCCTGAAACTACACATCACCATTTATCAGGTTGTATGGTTGCCAATATTCAAATGTATTTTGAATATTGTTATTATTTATGAATATTATCAATAATACATTATTTACAGTGTAACAACGGCTTGTCTTTTACTAAACCAGCAGTTATCAAACTGTGGGGCACCCACCCCCCGGGGGCGTCGAATAAATGAACAAGACATCAAATAAATTTTTACATTTTTATTTCAAATTTAAATTTGCAAGCATTATAATCACAACAAATGCATTATAACTAAAATTAAAACATTTCTAAGGCATAGATCTAATAACCAATATGTGGCCTGCTTTAAAGTACACAGCCTGTCCAGGTTTGGTTTGATATTCGAGATACGACACTCTGAGCTCCTTTTCTATTTGAAGTTTGTTTTTATGATGAGTGGCGCCACCGCTGTTGCTTTTATAGTCGCGTATTTTCAATCCAAAAAGTTCGAGACGTATCGGTATCTGTCGCGAACATCCGGGTAACAGTAGATCAGGTGATAATGCAGAGCGACTGCACCACATTGGCAGTGTAGATAATATTGCCAAATTGAGTTAAATAATTTACTGCGTTTTGGGTTATTATCCTGATACTACTAACAGTGTTATAATATTTGTCGGACGAAAATACGTTCGTTTCGTGCAGATTGACTTTATCGGTGTCCTTGTTTATGAGATTTTTAAAAATTAAAACATATTTAATCTTTTTTTACATAAAAAAATAGTTAAATAAGAATAAATAATTTATTCTTTGTTCTTGGGATTAGAATTACTACCAAAAACCACACAAGGCATTTTAACAGTTATTAAAGCACTTTAAAAAAAATGAATTGTAAAATATTTCATCGAAGTTAGCCGCACAAATGCAGATCTTATGGAAATAAAAATGATAGGATACCGCGACACTGCACGAGTATCATACCTTTGTCAGTTGTATCAGGGGTTATTCTCATCTATCTTATATTATGCAGGGGGCGCAGAATTATTCCAGGTAGAATAGTGGGGGCGCGAAATACGAAAGTTTGAGAACCGCTGTACTAAACCTAATCGCCTGAAGTTATACATGTAGAAGGGAAGGTAGGGAGAAGTTATAGGGTGCAGTACCTTATAAACAGTGGTAAGTCTGTGAGATTTGAGGCATTCTGACAAAGGCTACATATTAATAAAACAAAAGGGGAAAAGTAGAGCAATATATAACTCTACCAAGAGAAAACAGATAATTTGTACGCTCGGCAATTAGGCTGTTTAATGAGAACAGGTAACTTAAATACACGTTCATCACTGACATGGCAAATTCATATACAGTAAGCCACGATATAAATGGATGTAAAGTTTTTAATACATATTTGCCTATGTATGTATATATGTTTAATCTACTCTCTATATATAAAATCTTAAGCCTTAAAGTGCAACGATTTTCTGTGACTTTTTATGTCAAGTTTTTTGTCACGCTTTAAATCGGGCTTATTTTAAAACCATTTATCGAACTTCAATGTGATGCTGTTAGATTTTCCGATTCTTATTCCATTTTTAAATTAAAACTAAAAAATATCAAGAACTCACATCCCGCGAGATGAGACTTTGTGGCAAAAGATTTAACCACACCCGAGGCTGGAAATAAAAGACAAAGAGTAGGACAGCTGCTGTACAAGCTTTTAAATGTTCGAAGCGCCGCACGAGATGCAGATCACCCGGAATGGCAGCAGCTGATTGAGCAAAGAGGAGGTTAAAGAAAAACTGTATTTGTTTCTCATTGTATCACCGTTTAAGAGAGGGTTTCAGAGGAGCGACCGCGTCTATTTGGGGTGCATTCAGCCCTCCTCCTCACAACGCGAGCAGCAGAGATGAGAAGTGGCTGGCGCGTAGTGCAGGTTGGGGTGGGGTTGGCAAGTGAAGCGGGCAGGGGGCAACCTTCTAGTACTGTATATATTGTCACACATGTGCGCATGTGAGGCAGCTAAAGGGTCCGAATAGTGACAATTCCATGCCTGATTAGGGGGTGGTGAGGTGCACTGACTCTTTCTCTCAATCTTCTGCAGACCATTCACGGTAAATCCCACAGGGTCCCGGCACCCGTGATGACATCACTTCTGGTTCTGACGCCAACTTCCTGTCCCGACGACATCACTTCCAGTCCAGACCTTTAAAGCCGCCATCTTTGCCACATGTCTTCAGTTCTGTTTTGGACTTTGAACCAGACACAACTCCTCAGAATTTAACCCTTTTGCAGCCAGGGCATAATACACGGGTGGCTGCCCCAAACCTTTTTTATGTCTCCTGTCCATTTTTGTGACAATACGCATGTTAGCGTTCATATATATGTGGTTCCTTATGCCGTATTTCTCCTTGTTTGTCTTTTTATATTTAAATCCTGTGTCTATGTACTGTATGTTCATTGTTGATGCTCAAACCAAATGAATTTCTGTATATGGCATAATAAAGTTAAAGTTGAGTCAGGGTGAGCAGGTCAGTCAAGTAACTGACTTGTTCAGGGTCTCAAAATATAGTAGAGAGTATCATTTGAACCTGCAGTCATGCAGATTTGAGTTCACTGCCTGTAAGAAGGGAGCTGTCCCCTCGTCAACATGAGCTAAAAATCCTCAGATGATCTTGTTATATGTTGTTATGCTGACTATGTTGTTTCAAAGTCAAAGTAAATTTTATTGTCATCTTAACAATATACAAGTGTACAGAGAGACAAAACGAGCTCACAGTGTGCTCATAGTGCAAACAAGTCAAGACAGTGTGCACAAACAAAGAAAACCATGCAACATACTATTTAAATAGGCAATATGCCAATACAGTCAACAGCCACAATCATACATAGAACCATTTAAATGCAAGATCCACAAATCAATTTCTTTGACATGATAGATCAAGTGACTTGAGCATAACCAATGTGAAGGTAGGGTGGAAGATCATTTTGGGGAAAATTTTGTTAAGGTGAAAAAAACACAAGCTGACAGATGCAGTACTTTTTTTTTCCAGATGGCAAAAGAATAACAAATCCATAAGAGGACTCCTTCATAATGCAGCAGGCTTTGTGGACAACTCGCTTAGAGAGCTTGTCCTCCAGAGAAGGAAGGGGAATCCCGATAACATTCAGAGCACATGCGCCTGTTAATAAGTTACCATCCATTCACCCATCCAGGGTCAGATGACCGAGCCTCTAGGAATCACAAATATTTTGGAAGTCAGCTCATCCCAGAGCACTCACTGATACACGCACACACTCAGTCACACCAAGGAAATGTAGCATCACCAATATACTATACTGCTCAAAAAAATTAAAGAAACCCTTTTTAATGAGAGTATAACAATGAGTCAATGAAACTTGTGGGCTATTGATCTGGTCAGTTAAGTAGCAGAGGGGCTTGTTCATCAGTTTTAGCTGCTTTGGGGCACTAGAGGGGCAACAATGAGATGACCCCCAGAACAGGAATGAATGGTTTAACAGGTGGAGGCCACTGACATTTTCTCTTCTCATCTGTTTGGTCACTCGTTTTACATTTGGCTGTGGTCAGTGTCATTACTGGTAGCATGAGACCATACCTGGACCCTACAGAGGTGGCACAGGTAGTCCAACTTCTCCAGGATGGCACATTGCCAGAAGGTTTGTTTTGTCTCCCAGAACAGTCTCAAGGGAATGGAGGAGATTCTAGGACACAGACAGGCAGTTACTCAGGGCCTTAACCCATCAGCAGGACCTACAGGTATCTGCTTCTTTGGTCGAGGAGGAACAGGATGAGCACAGCCAGAGCCTACAAAATGACCTCCAGCAGGGAGACAGGTCACTGGTGTGAATGTCGCTGACCAAACAATCAGAAACAGACTTCATGAGAGTGGCCTGAGGGCCCGACATCCTCTAGTAGGTCCTGTGGAGCTTGACTGGCATTTGCCACAGAATACCAGAATTGGTAGGTCCACCACTGGCGGGCGCCATGTACTTTTCACAGATGAGAGCAGGTTCACCCTGAGCACATGTGACAGACGTGAAAGGTTCTGGAGAAGCCATCTAGAACGTTATGCTGCCTGTAACATCGTTCAGCATGACCGGTTTGGTGGTGGATCAGTAATGGTCTGGGAAGGCATATCCATGGAGGGACGCACAGACCTCTACACGTTAGACAATGGCACCGCAGGACTGCCATTAGGTATCAGGATGAAATCCTTGGACCCATTGTCAGACCCGATGCTGGTGCAGTGGCTCCTGGGTTCCTCCTGGTGCACTACAATGCCCGGCCTCATGTGGCGAGAGGACAAAGAAATTGATACCATTGACTGGCCCCCACGCTCACTCGCCTGACCTCAATCCAATAAAACACCTCAGAGTGGTACATTATGTTTGGGTCCATCCGACGCCTCAGCCTGTCCAGGAGCTCAGTGATGCCCTGGTCCATATCTGGGAGGAGATCCCCAGGACACCATCCGTCATCTCATTAGGACGTTATAAGACATGCATACAAGCACTTGGGGGCCTACTGAGTACAATTTGGAGTTGCTGCAAAGAAATATGGGTAAAATGGACTCACCTGCCTGCCACATCATTTGTTCCCTTTGGTTTTCGGGTGTCTTTGAATTCAGCCCCCTCTCTGTCAGTTGATCATTTTCATTTCCATCCTTTCGTTCCTCACACATCACCATATCAGTCCATAGCAGTAGAGAGAGCCAGCAGGATTGTCTTCCCCATTGAGATCTGATGTATTTTCAAAGTGCTCCTTTCATTTTTTGAGCAGTTTATAAATGCTATAACAAGGTTTTCAGGCATTTTGTTCAGGTCTACATAATAAAGAGTGTAAAGGGAAAAATAGGGTCACCTTGGGACCCTCACAATGAACACTTGGCAAAGTACTTTTTATTACCTCAGCTGTAACCAGGCTGAGTGGAAAGTTATTGGCTCCATAATGACATGAGTAAGGTGATTGGAGTAGTTTCCATAAACTGTGCTTATAAAGCATCAAAATATGTAATACAGTGGGATGCAAAAGTTTGGGCAACCTTGTTAATAGTCATTATTTTCCTGTATAAATCGTTGGTTGTTACAATAAAAAATGTCAGTTAAATATATCATATAGGAGACACACACAGTGATATTTGAGAAGTGAAATGAAGTTTATTGGATTTACAGAAAGTGTGCAATAATTGTTCAAACAAAATCAGGCAGGTGCATAAATTTGGGCACCCTTGTCATTTTATTGATTCCCAAACTTTTAGAACTAATTATTGGAACTCAGATTGGCTTGGTAAGCTCAGTGACCCCTGACCTCCATACACAGGTGAATCCGAGTATTTAAGGGGGTCCATTGTAAGTTTCCCTCCTCCTTTAATTTTCTCTGAAGAGTAGCAACATGGGGGTCACAAAACAACTCTCAAATGACCTGAAGACAAAGATTGTTCACCATCATGGTTTAGGGGAAGGATACAGAAAGCTGTCCCAGAGATTGAAGCTGTCTGTTTCCACAGTTAGGAACATATTGAGGAAATGGAAGACCACAGGCTCAGTTCAAGTTAAGGCTCAAGTGGCAGACCAAGAAAGATTTCGGATAGACAGAAGCGACGAATGGTGAGAACAGTCAGAGTCAACCCACAGACCAGCACCAAAGACCTACAACATCATCTTGCAGCAGATGGAGTCACTGGGCATCGTTCAACCATTCGGCACTTTACACAAGGAGATGCTGTATGCGAGAGTGATGCAGAGGAAGCACAAACAGAGCCGCTTGAGGTCTGCTCAAGCACATTTGGACAAGCCAGCTTCATTTTGGAATAAGGTGCTGTGGACTGATGAAACTAAAATGGAGTTATTTGGGCATAACAAGGGGCGTTATGCATGGAGGAAAAAGAACACAGCATTCCAAGAAAAACACCTGCTACCTACAGTAAAATATGGTGGTGGTTCCATCATGCTGTGGGGCTGTGTGGCCAGTGCAGGGACTGGGAATCTTGTCAAAGTTGAGGGATGCCTGAATTCCACTCAGTATCAGCAGATTCTGGAGACCAATGTCCAGCAATCAGTGACAAAGCTGAAGCTGCGCGGGCTGGATCTTTCAACAAGACAACGACCCGAAACACTGCTCAAAATCCACTAAGGCATTCATGCAGAGGAACAAGTACAACGTTCTGGAATGGCCATCTCAGTCCCCAGACCTGAATATAATTGAAAATCTGTGGTGTGAGTTAAAGAGAGCTGTCCATGCTCAGAAGCCATCAAACCTGAATGAACTAGAGATGTTTTGTAAAGAGGAATGGTCCAAAATACCTTCAACCACAATCCAGACTCTCATTGGAACCTACAGGAAGCGTTTAGAGGCTGGAATTTCTGCAAAAGGCGGATCTACTAAATATTGATTTCATTTCTTTTTTGTGGTGCCCAAATTTATGCACCTGCCTGATTTGGTTTGAACAATTATTGCACACTTTCTGTAAATCCAATAAACTTCATTTCACTTCTCAAATATCACCGTGTGTGTCTCCTATATGATATATTTAACTGACATTTTTTATCGTAACAACCAACGATTTATACAGGAAAATAATGACTATTAACAAGGTCGCCCAAACTTTTGCATCCCACTGTATATATTTATATATAGAAGTAGATTTCTGTCTATCATGCAGTATATTTGAAGAGTTTCGAACATATTTTGATAAATGTCTGTGCTGGCGTTATTGTTGGTATTTTTACTGTATATTAAGCTACGAGAGATACAGTATGTGTAGGTTGTGAAAATGACCTATGATCATTATAAACATACAGTGTGTCACGGTAATCTGCTGCTAAAAAAGCATAAAACCTGTACTGTGTGCATCTGATTTGTCTTGAGTTGGCAGATGCTGTCATCTCCAGCCTTCTCCTTCTGTTATATTTTGCTTATTTGATATACACGTTACACGATCTACTCATAGAAATGTACAAATCTGGTAAAATCCACTGCAAATGTGAAAACAAAATGCTATGTTCTTTGCACAGTTTTAATTTCCTTTCCTGTTCTTTGGTTCAGTAGTTCCCCAACAGTATAAGACAGTTAAAAAAGGGACTTTTTAAAGATCTGTAAGAAAATATTTGGCTGGCTGTTTGTGATTGTTTTTCTATTCTGTCAAATACACGTCTCCTTTAATGAGATTCTCAGAATCAGGGCAAACAAGATTTGAGATTTGTTTCATTTTAAGTTAAAATTCAGTTGTGCTCTAAACCCATTCATGTTTTTCCCATCACCACACTCATTACATCTTAGGAATTGTTTGGTTTAATTATCACTTTACTGGCCAATTACTTTGAATCCAAAATAATACAGAAAGATTTCATAAACAATAACCTATTTTGCCTGAATTACCCCTGGTAAGCTGTAAGTACATTTAGAAGTTAATACAGTAGCATAAAAACAATTTGGGGTGACTTTCCCTAATGCATTATAATGCTAAGAACATTGTAAACTCCATCTTTAAACTGATCTTAAATTATGGGGGTATCCTGAACCCACTATAACTAAAGTAGTACTTTCTAATCCAACTCATTCATCCCTAAGTGCTTTTTGAACAGTATAAATCGCATGCCAACATTAGTGACAGAAAGAGTACATTCAATTCATGTTATGAAAATGTATATGTTTTGCATTCATAAGAATTACTTGTGAGCACTTTGAAATCACTTCAGTTTTTTCTGTCCTGCTGATGGGTTAACACTAGAATTACCAGAGCCTACGAAAAAACTCGTAGATCTGTCCCATCTTAAAATGCTTCGCACCTCTCCATCAGCGTCTTTTGTCCTGTACATGTGTGGATAAGCAGCAAACAGCAAGCAGCCGGCTATGACATCCACCACCCCGTACAGTTTTCTCAGCTCAAGTCTCTTTACCTGCGTGTCAGTTGCTTAGAGTTGTATAGAGTGAGAAGTCAAGCAAAATGACACCTTTTAGAAATACTGTATTGTTATTTGGAACACTTGCATTTCATGTGTGTTCCGTGTCTATAACGATCTATGTAACCATATCGTTAAAACAGAAACGTTTTTCATGTTTTGGTAATAATTGACAAAATGTAGACATGAAGTGTATAATGTGTGAAGCCTGAATTCCAAATATCAAAGAAACACTTTCACAAAAGGTACAAATATAACAGAACAAATATTCAAAAATATACCTGCAGAAAAACAACCCGCGTTAGGGTGCGACATCGACACACATTTGCTATGACAGCTTCGGTGGTGCAACTGGTAATCAAAGCGTCACGGGTTCGATCCTGGAGGAGTCTGTTTTGAGAAGTGTTCTCAAGTACAGACAAAAATATAAAATAATGTGCAAATTCTGCTATTTCCAAATAATAAAATTTGAATTTTAATATTTTTTTTTTACCATCTTTTCTAACCGCATTTTGTTTTTGGGGTGGTACTGCTGTTTTTTGGGTTTTGGTTTGTCCATTTGAATGATTTTCCACGATGTCACCAGTGTGCTGGTATACAGATCATCCTATGTAGTCTCAAGTATCCAAGATTGACCCAAGTTTAGCATACTAGTTATTTTGAATTTTGATTTCTGGCTCTCCCTTTGAATTTCAACTTTGACATTTCTCTCTTTTTGACTTTTGGTTTTTGACTCTCACTTTAACCTTTCCTGATCATCATTTTTTAATTTTTTGGACTGACTGCCCTTATTACAATCACTTCAATTAGTCTTTCCTGACGTTTTTCTAAGAATTCTTTTCATTTTTGACTAAAATTTTGACTTTTGTTTTGGCATTCATTACTTATAAAAATGTTGATTTCAGACCCTTCTCACCTCATTTATTTCCCTTGACATATACTATAGATAGATATCCATCCATTTTCCAACCTGCTGAATCTGAACACAGGGTCACGGGGGTCTGCTGGAGCCAATCCCAGCCAACACAGGGCACAAGGCAGGAACCAATCCTGGGCAGGATGCCAACTCACCCCAAGACACACACAAACACACACTAGGGCCAATTTAGAATCACCAATACACCTAACTTGCATGTCTTTGGACTGTGGGAGGAAACCGGAGCGCCCGGAGGAAACCCACGCAGACATTGGGAGAACATGCAAACTCCACGCAGAGAGGACCCGGGAAGTGAACCTAGGTCTCCTAACTGCGAGGCAGCAGCGCTACAACTGCGCCACCGTGCCGCCCCTATAGATAGATAGGAAAGGCACTATATGATAGATAGGAAAGGCACTATATGATAGATAGATAGATAGATAGTGTGAACGATAGGGGGCGCTCTCGCTCCCTTGAACCCCTGTCCACGACTCCAGACACCAGGTAAAAGTCCTCAAGTTGACTTTATTTTCTTGCCACAATGCACAAAGCACACTCTCCTCCACAATACTCATTAAATTACAATAAACCACAAAAAATTAAACCATCCAGCTCCCAGACGCGTTGCCACCCTTCCACCCAGCTCAGCTCATTGTCTGTGAAGTTTCCATAGTCCTTTTATAATCCCTGACCCGGAAGTGTTCTCAATCCCCAGTCCATGTGATCCTCAATCACTTCCGGGTCAGGTAAAAGCTCTTTTCTTCAACCCGGAAGTCCGTCGCTCTTCCTGTGACGAACCTCCGGGTCACAGGGCACGAAGAAGCCCTCGGTCCTCCCTGCAGCTCCCTCCTGTGGCCCCCACGGCATCCAGCAGGGCTTTGCATAAAACTCCAATGTCCATGATGCCCTGCTGGTCTTCTGGGGACCTCCACGCTGCAAGGAGGGCTCCACCTGGCGGCTTGGGGTATTGGCGGGATAAATGGCGGCCATCCATTACAGTATCCCCCCAGCGAAATTATTATTCGGGCGGCCTGCCCCGAGAGGGAAGTCTTCCTCCAAGAGGACGTCCTGGTTGAGCCTTGATTAAAACGAACATCTTGGTCCCTGGAGAACCTAGGGGGAATATTATTCCAAATTGACCTGTTGTCCCCCTCTCTCCAAGGACAGTTCCGCCAAATATGGCCCAACCTTCGGCACCCGTAACACTGCCTCTGTCCTCCTGGTATTCTTCCCCTACGGGACTGAAAACAATAAGGAACTGTTAGGTCCGCCCCTTTTGCTGGGAGAGAAACCCCTGCCGCCTCTACTGGTGCTTTTTCTCTTTTTGCTTCTTTCCCTTTGTCAGGAGACCCCCGTTTTATTTTCGGGATCTCCTGCTTAATCTGGGGCTTGTCCACATTCTGAGTCTCTCTATTAAGTAAAGAGAGACCCTTTACTGTTTGCACCCCTTTACTTTTACAAATTACCGGCGGCGGCGTGTCTAGCTGCCCTGGATCGATTAGCCCTTCCGCCGACCACTCGGTTAACGTACCGACCTCTCTTGTAGGGTACGCCGTGTATTGGCACCCGCTACTTATTAAACGGGCCCGGATCACACGCGTCCCTCTATTATATACGATACGGGTCTCGCTTACCTGTATCGCGCATCATTCATTACTGGAGGCTCCCACCAAATCGCCGCCGTAGGCCCTCACCTTCTCCAACGGCTCTCTGGCTGCCGCTCCCAAATCCCCGACGATCTTTTCAATGGTCGTCAGGCCCTGCAAGACACTCGCTACGGGCTCGATTAGTTTTGAGCTCCGTAAGTTTATATAATTATTCATTTCGACCGGCAGAACACTCACTTCCTCGTTCGTGTTACCTGCCGACCGGGAGCCAATGAGCACGCCCGCTTCAGGCACGTGCTCTGACAGGTCTCGCGGAGGCTTCTGGGACTTGGAGTTCTCAGAGGGTCGAGTTGCCTTCTTCGGCAAACTGCGGTCTGTCTTTAATACTTTAGCGACATCCCGATCAGCTACTTCCCGACCCTCCTTACCTTCTTGTGGGTTGAGCGATGCCTCGCTTGCCTCCCCCTTCCCCTTCGGAAAGACCAAGTCCGTTCCTTCGGGCTTGAAGGTGCAAACAGCAGGACGCGGAGCTCCTCCTTCCCAGAATGCACCAGGTTTGCTACCGTGTCCCTTGCCGGCTGCCATCATGCGGAAGTCGATTTCTAGGTGCTCTGGCTTCGACAAGAGAAGGCCGTCGTCTTCGGGGCAGTCTCCTTTTCCCCTCAGAGCCTCCAGGTGGTCATCTCCAAGGTACATGCACGGGACAAGGTGAGAAACAATAAAAGGATTTTTAAAGTCGTTCCCGGCACGTACCTTAGAGGGATCGTTGCTTCCTGGAGGTTTCTCCGGACTTGTAAGGCCTCTCCTTAACTCTTCCCGAGCGTCGGCCATTGCACCTACGGCACTCCCGCTGGCGTTGTCGCTTTGCTTGCCCTTCTTTTTTCCCCATTTTGGACTCGGTTTTTTCGGGTTTTGGCGATGCTGTGGTGATTCCTGATTCCGCAGTCTTCTCGGGGTTCGTTTCCCACAGAAATTTTTGATTCAGGTCCTTTGCAAACGACGCTAGAGTATCCTGCCGACTACGCCACTGTGAACGATAGGGGGCGCTCTCGCTCCCTTGAACCCCTGTCCACGACTCCAGACACCAGGTAAAAGTCCTCAAGTTGACTATTTTCTTGCCACAGTGCACAAAGCACACTCTCCTCCACAATACTCATTAAATTACAATAAACCACAATAAATCAATCCTCCAGCTCCCAGATGCGTTGCCACCCTTCCACCCAGCTCAGCTCATTGTCTGTGAGTTTCCATAGTCCTTTTATAATCCCTGACCCGGAAGTGTTCTCAATCCCCAGTCCATGTGATCCTCAATCACTTCCGGGTAAGGTAAAAGCTCTTTTCTTCAACCCGGAAGTCCGTCGCTCTTCCTGTGACGAACCTCCGGGTCACAGTGCACGAAGAAGCCCTCGGTCCTCCCTGCAGTTCCCTCCTGTGGCCCCCACGGCATCCAGCAGGGCTTTGCATAAAAACTCCAATGTCCATGATGCCCTGCTGGTCTTCTGGGGACCTCCACGCTGCAAGGAGGGCTCCACCTGGTGGCTTGGGGGTATTGGCCGGGATAAATGGCCGGCCATCCATTACAATAGATAGATAGATAGATAGATAGATAGGAAAGGCACTATATAATAGATAGATAGATAGATAGATAGATAGATCTTTAATGTCATTGTCACTTTTACAAAGGAACAACGAAATTGAAGGTGCAGTCGACTCAGTGTGAAGTATAAGAGTTAAAAAGTCAAGAAGAGATAAAATAATAACAAACTGAATAGCAATAAAAGTATTTTGCAAAATATACAAATTGCTCTGGTTGACTTAAGGTCTGTATTGCACATTGGGAGAATCATATGGAGCAGTTTTATTCTGAGTTCAGGGCCATGATTGTTTTTGGATAAAAGCTGTTTTTAAGGCGGTTTGGTTTTGCACTGACTCTGGCACATTTCTACCTTTGACTCCATCTCCTGATTTGATTATTAAAATTACTACTGTCGCCTTGTGCAGACCGTACAAGGAATAGTCAAAAATGAAGTTTAGTGGACAGGTAATGTGTAGTACATGGGCAAAACACAAAAAGAGTACTGTATATACTCGCATATTAGTCAGGTCTTGAAACCCGAAAAATCAATCAAATAAAATCAGACCCCGACTTATACACCCATTCAAAAATACGACACTTACATTTTTCTTTTCTTTACTTCTTCTTGCTTCCTCCAATCTCGCACCAGTTTCTCAGACACATTGAATTTAGTTGCAGCAGCACAGCTACCAATTTCTTTTACCACTTCAATGACTTTTAATTTAAAACCAGCTTCATATTTTCTTCTGATCGAACGCTCCATCGTAGATAAGGGATGCTCTTATGATAAAGGTGTATGAGGGTGTGAGATACAAAAAACACAAAACAGTGCAAACGTCGCTTTGGAATAGCTCGGTTATTACCGTGTGGTTATGTAGGCACAGTACACAGAAACAAAAAGGCAGCGTGCTCCGTGGTTACTCTCTCCGGTGTGCGTTAGAATATCGTAATCGGTCACCTTCCAACCCACTATATCCTAACACAATTTCCCAATCCCAGCCAGTACAGGGCACAAGGCAGGAGCAAATCCCCGGGCAGGGTGCCAGCCCACCGTAGGGCACACACACACACCACAAGCACAATTTAGGATCACCAATGCACCTAACCTGCACGTCTTTGGACTGTGGGAGGAAATCCACGCAGACACGGGGAGAACATGCAAACTCCACGCAGGGAGCACGTGGGAAGTGAACAACCCAGGTCTCCTAACTGCAAGGCAGCAGTACTACCACTGTGCCACCGTGCTGCCCCATATCATAATCTCTTGGACCAATAGCATAAGGTTTTCCGCATTCGACTTATACGACCGACATCATAAAATACCAGAAATTATCCGGTAAAATCAAGCCCAGAATTATCCATGGGAGAAATTAAGCGTGAGTATATACAGTAAGTCAAAAGTGAAACTCAAAAATGAAACCAACATTCCTTTAACCTGAATTTAAGAAAGTGACACAAACATTATTTGCTTTTAAGAAAGTCTGCCTCTGCCATTATGATGGCATCTTTAATAACCATTGTAACAGAATAGGATGCTTCTCGCACCCTTGCACCCTCAGATACCACGTCAGACACTAGGTAAAAGTCCAATAATTATATTTATTTTATAATAAAGTGCACAAAGCACCCTCTACTCCCAAATACTCCAATAAACAATAACCAATAACAAAACCTCCACTCCCAGACGCTTAGCCACCCTGCCTCCCAACTCAGCTCATCGTCTGGGAGCTCCCACAGTCCTTTTATATTCCCTGACCCGGAGGTGTTCCTTCCCAACAGTCCACAAGTCCTTATTCCTTCCGGGTCAGGGTAAATAATGTTTCTCACCCCGGAAGCCCGTCGCTCTTCCTATGACGAACTTCCGGGTCATAGGGCATGAAGAATTCTTCGGTCCTCCCTGCAGCTCCCTCTCGTGGCCCCCATGGCATCCAGCAGGGCGGTGCACAAAAACTACATGGTCCATAATGCCCTGCTGGTCTTCTGGGGACCTCCATGCTGCAAGGAGGGCTCCACCTGGCGGCTTGGGGGTATTGGCCGGGGTACATGGCCGGCCATATCTTACACCATCTTTAATAAACGTTCGTTCACGTGGCCCACAACAACCTAGCTGAAACTCAATATAAAGGCGCCAACTGCAACCAGTAAATGTCCAAAAATAACAGTGCAATGAAGTCACAGTCACAATGAAAAAAAAAACGATAATCATAAAGAAAAACAAAAGCAACTTCACAAATTTTATTTTATGCCGAAAATCCCTTTGTTTCTTAATAGTGCATTAAGTTGCCTGTTACATTTGCGTTTCATACTTTTCAGTGCTCCTGTTTGGTTGCTCAATATAATTTTGCCATGGGAAGTTTGCATTTCCACTGCTTATTAGTGGAGAATGATGTGCTTTAACAGTTGCTCGTCAGCATTGACAATAAGAAGAGAATATTTCACTATGGATTTGTTTGTTACTATGGGGATAAATAAAGCGGAATCAATAATACAATACAATTCAATTTATTTTTGTGTAGCCTAAAATCACACAAGATGTGCCGCAATGGGCTTTAACAGGCCCTGCCTCTTGACAGCCCCCCAGCCTTGACTCTCTAAAGAAGATAAGGAAAAACTTCCAAAAAATCCCTTGTAGGGAGAAAATGGAAGAAACCTCAGGAAAGGCAGTTCAAAGAGAGACCCCTAGAGAGACCCCTTACCAGTAGGTTGGGCGTGCAGTGGGTGTCAAAAAGAAGGGGGTCCATACAACACAATACACCGAACAGAACACAAGTAATCCTCAATGCAGTTGTAGACACTAGAGGCGCTGTTGCCCCATGAAACCCACTAGACAGACCAGCACCAAGAATAATTTTAATAATTTTCTTAAATAAAGTGCACAAAGCACCGCACACTCCACAATTCTCCAATCAATAATAATAACAAGCAATAATCAATATCCTCCTCTCCACCCAGCAGCTCCATCACTCTACCACCCAACTCTGGCTCTCCTTGCTGGGTTTCCCAAAGTCCTTTAAATAGTTCATGACCCGGAAGTGTTCCTTCTCCAGTTCAAACACCACATCATCCTCCTCAAGTAGCCCGGAAGTACTGTGGGCTTCCGTCCTCGTGCCTCCGAAGTACTTCTGGGTCGTAATAGTAGGAGTCCCCAGGTTCCTTGTGAGCTCCCCCCTGGCGGCACCCAACAGGGCTGAAGAAACGGACACCATGTCCCATGATGCCCTGGAGGAATCCGGGGAACCATTTCCGTCCAGGGGAGCTGCCATCTAGCGTCCCGGGGAAGGCAGTGTCCTAAAAATCCTGCTCTTCCTCCTTCTTTCTGTTCAGGGACGTCCCGGCCAAACTGAAACTCCGGCCGTCCATCACACAGTATAAAAATAAAAATATTACAAACACGGAGCAGAATTCAACAGTAGATGATATCACATAATATGACTTTAGAGTCCATAACCATGTTCGAATATTAATGCACAAAAACATGATAACCGGCTGACATGACATCAACATGAGTTATGACTACAACATCCCGTAAATAAAGACTCAGAGTATACTTGCAATTTGAGAATTTTTCTAGAAAGAGGGCCTGCTAATTTTCTTTGTTTAGAGTCCTGGAGACCTCAGCCATCAAGGTGACTTGAAAGCTGAGTCCGAAGGGGCATCTCTTCTAGTAGCAATCAACATATTGCCATGTCAAAGAGAAGCATTCTTATATCAGGTGGGTTGGCGACCTTGCAGTGCAGGCTTGTTGGTGCTCTTTGCCTAACATGTGAGAGTATTGGACATAGTGAGTACACACAGAAAGGGCGCTATATAAAATAAGGTTTGTTTGTTGATCAGAGAGGTGTCAGTGATTTGTGCTGCTGCTGCCTCAGAGATTAAACGTCCTGCCCTGAAATCCCAAACCCCTGTGTTATTGTCTGTCTGGAGTTTCTACATTCTCTCTGAGTCCGCAAGGGTTTTTCTCTGAACTCTGGAGTTTTCATGCCACACCCCAAAGACATGCGTTACGCAAATTCTGATGTGATGACCCAGTGTCTGTGATGGGCTGGCGTCTCTGGATCCAAGAAAATGTTCCTTCAAAACATTACTGGACTGAAATGTGAACACATTGAGAAAACTGACTGTTGCTTTTTATTTTGACTTGGAGAAATACCTCGGGGTGTCCTGTGGAAGGTTTTTTGGGAATATGGCGTGCTGGGCTATTTGGTCCCTGTACAACAGGAGCAAGAATTTGGTTTGCATTGTCAGCAGTCAGTTGTTCCTGCTGGGTGTGGGACTCCTCTGAGGTTGCCATTTGTCACTGATCTTATTCATAATTTTTATATACAGAATTTCTAGGCACAGCCAAGGGGAGACAGGGATCCATTTTGGTGATCTCATGATCACATTTCTGCTTTTTGCAGAGGATATGTTCCTGTTGACTTCATCAGGTAGTGACCTCGGATGTTTTACAGCTGCGAGTAAAGCTATCTGGATGAGGATCAACACCTCCAAGTCTAAGGTCATGCTTCTCAGCCAGGTTAGGCCAGAGGTGCTATCTAAAGCATCTCAGGGTCATGTCCACGAGTTAGGTAAGAAGAGACCAAGAGATTGACAGGCAGATCAGAGCAGCGTCAGCAGTTATACAGACATTGTAACTGGTCAGTTGTGCTGAAGAGGAAACTGAGCCAAAAGGCAAAGTTCTCAGTTTACCAGTTGATCTACATTCTTACCCTTGCCTATGGCCACAAACCTTGAGTAGTAATTAAGAGAACAAGATCACAAATACTCAAACAGTAAAATGACCTTCGTCTGTGGGGCATCTGGGCTTAACCTTAGAGACAGAGGTGGCCTTGGGCTGACTAAGCCCACGTGGGGCCGGTTACGTCAAAAAATGCTGTTACCGGTATGTGTGGACTGTATAAACTTGTGTGGGGATTTAATAAAAATAATGTCAGCATACACCGGATTTTCTCTTTACAGTATTGAGCAAAATGTTTGCGAGATAACTTTATTTACTCTCTATATATAAAATCCTAAGCCTAAGAGTGCAATGATTTTTTGCAACAAATTTATGTGACTTTTTTGTCACGCTTTAAATCATGCTTATTTTAAAACCTACATGTTGTGAGAAATCAGTCTTGAAGAAAATAACTCCAAACAAAACAGATAAAGATTCGGGGATCGTCCCCATATATTTTCATCCAGACAATAATAAAGAAACGGATTCTAAAGACTTTTCAGTACATAGAATGTTTTACTGAAGACTGAAGAAATGATGGGACAGGAAATGGTTGGCAGGAAGTGACGTTTGGAGACAGGAGGCGGAACCAATGTTGTCAGAAGTCGACAGAAGTGAAGGACCGTGGAACCGGAAGTGACGTCATCGTAATTGACCGGAAGTGACATCATCACGGCCATTTTTAACCCAGAAATGTAGATCTTTACTGTTCTTCTGATTTTCTGTAGAGGTAAAGAGATTCAGGTAAGTACCACGTGATGATCCTTTGTCTCGCAATAATTCAGTCACCTTTAGGCTCTTTGACTGCCTCCAACTCTCACGTGTATGACAATGTATATGTTTGGTATCATTTTTTTTAGAATTTATTGAACTTTAACATGATGTGATGTTGTGAGATGCTCAGATTCTTATTCCATTTTTAAATTATAAACTAAAAAATATCAAGAACTCACGTCCTGTAAGATGACACTTTGTGCCAAGAGATTTAACCACGGCCAGGGTCGGAAATAAAAGACAAAGAGTAGGACAGCTGCTGTACAGGTTTTTAAATCTGCGTGAGATGCAGATCATGTGGCAACCCAGCAGCTGATCAAGCAAAGAGGAGGTAAAAAAAAACCTGTACAATGGTATCTTGAGAAACGAGTGCCCCAACATACAAGTTTTTTGAGATACAAGTCGTCACTAGGTCGATTTTTTGCCTTGAATTATGAGCCAAAATTCGAAATACGAGCCATCAAAGAGCTTGTCGCCGCACATTCCGAGGAACTGACGATGGAGGAGCTGACGAAACTACAGACGCGGCAACATACGGAGGTTCTGCAGGAGATCGGTATCGCAGGGGAGGTTATCTCTTAAAGTGATATAAAGGAAGTGTTTGCAATCTGGGAAAAAGTTTCGAACTTTAAAGAAAAGAAACACCCTGACAAAGTTGCAACTGATCGCGCAGCGGCGCTATTTAATGACACTTGCCTAACTCATTTCAGACACATGCTAAAGGGGAGGACTAAACAAAGCTCCTTGGACAGGTTTCTATTGAAAAGCCCTGCTAATGAAAGTGTCAAAGCATGGCAAAAAAGAAAAAAAACTAGTGAAGAAGAAAATTAAGTTAAACAAAAGTGAAGCGAAAGAAAAAACATTACAATATGTTAATCGGCTTCACCAACATCTTTTTATTTCTTTAGATTCTCTTTTATGTATTAGGTTTTATTTTGTTTGTATATAATATTTGTTCTTTATAAATACATTTTTCTTATGTTGAAAACATTTAACAAAATGTTGGGGTGGTTTTTTGGGGGCTGGCACGAATTAATCTCATTTCAATTAATTTCAATAGGGAAAACTGATTTGAGATACGAGCATTTCTTGTCTCCACACATACCGCTTAGAGTTAAGGCCAAAAAGTTCTATCTTGGTCTCTTCAGACCAGAGAATCTTATTTCTCACCATCACAGAGTCCTTCAGGTGTCTTTTAGCAAACTCCATGCAGGCTGTCATGTGTCTCGCCTCTCCTCAGTGTGTGGAGACAACCAGGCACTGCTCATCACTTGTCCAATACAGTCCCCACAGTGAAGCATGGCGGTGGCAGCATCATGCTGTGGGGGTGTTTTTTCAGCTGCAGGGATAGGGCGACTGGTTGCAATCGAGGGAAAGATGAATGCGGCCAAGACCTTCTCCAGAGTGCTAAGGACCTCAGACTGGGCCGAAGGTTTACCTTCCAACAAGACAATGACACTAAGCACACAGCTAAAATAACGAAGGAGTGGCTTCACAACAACTCTGTGACTGTTCTTGAATGGCCCATCCAGAGCCCTGACTTAAACCCAATTGAGCATCTCTGGAGAGACCTAAAAATGGCTGTCCACCAACGTTTACCATCCAACCTGACAGAACTGGAGAGGATCTGCAAGGAGGAATGGAAGAGGATCCCCAAATCCAGGTGTGAAAAACTTGTTGCATCTTTCCCAAGAAGACTCCTGGCTGTATTAGCTCAAAAGGGGGCTTCTACTAAATACCGAGCAAAGGGTCTGAATACTTAGGACCAGGTGATATTTCAGTTTTTCTTTTTTAATAAATCTGCAATAATTTCAAAAATTCTTTTTTTTGTCTGTCAATATGGGGTGCTGTGTGTACATTAATGGGGAAAAAAATTATTTAAATGATTTTAGCAAATGGCTGCAATATAACAAAGAGTGAAAAATTGAAGGGGGTCTGAATACTTTCCGTACCCACTGTATATGCTGGAAAAGATAACTTGACAAATCCGCTCGAACGGGGCATGTGGACCTCACAAGCGGGGCTCCCTTAGGCATGGAGCCTGTGGTGGCCACCCCATGTGCCACCCCCAAATGCCACTTTTGCTTAGAGATAGGATGAGAAGCACAGGAGAAGCTCAAAGTAGGACCGCTGCTCCTCCACATTGGAGCCAGTTAAGGTGATTCTGGCCTCCTGCATGCCTTCCTTCAGAGTTTTTTTTAGGCGCATACCCAACCGGAAAGGCGATCTTTGGGGCAGACCTAGGACATGCTGGAATGATTCTAGTTTTCTAGCTGGCCTGGGAATACGTTGGTGTTCCCCAGTGGAGCTTTAAAAGGGATGCCTGGCTATCTTTGCTTAGACTGCTGCCCCCATGACCTGGACCAAATAAGTGACAGAAAATTGAAGGATGAGCTTTTGTTTTTAACAGACACATAATAAAAATGTATAATGCAATCTCCATGTTTGCATCTATGAAGTTCAGTTGTGTGGAGATATGCGGAGATGTGCAGTTTGGGGAGCTGGTATCTTGTCGCCACTTGCCAGGACAATGCGTGGGTGAAGCAGCATCACACGCAAAGGAAACTTGCATATACATCTGTGTGAGTTATAAATGCCAGCTGATCCATCAGCTTGTCTTTGGGCTATAGGAGTAAACTCGGGTCTCCAGAAGAGAAGCCACACAAAAAGCAGCACAACCCAGAATGACATCTGCAAGCCAAGCACTTAGACTGTTACCCACTGTACCCATCATTAAAAGAATGAATCATAGTTCAGTATGCAGTGTTGTCAAACTGGCTGTCGAATGAGCATGAGCTCTGGTTGTTTTTTTTTTTTCAAAAGACTGGTGATGATGACAGGGAAACAAATGGAAGGCAATTTGCCAAGCCATCAAAGCAATGCAGAAAGGTCGCCTTCCCATCTCATAAATCAGGATATACAGGCTGCAGAACTGCACTTCACGGTCCGTCCCAACCCTCTGACACAAAGAAGAGCAATTGAAGTTACCTATCCTTACTTTGGGTGTAGCCCCGATGAATTAGCATTCCGGTATGGAGATTTTTGGCTAGTTGCACCTTCATTACTTCTCGCTTTAAGCTTCTCTTATGGCAAAGTAAGGATTTGGAAAATAGTGAATCAAAAAAAATAAATAAATAAAGGGGAGCAAATTTCAAAAAAGCTGTCATGGCTAATCCCAGAGTTTTCAACAGAATAAAAGGAAAGCATCCCACACCCTTATAATTTCAATTTAATTGCTCTACACACAGATTCTAAGGCGAGCCCTTTCCCAGCACACTTTGTCAATTCAAGATAAAGCTTGAAGCACACTCCCAGCCACTCATACGCACAGACGGACAATAAAGTCCCATGTACCTTTACATATAGATGCTTCTTTTCTTTTTTTCGTTTTTTTTCCATGCATGTACCGGATGTGCGTGCATGTGTGTGTATGTGTGTGTCTTAGTACACCTGATCTAAGGCAAACATTTGGGACTAAGTACACAAGCCAATACTTAACTAGGAATTGTCAGGTTAGATTCCTTTCTGCTTTATTTGGCTTCTTTTTCTGCTCTTAAGAAAAGAAAAAAAAAAAAAAAAAAAATCCCAGCTCAGTGACGTCGCCGCCTTGGCCTGACCCTCGGTGTCTTCCCACATGTCAGCCCTGCCAAGCCAGTCAGTGAGCAGGTTGCAAACCCAAGCTTGCTGGAGTCTTTTGTAACCGCTCAGCCGCACAGGTGGACGTGTGAGGATTTGTGCCAAATAGTTTTGGTTTAGAGGGAGGGGTGGGAGTGCATTCTTATAACGTCTCTTGGAAAGGCTTAATTTTCCTTTCATGAATCAGTGACAATGCAGTGCCTCAACCACAAAGCCAAGCACTTCTCTTGTGTGTCTTGAAGGACACGGCTGTGCTGCCCTGACAGGCTGGAACGCAGAAGAAAACTGAAAACCGGGAGACCTGTGACACAAGGTCAGCGCTTTGGATTTCCTTGTTTTTTTTTTTTTTTGTTTTTAATTTCATATCAGCGTATGCTGTTTTTGGGGAGAGATTGTATTGAGACTGCTTAGTTGTGGATGAGCAAGGCTTCATTATATGATATATTTATTATATGCACACATATTCATACAATGTATATAGTCTGTCAGATGGCTTCTTCAAGCTGCGCTCTAGGCAAACTCAAAATCTTCCGTTTCTTTAAACTACTGATGAACTGGAGCAAAATAATTAGTTTGTCGCTCGAAGATGTATGGTCGGTTGCTTTTCGATTCACGGGATTAATGGAAATGTAATTATTCCTTTATTTTGGGTTAATGCAGAAATGAACGCCGCTGGAACTTCTGATATACTTCATTCCTGGGACAGGCAACTCACATCTCTGTCATTCGCGTACATTTAGGGACGGCATATGCTGCAGGTGTATGTCTCATTTATACATTTAAATGAATTTGAAATAATAAGGTAAATATTTAGAACTATTTTAATCTGTATTTATAAGTCTATCCTTTTTTGAACACTCAGTATCACGAAGAATGGAGACTATTCTGCCACTTGAGACAAGACAGGAACCGACTCTAAATGAGACACCAGTCCACTACAGGGCACACTTAACTCGTACAAATCGAATTTCCAAATGAAAACTAACCTAACCAGCACCAAGAAAATCTAACATCCGTACATTTTCTAAATCGGCTTACCCAGAGCTACACTCTTAAAAATTAAAGGTGGCAAAGCGGTTCTTCGGAGATATCTCCTAGGTAGGGGGGTGCCGTCCACATGATGGTTCCAGAAACAACCTTTATTAATTAGTTGAGCAACAGGTTCAATAAGTAGATAATAACTGATTTGTAAAATTGAAGTGGGTTCCTGATTTTAACTCTTTGAGGGCTGAACAATTGTTTCACACATAAATCAACATAAAACATCCGTTGCTGTGGCTTCTGTCGGTGCCTGTTCGCCATTTCTGGAAACTGCACGGGGACGGCTCGGCGGGTAGCAGGGATGCACGACAGGGTGGCTGCCCGGCAAGCGCAGTGCGACACGATCTGGTTTGTACCTCTTGTCATTGTAAGTGGTGGTCCTTCCAGGTGAACGTTGCCGCGGGCGCATCAGCTACACGAACGCGTTCAGTGCCACGATCAGCCGGGGCGTGATCAGCTAATCCCAGTACCTAACTTTTGTTCTGGATCTCCCGATCACTTAAATCCCACAAGTCAGAGTCTGATTCAGCGCTAATAAGCAAAATGTCATCCACTATGGCTTTGTGCATCTGCTTTAGTCTCTTACCAGATGTCGATGCCATTTTAGAGGTTGCTTGCTCTTCGTTACTCATGCACGTGTAGGGAATCCAGGTCAAATCAAGGAAGCTAACTTTCCTTCTAGCAAAGAGAGTTGAACTAAAACATAACAGCGAGTTTTGTCGCAGTTTTACGGCTGATTAACATCCTCTATTCCTAAATTTTCGACAAAAGTCGACATCCGCCCTGAAAGAGTTAAATGGACCCTTACTGCAACCAATAACACAGAATAAGTTCAGATTTTCTTTCTCTTTTGCCAACTACACATTAACGATTTCTGTTTACCCACATGTTAGCAACTTTTTGAAACCTAAAGAAGCAATTTCATATGCAAGGCACCTTTCTCAGATTTAAGTGGTTCTTATTTGAGCAACGGTCCTGTCAGGAGCCACACAATCCAGTAAAGTGCCATTCTAGAAGCTGTAGTAGAGTGTAACATTAATTCTCATACTCACTTAATCAAATTCAGGAATGAAGGTAGCTGGAGCCCTGGGTCCAAGTAGGAACCAACCGTGCCTGGCAAGCCAGCCATCACACGGCTCACTCATGCCGATTTCACAGATTAGCCCGACATGCACCTTTTTCGAAATTTGAAAGGGAAGCAGGAGGAAGACCCTTACAGACACGGAGAATGTGCAGACTCCACGCAGACAGGGAGCCTTTGTGATGCTGAATGCAGTGGCTGTCTTTAAAGCAGTGGCTGTCAGACCTCACCTGGCTACAGATTTTATTCCATCCAGCTACTGTTTTTAATTGGACTCCTAGCCTAATGAAGCAGTTTTTATGTTTTGCTGTCAATGTAGAAACTGCAAAACTATGTGTTGATCAATTTGTTTTAGAATCTGTCAAGTATGTATGTATATTCGACTTGATGTTTTCTTGGAGGAAATAAGTGGAGATAGGACTGGCGAGCTTTGCTGGGCTGAATGGCCTGTTCTCGTCTAGAGGGTTCTAATGTTATATTACATGGAGATAATTTAGGTTTTATTATTAACTAGGGGGGCTTCGCCCTCTGCTTGCTTCGCTTGCCATCCCCTTTCCCTTCCTCCGCCAGCGCTATCTGCCGTTGTGAAGAGGGGGGCTGAAGGCACCCCAAGGAGACTCAGTCACTCCTCCGAAACCCCCTCTTAAACAGTGATACAATGGGAAACAAATACAGTCGTTTTCTTACCTCCTCTTTGCTCGATCAGCTGCTGCCGTGCGGCGTGATCTGTACTTCGCTCGCCTACCCCTCCCGCCAGTGCTATTTGCCTTTGTGAACAAGGGGGGCTGAAGGCACCCCAAGGAGACTCAGTCACTCCTCCGAAAGCTCCTCTTAAATGGTGATACAGTGGGAAACAAATACAGTTGGTTTTTTTTACCTCCTCTTTGCTCGATCAGCTGCTGGCTTGCTGCTCCTGCTGTGCCGCATGATCTGCATCTCATGTGATTTTTTGAACACCTAAAAGCCTGCACAGTAGCTGTGTACGGTGACTTGATGTTTATGTGCACATCAGAGCGCTTTGTTTACTGAATTTCTTATACTTTGTACCCAGTGGGGCCAGGATTTGCTGCAGTAGCATGTGGTCTTGTACTGGAGTAAGCGGGCTTGAAAAATGAATGAATACATAATTAATAAATTGTCTTTTATTACATTTTTAATCATGTGTTTTTAAACATTATATGTCAATTTCTTCATTTATTATCACAAAAAATCCTTCTCAAGGTTATGGGAATGCCACCAGTCTTTTACAGTAGCTGTCCTTTTGCCTCACTGCCTTGTCTCTCTTGTCCCTCACACATCCTCAAACACTATGCGATCTCTTTTTTCTCTTATTATTATTTCACCGAGTAATATTTTCCATTTGTTTGCGCTAATGCGATCTTTACTCTCATTTTGTTAAGACTTTCTAATTTCGTATTTCCATTATCTCTAACCTCTAATATTTATCACGGGACTTTCTTCGAAAGGTTGTAAGTATAACATGACTTGTCCGTCTCGCGGGATGTGAAAGTGACTCTCTGTCTCTCTTTCAAAGATCAGATCTCGTTTTTTTTGTTTTTTTTAACAGTTTTAATTATCATCCTGATTTTCATTCAGCTTTATCAAGCGTCTGCTGGTGGGCTGGCGCCCTGCCCGGGGTTTGTTCCTGCCTTGCGCCCTGTGTTGGCTCCCATGACCCTGTAGTTAGGATATAGCGGGCTGGATAAAGACAGACTGACTGACTTTATCGAGCGTTCCAGTTATTTATTCCATTATTTACTATTGAGCAGGATCGGGAGTCTGATGCTGAAGTAGTTTAAGCCTTTTAGCATTCAGTGTGTCATTTATTTTGGGTGTCTTCTCTTCTTGTTGCTCATTGTCGTAATCAGGACACATTTATAGGAGTAAATTACACAGAAAAAAAAGCAAACAATGAACGGCAGTCAAACGTTTAGCATTTAAAGCTGTAGCAAAGATAGAAATGTTTGTAAATGTCTTATAAAAGTTCAAATCACACTACTGTGTGTGCACTTATGAATGGAGAAGAAAAACAGATTTTTAAATGAGATCAGTTAGAGGGAAAATGACTCAATGTTTGTGAAACTGGTTGGAATAAAAACCTGCGGCCACATGTGGTCCCCGGGGCTGAGTTTGAGAACCACAGCTTTAAAGTGTATAAATACATTTGTAGCAATCTATTTATAAAGTATGAGTTATGGTCAATCTTTATTTTATATAGCTGCTGCTGCAATGACAAAGAGTTTAGGAAGATTTGTTTGAGTCTTAGTCTTGCTTATTTTTAATGTCTTATTCTCTGTTGCTTTTGATGCTTACACCATCTGATCATTCTTGTATGGATTGTAATTTGCTTTGTAAGTTGCCTTGGATAAAGTGGTCTTCTAAATAATAATAATAATAATATTCATTTTTAACATTCCCATTGCCCCTGTCATGTTTTAGATCAGCTCCCCCCTCTCCTCCATATTGCCAATCAATATCACTTGTATACATATTTCTGTTTATTTTTTTATTATTTGAATTATCTTGCATTATACATTTGTACCAATCTTCTTGCCTTTAATTACTCTAATCTGTGTTTTACACAGTAGCTTGGATGATGTGTTCTATGAAACACTCTTCAAATGCAACAAAAACTGACTGATTGAATGACAATAAAACTGAAAAAAATCAAATTAGGAATAAAATTAATGTTAGCGTAAATAGATAGTAAAAAAGTTAACCTTGATGAGTAATTGATGGTAAAAGCTTAGGGACTTGAAGATCTTGACTTGAGATAATATTGAATGAGTTATGGCTATGGTGGGCTTCTTGAGAAGAGTCCCCCCCCCAATATAGTATTTTGTATGCATACAGTATGTGAACATGCACAAATAGTCCAATCAATATATCCATGATACTGCATGGCAGTTTGCTTTCTTAAGTTCTCTAAATACCATTCTTATGAAGCATGTGTCTAAAGGCACTATATAAAATAAAAAACGGATTAATTGAATGGGTGATGTTTGGCATATTGACACCATGATGCTGTCCTGTGACCCCGGGTTTATTTCCCAGTCGATGTGCTCTCTGTTTGGAGTTTGAGCATCCTCTCCATTTCCCAAAGTGTTTTCCCAGCTGTTCAAGTTTACTCCAAGATCTCAAAGATGTTCAGGCCAGGCTGGTGTACGGTGACTTGATGTTTATGTGCACATCAGAGCGCTTTGTTTACTGAATTTCTTATACTTTGTACCCAGTGGGGCCAGGATTTGCTGCAGTAGCATGTGGTCTTGTACTGGAGTAAGTGGGCTTGAAAAATGAATGGATACATAATTAATAAATTGTCTTTTATTACATTTTTTATTATGTGTTTTTAAACATTATATGTCAATTTCTTCATTTATTATCACCAAACTCCTTCTCAAGGTTATGGGAATGACAGCAGTCTTTTACTGGACGCACTCACACACTCTCATACAGGTGTGATGCCAGTTAGCCGAAAACGTACTCCTTAGAACTGAGCAGCACTGCGGTAAAGTCATTGGCACTACATCCTCACGGGTCAGGGTTTGACCCTCACTGGTCCAGTTAATCGCTCTGCAATGGTTACACTTCTTCTTGGGGATCTATCTACAGTGGTGTGAAAAACTATTTGCCCCCTTCCTGATTTCTTATTCTTTTGCATGTTTGTCACACAAAATGTTTCTGATCATCAAACACATTTAACCATTAGTCAAATATAACACAAGTAAACACAAAATGCAGTTTTTAAATGATGGTTTTTATTATTTAGGGAGAAAACAAATCCAAACCTACATGGCCCTGTGTGAAAAAGTAATTGCCCCCTGAACCTAATAACTGGTTGGGCCACCCTTAGCAGCAATAACTGCAATCAAGCGTTTGTGATAACTTGCAATGAGTCTTTTTCAGCGCTCTGGAGGAATTTTGGCCCACTCATCTTTGCAGAATTGTTGTAATTCAGCTTTATTTGAGGGTTTTCTAGCATGAACCGCCTTTTCAAGGTCAAGCCATAGCATCTCAATTGGATTCAGGTCAGGACTTTGACTAGGCCACTCCAAAGTCTTCATTTTGTTTTTCTTCAGTCATTCAGAGGTGGATTTGCTGGTGTGTTTTGGGTCATTGTCCTGTTGCAGCACCCAAGATCGCTTCAGCTTGAGTTGACGAACAGATGGCCGGACATTCTCCTTCAGGATTTTTTGGTAGACAGTAGAATTCATGGTTCCATCTATCACAGCAAGCCTTCCAGGTCCTGAAGCAGCAAAACAACCCCAGACCATCACACTACCACCACCATATTTTACTGTTGGTATGATGTCCTTTATTCTGAAATGCTGTGTTCCCAGATGTAACGGGACATTTGCCTTCCAAAAAGTTCAACTTTTGTCTCATCAGTCCACAAGGTATTTTCCCAAAAGTCCTGGCAATCATTGAGATGTTTCTTAGCAAAATTGAGACAAGCCCTAATGTTCTTTTGCTTAACAGTGGTTTGCATCTTGGAAATCTGCCATGCAGGCCGTTTTTGCCCAGTCTCTTTCTTATGGTGGAGTCGTGAACACTGACCTTAATTGAGGCAAGTGAGGCCTGCAGTTCTTTAGACGTTGTCCTGGGGTCTTTTATGACCTCTCGGATGAGTCGTCTCTGCGCTCTTGGGGTAATTTTGGTCAGCCGGCCACTGCTGGGAAGGTTCACCACTGTTCCATGTTTTTGCCATTTGTGGATAATGGCTCTCACTGTGGTTCGCTGGAGTCCCAAAGCTTTAGAAATGGCTTTATAACCTTTACCAGACTGATAGATCTCAATTACTTCAGTTCTCATTTGTTCCTGAATTTCTTTGGATCATGGCATGATGTCTAGCTTTTGAGGTGCTTTTGGTCTACTTCTCTGTGTCAGGCAGCTCCTATTTAAGGGATTTCTTGATTGAAACAAGTGTGGCAGTAATCAGGCCTGGGGGGGGGCTACGGAAATTGAACTCAGGTGTGATACACCACAGTTAGGTTATTTTTTAACAAGGGGGCAATTACTTTTTCACACAGGGCCATGTAGGTTTGGATTTTTTTTCTCCCTAAATAATAAAACCATCATTTAAAACTGCATTTTGTGTTTACTTGTGTTATATTTGACTAATGGTTAAATGTGCTTGATGATCAGAAACATTTTGTGTGACAAACATGCAAAAGAATAAGAAATCAGGAAGGGGGCAAATAGTTTTTCACACCACTCTATCTATCTATCTATCTATCTATCTATCTATCTATCTATCTATCTATCTGTTATATGGTGCCTTCCACATCTATCTATCTATCTATCTATCTATCTATCTATCTATCTATCTATCTATCTATCTATCTATCTATCTATCTATCTATCTATCTATCCCAAATATGTGCAGGTTAGTTAAACTAGCCTATGTGTGTATAAAGTAATTGTGACCTGTAATGGGTGGGCATCTCATTCAGGGCTCGTGTCTGAGTTATATAATATATTGGTTTGACTGAGTTCAGAAATGTATGCCTGTTTCTGTATTTCAGTATAGCTAGTGAGCAGTTTTCGGTTCAGCCGTGTAGCATAGTGGTTAAGGCTTTGGACTGCAGACCCTGAGGTTGTGGGCTCAGATCCCACTGTTGATGTACTGTGACCATCAGCAAGTCTCTTCAGCTGGCTGTTTTCCTATTGGAAAAACAAAAGAAATGCCCCCGTTTCATCTCAAATGCTGTTGATCATCTTGGCTAACAATATCAGCCACATATGTAAATAATAATAATAATTGAAATTTATAAATTTTGACATAAATGTTTGTATTTTATTGGTGCAAATATATGTATTTCAAGGACATATTCCATGTGTTTTTGTATGACATGTGGTAAATATTTTTATAATATGAACATATTTTTAAGTATATTTCAAAACAATATACATATACTTCATGTTGGATGGTTTTTAATCCTGATGCCAGCTGTCCAAGGCCAGTCACATTCTGAGAAGCGTCATCTCCTCAAAAGCAGTCTGTCTGAGGCGCATCCCTTCCATTTCAGACAGAGTGACAGAGTGACACTGATCACACAGAGATCATAACATGAGTGGAAAACAATATTTATTATATAAGAAAGCAACATGAAACAATCACACAAGAAGCTATATACAATGCTAAACTATTTCTTCAGCCTCCACTTAGCTGTAGAGACTGATGTGGTTTCTCTACTAATGGCAGTCTGATCTTCCCAGGGTTTGAGCACCTTACAGCTAAAGGCTCAACCTCCTACACAAGATGTATTTATTCAGGACATTTTAAGGAGGTCTACATTGTGAGACTACAACACATGGCCTGGCGTGACGTCACTAATACATCCTGTAAGATCTGAGCTAAAACATTTACAACTTTATATATGAGATGGACCATTAATTCCAAACTTAATTTAAAGCCAAGGAAGTGACTTGAGAACTGAAGTTATGGTAATACTTCTTAATTATCATACTTTCTGCCTTGTTATGAATTAACTGAAGAGGAATAAGTGAACAATTTGAAAAGCCTAAACATGACCCTTTACAGCAGTCAATTCTGCTTGCGACAAACGAATAAATAAACCTTTAAGATCCTGAAGCTAAAGAAGCCTCCTTAATTTTGCCGTATTTTTAAGGCAGTGAAAGCTGGTTTTCCATTGACTGAGGGTTAAATCAGTGTCAATGATAACTCCTACGTTTTGGAAAGATTCAGCTAGGTTACAATACAGACATTTTTAGACAGGAGTATTTAGTATTGTTGTAAAAATTCTCAGAGATATCAACCACTAAAAGAACTTCTGATTTTAAGGAGGAATATTTATCCTTCCTCCACTGTGTTGCATGAGTAAAGATGTTAATTAATGATGTGACTGAAGAAGTTATAAACACTCATATGAAAAAGTTTGGGAACCCCTCTTAATTCTTTGGATTTTTGTTTATCATTGGCTGAGCTTTCAAAGTAGCAACTTCCTTTTAATATCTGACATGCCTTATGGAAACAGTAGGATTTCAGCAGTGACATTAAGTTTATTGGATTAACAGAAAATATCCAATATGCATCATAACAAAATTAGAAAGATGCATAAATGTGGGCACCCAACAGAGATATGACATCAATACTTAGTTGAGCCTCCTTTTGCTCCGTTGAGCCTCTAGACGCTGTCCTCCTATAGCCTTTGATGAGTGTTTAGATTCTGGGTGGAGGTATTTTAGACTCCATTCTTCATACAAAATCTGTCCAGTTCAGTTCAATTTGATGGACAGCCTGCTTCAAATCATCCCATAGATTTTCAATGATGATATTCAAGTCAGGGGACTGTGACGGCCATTCCAGAACATTGTACTTCTCCTTCTGCATGAATGCCTTTGTAGATTTTGAACTGTGTTTTGGGTCATTGTCTTGTTGGAATATCCAACCCCTGCGTAACTTCAACTTTGTGACTGATGCTTGAACATTATCCTGAAGAATTTGTTGATATTGGGCTGAATTCATTCGACCCTTGACTGTAACAAGGGCCCCAGTCCCTCAACTAGCCACACAGCCACACAGCATGATGGGACCTCCACCAAATTTGACAGGTGGTAGCAGGTGTTTATCTTGGAATGCGGTGTTCTTCTTCCACCATGCAAAGGACTTTTTGTTCTGACCAAATAACTCAATGTTTTTGTCTCATCAGTCCAAAGCACTTTGTTCCCAAATTAATCTGGCTTGTCTAAATGATTATTGGCATACAACAAGCGACTCTGTTTGTGGCGTGAGTGCAGAAAGGGCTTCTTTCTCATCGCCCTGCCATAAAGATGTTCTTTGTGTAAATTGTGCTGAATTGTAGAATGATGTACAGATACACCATCTGCAGCGAGATGTTCTTGCAGGTCTTTGGAGGTGATCTGTGGGTTGTCTGTAACCATTCTCACAATCCTGCCTCTGCATATGCCACTCCTGTACTTTTCTTGGCCTGCCAGACCTGAGTTGGTTTAACAGCAACTGTGCCTGTGGCCTTCCATTTCCTGATTCCATTCCTTACAGTTGAAACTGACAGTTTAAACCTCTGAGATGGCTTTTTGTAGCCTTCCCTAAACCAGGAGACTCAACAATCTTTGTTTTCAGATCTTTGGAGAGTTGCTTTGAGGATCCCATGCTGTCTGTCACTCTTCAGAGGAGAGTCAATGGGAAGGAAGCACAACTTGCAATTGACCACCTTAAATGCCTTTTATCACTCATGATTGGACACTCCTGTCTATGAAGGCTTAACGAGCCAATCCAACCAATTTGGTGTTGTCAGTAATCAGCATTGAGCAGTGACAGGCATTCAAATCAGCACAATGACAAGGGGACCCACATTTTTGCTCAGCCAGTTTTTCACATTTGATTTAATTTCATACAACTAAATACTGCGTCACTAAAAATCTTTGTTCAGAAAACACCGCAGTACTCAGATGTTCCTAAGAAATGAAAGACATACCACTGTTATCTTTTTTGTTGAAAGGAGAGTCAATTATTATGCAGGCTGAGAGGGGTTCCCAAACTTTATTATACGACTGTAAATATTATATTTATTTATTTATTGATTGATTGATTTATCTATTTATTTATGTATTTAGTAGAAACCTTTATCCAAGGAGACCTATAAAGTGAGTTATACTATATACAATGAATGAAAGTGCAAGCGTCAAAAGCAATAGAGAACAAGTTGAAAGAAATTAGCATAAGGGAATCAGAACAACTACATAATTAAACCGGAAGCTAGAATACTACAAAAATCCATATTTCATTAATCTAAATATCGTAATCATCATATTTTATATTGTATATCATCCATATACATAAATATACTCTATGCTATTTATTTTCAAACCAGGGCAGATACAAGTATATATATATATATATTTGTCAGGGATGCCAGGGGCGACGACCCGGCCGGGACGTCCTGAAGGATTAGAAGAGGGTCTACGCCCGCCCTGGATCACGTGGGGGCCGCCACCCTGGTTGCTTTGGGGGCCACGGGTAGAGGGCTTGGAAGCCCACCCCTGTAGGGTCCCATGGTCACCGCCAGGGGGGCGCCCCGATGCCTTTGGAGCCCTGGACCTCAGCACTTCCGCCACACCAGGACGTGCTGGGGGGAAGAGAAGAAGGGACACCTGGAGAGCTTCCGGGAGTACAGCCGGCACTTCCGCCATACAGGGGCATGTCGGTGAGTGATTGCCGGAATTCACCTGGAGCACATCCGGGTGCTAATAAAAGGGGCCGCCTCGCCCGAAGAAAGGCATTGTGTGGCCAGGACTTTGGGGGGGTTTGTGTGCACTTTAAACTTGTAAATACTGTAAATAAACGTGTGGTGGTGGAAAACAACATGTCTGCCTGTCTGTGTCCGGTGGCACGTTCACTATATATATATATATATATATATATATATATATATATATATATATATATATATATATATATATATATATATATTAATAGTTAATTGTCTGTAGATAGATAGATAGATAGATAGATATGAAAGGCACTATGTAGTATAGATAGATAGATAGATAGATAGATAGATAGATAGATAGATAGATAGATAGATAGATAGATAGATAGATAGATGTTTTTGTCCTTAGTGATAGCTGTAGTTACGTACATTTTATCTCTCGAGCTACATCACATCACCTCTTTAGTTCGTAACAATAGTGGAGGAAGTAGAGCTGAGGCTGACAAGTCCAGAGTGGTAATGATGTCAGCCATCCTCCAAAGAGTTCTTCTCCATTCTGGGGCACATGGAAGTTGTGTCAAAGGTCGTGTCACACCCAAATCCTTCCCATTAAGTATTTTAGTCAGACCCATTCTGTGTCACACGCCCAGTGCTCACGTGCTTGACAATATCTATAACTAAGGGGCTCTGCCCTCTGCTCGCTAGCCATTTTGCAGCTGTCGCTCGTGTATTGGGGAGTGGATGTACAAATTAAACAGATTGTTACTTTCATGGGAATTGTTACATATGCATAATAGGCCTAACTATTTACATTACAGTGAGCAATTAACCATTGTAAAAAACAGTAAAACAATAAATTGAAAGAAATTTATGTTTCATGTTGCGTTAGAGGTATTCGTTGCATTATACGTTTTCATTCTGTTTGGCTGTGAAATTAACACGCAAATACTTTTTAAACTTACATTTTTACTGTAAAACCTAAGTAAAAACAATATTTGGAATTAAGTTTTTGTCAATATCGCTTTGAATTTTGATTCCGTGTTTGGACTTACATCGTGACAACGCAACGTATAACTGCCCGTGAGTGAATTTCGTTTCTTTCTCTCTAATAAATAAACAGACTTTTTTGAATGTTTGTCCCTGTGATTTATTTGTCATAGCTAAAGCTATTCTAATGAGAAACTGTAAACGTTTTAATATGAATGGCATATCAAGATCTCCTTCGGTGTCTAATGTTATCCCCTGAAGATGTACTACATTACCTTTCTTGTCGCCTGTTAAAATTTCACATGTCAGAACAGTTCGACCAATTTTGAATACAACTAATCTTGTCCTACTGCATAGCCCATCACTCAGACATAAATTACGCAATAACATTACAATACGTCCTTCTTTCTACAGTAATTCAGCCGGTGGAAGACTGGACAGTGTTAATGGTTGTAGATATTCTACAGGATATTGTGAGTTCATGCTTTCATCTTCTGCACAAGTTGTTCCAGAATAGTCAATTGATGCGCATTTAACCAATTTGCCATTTAACCGATGGACAATTTTCACTCAAATTCGTTTTACTTCATTGTTTCTCTGTGCTAGGATTGCCTGTGTACTCATTTCTTCTGTTGATAACTCTTCAGGATGAAATTCTTCATTAAGATTTGGACATAATAAGTCTTATTTTATTGGGAACTTAAAGTGAGGAAAACATAAAAATTTATAAGAGCTGAGAGCGCAGTAACTGTGTCTGACAAAAGCATTCACACGAATGAGGAGTGAGAGGACCGTGGGCATGGGCCGTTGTAACATAAATGGTTGAGATGAGGCCTGGACTTGATTAAATCTCTTGGCAACAGTCTCATCTCGCGGGAATTGAATAAATCTCTTGGAAATAGTGTCGTCTCGTCTCAAGATTCTTTTTTTTTAATAGAGAGATGTAAAAAATGTAAAGTAGCCAAAAATTAGAAGGATCAATCCATTCTTAGTGAAAACCAGTCAAAACACCATTGTAGTGTCTTCTTGAAGATTCTTCATTCAACTAACACCTTACTTCCAGAAAAACTTGGGACACACAAGAGGCGAATCTTAGAAAGAGAAGAAATGACATCACTTATCGGGTGAGACTTCTTATTGTTCTGAGGATTGGAACAGAACTGCTAGTACATAATTAGTGCAATCTTTGTATTCTTTGCCTCTACAGTTTAAATTTAGTAAAGGTGAAAACAAACATAGTTAAATATTAATATTAAAAATATTATAAAATGAATATTTAATTAATGTTTTAAATAATATTATATTAATGAGTATGGGCGGCATGGTGGCGCAGTGGGAGCACTGCTGCCTCGCAGTAAGGAGACTTGGGTTCGCTTCATGGGTCCTCCCTGCGTGGAGTTTGCATGTTCTCCCCATGTCTGCGTGGATTTCCTCCCACAGTCCAAAGACACGCAGGTTATGTGGATTGGCAATTCTAAAGTGGATGTAGTGTGTGTGTGTGTTCCCAGAGAGGACTGGGCAGTCTAATGGTCTGGAATCCCTACAGATTTTATTTTTTTCTTCAGCCGTCTGGAGTTTTTTTTTTTCTGTTTTTTCTGTCCACCCTGGCCATCGGACCTTACTCTTATTCTATGTTAATTAACGTTGACTTATTTTATTTTCTTACTGTGTCTTTTATTTTTCTATTCTTCATTATGTAAAGCACTTTGAGCTACTTTTTGTATGAAAATGTGCTATATGAATAAATGTTGTTGTTGTTGTTAACGCCCTGCCTGGGATTGGTTCCTGCCTTGCGCCCTGTGTTGGCTGGGATTGGCTCCAGCAGAACCCCACGACCCTGTGTTCGGATTCAGCGGGTTGTAAAATGGATGGATTAATGAGTAGTTATCAGAATTTATATATTTCGATGACATATGGCAGCAGAGTAGGTTCACAGCAACTTCAGTTATCAAGCAGACTGCTTCTCAATCAAAACAATGAAACTATATAACTTATTATGCAGTTGATTTTCTTTTCTCATTTTTATACTGTATGTAAGTGATATCTTCCATTTTCATATCAGCAGCATATTTTCGGTTTCTTCTATCCTTTGCTGAATGTATTTCTTTTGAAACCTACGAAGTGTTAACTTTATTCCTAATTGTTGTTTATTGGCAGTCAGAATGGTTCTGTCAGTCATTTTTTTCAGGTCGTACCCTCAGGTGATGATGGTGCAGTCAGTTAAATAGTCTGAGTAGCCCACAGTAATTGTGGCCTTACACCTGAGTTCACGAGACTCTTCAGATCCTGCCACAGCGTGTTTACTGAAGGAGAGGGAGGTGTGGGGCTGGGAGGGTCTTGTAGGTGTGATGGGACACCTTATCAGGGCCTACATTGGCTCCTTAGCTGACCTGCTGTGACTCTGTTCAGGTGCACAGGCTGCCAGTCCACTGCCTTTCTGTCGAGTTCTCAGACTGTGTAAAGCATCTTGTTTTGGAAGATGACAAAGGAGGCGAGTGTTTCTGTCGGAACTAGCTCATGGCCTACTTCTGGATGTTCTTTTGTGCATTATATTTTAGCCATCATTCCTTTGATCTTTTATTTTTTAAGGGCTATCGGAGGAATGTATGGAGGTGTAGTGGTTACCTCACTGCTCTGGGTTTGGATCCTGACTCGTGTACATAACTTTAGAGTTTGCAATTACAGGGTATGGCATAAAGATCTCCCACATTTTGAAGGGGTATAAAAAAATGAATGAAGCTATCTAAAAAAAGTGTATATAAACTGCTCAAAAAAATGAAAGGAACACTTTGAAAACACATCAGATCTCAATGGGAAAAAGAAATCCTCCTGGATATTTATACTGATATAGACTGGGTAATGTGTTAGGAATGAAAGGATGCCACATCGTTTGATGGAAATGAAAATGATTAACCTACAGAGCCCTGAATTCAAAGACGCCCCAAAAATCAGAGTGAAAAAATGATGTGGCAGGCTAGTCCATTTTGCCCAAATTTAATTGCAGCAACTCAAAATGGTACGCAGCACTTTGTATGGCCCCTGTGTTCTTGTATACATGCCTGACAACATCGGTGCATGCTTCTAATGAGATGACAGATGGTGTTGTGGGGGATCTCCTCCCAGATCTGGACCAGGGCATCACTGAGCTCCTGGACAGTCTGAGGTGCAACCTGGTGGCATTGGATGGACCAAAACATAATGTCCCAGAGGTGTTCTATTGGATTTAGGTCAGGAAAGTGTGGTGGCCAGTCAATGGTATCAATTCCTTCATCCTCCAGGAACTGCCTGCATACTCTCACCACATGAGGCCAGGAATTGTCGTGCACCAGGAGCCACTGTACCAGCATAGGGTCTGACAATGGGTCCAAGGATTTCATCCTGATACCTAATGGCAGCCAAGGTGCCTTTGTCAAGCCTGTAGCGGTCTGTGTGACCCTCCATGGATATGCCTCCCCAGACAATCATTAACCCACCACCAAACTGCTCATGCTGAATGATGTTACAGGCAGCATAATGTTCTCCATGGCTTCTCCAGACCCTTTCACTTCTGTCACGTGCTCAGGGTGAACCTGCTCTCATTTATAAAAAGCACAGGGCACCAGTGGTGCATCTGCCAATTCTGGTATTCTATGGCGAATGCCAATCGAGCTGCATGCTGCTGGGCAGTGAGCTCAGGGCCCATTAGAGGACATGGGGCCCTTGGGTCACCCTCATGAAGTCTTTCTGGTTGTTTGGTCAGAGACATTCACACCAGTGGCCTGCTGGAGGTCATTTTGTAGGGCTCTGGCAGTGCTCATCCTGTTCCTCCTTGCCCAAAGGAGCAGATACTGGTCCTGCTGATGGGTTATGGACCTTCTATGGCCCTCTCCAGCTCTCCTAGAGTAACTGCTTGTCTCCTAGAATCTCCTCCATGCCCTTGAGATTGTGCAGAGAGACAAAGCAAACCTTCTGGCAATGACACGTATTGATGTGCCATCCTGGAGAAGTTGGACTACCTGTGCAACCTCTGTAGGGTCCAGGTATCACCTCATGCTACCAGTAGTGACACTGACTGTAGCCAAATGCAAAACTAGTGAAGAAACAGTCAGAAAAGATGAGGAGGGAAAAATGTCAGTGGCCTCCACCTGTTAAACCATTCCTGTTTTGGGGGTCATCTCATTGTTGCCCCTCTAGTGCATCTGTTGTTAATTTCATTAACACCACAGCAGCTGAAACTGATTAACAACCCCCTCTGCTACTTAACTGACCAGATTAATATCCCATAAGTTTCATTGACTTTATGCTATACTCTGATTAAAAAGTGTTCCTTTAATTCTTTTGAGCAGTATATTTCTGAAAAGTACATAAAAAATAGTTTTGTTTCAATGGGTTTGAAAAATCATATCCGACAAATGGAGGCCGTCATTGGCAATACATCGCTGAAGACATTCCCGGAAGTTCTCCATCATTATCTGGATCATCTCAGGCAGAATGGTTTCGATTTCCTCTCTGATACTTTCCTTCACAGAGGTCGAGGATGATATTTGAAAACCTTTTCTCTTTAGGTATCCCCGAAGGAAAAAGTCAAATGGGCTTAAATCTGGTGACCGTGCCGGCCACTCCACGTCTCCCCTTAAAGAGATCAAATACCCAGGGAACATTTCCTTCAACACTCCGAGCGAACGTCATGCTGTGTGAGCTGTAGCCCCGTCCTGTTGCAACCACACATGGTCTCTCCTGTGATTTTTTTTTTTCAGTGTGGACCCAGTTGCCTGGAGGTTATAAATCCATAGCAAAATCGGATGCATTTTGACAGAGCGCAAAGTATGTATGGAACACTCTCTGCATCACAGAACGGCTGTTAACATAATACGCTTGAACAACAAAGCCCCGATGTTCACAGGTCCAAATCATGAAGGGTACTGAAAACACCAGAGCCTAACCTACCGAATGAGACCAACCCCACCTCTCTGCCCTCACTACAGCCCGCACAGTTCTCCCTCGAAATGCCCTACTTTGTATCATACTAGATGTCCCCCGCAACTCTGCCCACGTAGTAGTGAAACAAGACAAACTTTATAAACCATTAAAAAAATGATGTCATAATTTATATTGAGGAGAATTTATATTGATAGCTTTCGTATCCAAGGGCCTGTTGATTTACAATATTTTTGGTTTCACTATCAGGGGCAAAAATGTAGCTGTGAACTCTTTGGCAAAAATGTAAAGAGTTGTCGAGGTATCTCTGGCAAAGCGGAAGGTAGTGTGGGGAACAGCCCGGACACAGACAGGTCGACATCGTTGATTGCACCACAACACGTTTATTTACACTAATGTACAAATCAGTGACTCACACAACCCAGTGCTGCAGCACTAATCACCCCAAGTCCAGGCCTCTTCCAAATGCCTTTCTCTTCTCCACTCCTCTCCTCCGAGCTCTGTCCTTCTCCTCTCCCGACTCCAGCCAACGAATGGAGGGAGGCGGCCCCTTTTTTTCCCCACCCGGATGTGCTCCAGGTGCCTCCCAATAATCTTCTGCCGGCACTCCCCAGTGTGGCGGAAGTACCGGCTGTGCACCCGGAAGCACTCCGGGTGTCCCCGATCTTCTTCCACTCAGCACTTCCGGGTTCCTCAGGCATTCTTGCGCCAAAAAGGGCAGTGACCACAGGCCCCTATAGGGTTGAGCTTCTAAGTCCCCAAAGCCAACAGGGCGGTCACCCTCAACATGGTCTGGAGGAGGCATCAGCCCTCCTCCGGTCCTCCTGGGTGTCCCGGCTGGGTACCACCCCCAGCCACTCGTCACAGTAGGTATGCTCCACCATCAAACATTGGCACTGTATCTGATCGTGTTCAGTTCTGACGTGAGAGTGAAAACACGAGTGGCGAGAAGAGCGTGTGGCCGTGATATCTCTGCCAAAGAGCAGGTACCCTCTAAAACACACATAGCTGTGATCTCTCCCTCTCTCTCTCTGCTAAACAAGCAGATATCGCTAGCTAAGCGGAGGCAAGGTACACTCCAGCACGTGGCAAGAGGTAGAGCGACTCGAACACAGGCTGGCGCGTAAGTGAAGAGAGCACCACCCGGCTCCCAACTCCTGAGGTCCCACCTCCCCCTCCCCTCGGCTCGCAGCCTGTCTCTCAAATTCGCTCGAATAAATCAGTGCCAAAACCGAATTATAATATTTAGCACGATCAACTGGAATGTTCAAGCAATTTATGGAAAAAAAACGATCTAATTCCGTGTTTCCTATGGGAGTGTTAGCTCCGTGGAAATGTGTTCTTTTAAAATTGTGGCATATTAAATAATTAAACAATATCATAATATACCAGAAAAGGCGATATCCCTCCCATCGTGATTACGGCAGTACAAGAATCACATGAGAAACAATATCTTTTAGCTTACATTTACTGACGGTTAACGCGGTTACAGACGGAGAGGCACATGGACAGACTTAATCCAGGTGGGAAATCTGGATCAACACAGTCAGCCATTTTCACGTCACCACGCTGGGAGGTTTTTCTTCGAACTTAGTCGATTCCGCCTCTAAGGGTCTGGCTGTTGTCCAAGCCTTTATAATGTCTTGCTTCACTTGCTGGTCTTCTCCGTCTCCAAACAAGGGCTGAATTCCTCTTCCACAAAATACAGAAATATCATAGTGCTTACATGCCGATTCTCATTCTCCCAATAAGGAAAGAAGATTTGTGCTGATAGAGGGCAGAAATACCCTAACCTGTGTTTAAGCTGACTATACAAGCCTCCAGTTGTCTTTGGCTATCTAATCCAATGCTTGGCTAGCAATTCTAACTGCTGAGCCCCTGTGTGCCACAGTTAACATGCACATGTGAATAAAACTCATAACAGTATTGTCCAGATATAGTGACATAAAGAAACATGTAGTATAACAATCCGTTAAGTAATTCTCTCGTGAATAGACATACAGACAGAGAGACATTGGATGTTATATATATAGAGAAATGACCCTGCACATAATAATGGAGGATAAATCTACAGTATGTTGTGGTAGTTTACAACCTTTTTAAATGATTTTTAGACAGCCCTCTGACTGCTCCAGTGAGTCGCACTATGGAGACGGTGACTCTTCTCTTTTTTGTAACAATTTACAGCCTTTTTACTTTAAGTAGTTACGAGGGGTGTCTGCCTTGGGGAGCTGGTGAAGGAGGTGCCAATAAAGGAAATATCATTCAGTTACGCATATCTGCACACCTGAGACGGTGCTCGCTGGGGCGAGAGGTTGAGCACCACACGAAAGAGACCGAGCCAACTGCAAGAGTGACACTCATAAAAAATAATTCATTTAGTGATTTATTTCTCTGAATGGCAGAAGTTTAATACTGAAACCAGAAATTAGGAGCCAAAGACTGAAACTTCAAATCTAATCAGAGAGAACACTTTTATCAGAAACCTAAAAATGTTAATCAAACAAAACTTTATCTCTTTATCAAGATACAGACAGGGGGAGTTTTCTGTTTTTTGGATCGGTAAAGTCCTGACAAAAAGTTACTGAATCCCATTCTTAAGTTACATGAGATCTAGTAAATGATCTAATTGTTACGTGTACTCTTAACAGCCAGCGGTGTCCATCACATCCACAGTGATGCATCAAAAGCAAAACAGTTTGAAATGTGAACAAAAATAAAAGTAAAATCCAGATAGCCATATGTTGAAAAATACACTCCCAGAATAATCACAAAAGGGCTGAGGGTCATGACAGCAATAATGAAGAACCCTTTTGTCCTGAGCATTTATCTCAAGACTTAAACTTGATTTTTTAGTACAGTATAACTTTCGCACAGTTATTTGTATATATGTCTCATGTAACTTTTTAAAATTAATTATAGGAATTTTTTTAATTTGCTGTAACTAATTCCAATATTTACATTAATTTCATAGCGCACTGTGGGCGGCACTGTGGCGCAGTGGTAGCGTTAGGAGACACACACAGTCCCACAGTCCAAAGACATGCAGGTTAGGTGCATTGGAGATTTTAAATTGTCCCTAGTGTGCGCTTCTGTGTGTGTGTGCCCTGCCCAGAGTTTGTTTCCTACCTTGCGCCCTGTGTTGGCTGGGATTGGCTGCAGCAGACCCCCGTGACCCTGTAGTTAGGATATAGCGGGTTGGAAAATGGATGGATAGCACACTGTTCTATTAATGGAAATGTATACAATAAAAAAAATTGTAAAGAGAATAGGCCTTTCAGCCCAACATGCTCACCCATCTCACCAAAAACAGAAAAACAAAGTTACAAAACAATAAATGAACACCTGGTCCTCTTGGGACCCTACCCAGCATCTGGCAAGTCTTATCTAGCCTGGGATGGCTAAGCGGTTTACCCAAAAGAACCCCATCCTTTTCTCTTAAATTGTCCAAAATAACATCAAGTTCAGATATGAAGGTCCCTAAAGTTCTGCTCTCCACTACACTACTTGACAATTTATTCCATGAGTCCAAGAAAAACTTTCAAACATTTGTGTGGAATCTGCCTAACAAATTTCCAACCGTGTCTCTGTGCTGTTGATGAAGAATTAATTCTAAAGCACCAGCTGGGCTCCATTGTACTAATTCCTTTCATAATTTTCGACACTTCTATCATGTGACCTTATAATTTCAGATTTCTTCACTTGAAAAGATTCAGCTCATTCAGTCTCTCCTGGTATATTATACCTCTTAGTCACTCTTCTCTGGACTCTCTAGCACTGCTATATCTTTTTTGGAATATGGAGACCAAACTGGAACACGGTTCTTCTGCTGAGACCCCACTAATCTGGTATATAACACTAGCTGTGTAAGCCTATGCTGTAAAAAGCCCAGGCTGCTAGAAACTATTGAAATTGTCAGAGTCTGTGGTTTCATTTTGACGATGTGCTCACCCCCCTTGTCTATCAGCTGCTAAGCAAGTTTCTCTCTCGTTTGTCTTTCATTGGCAATTCCAAGTTTGGCAACAGAGTCGCATCCTTTCAGCTTCATGCTATGGCCTCATACTTCTGTCTTCTTCTGACTTGTTAACTTGGGGCTGCCTTGCGGGCTCTTTGAGCTTCATGCTGTAGCCTTGTGTTTCCAGGCCGCCTCGCACTTCCGGGCTGGACAGACAGACACACACACACTTCCACGTGTAGACATTTATATATACTGTAAGATAAGCAGAACCTTCCTTGACTTGTACCCCACACATCGTGATAGATAACCTAATGTCCAATTAGCCTTCTTGATTATTGTTTCTGTCCACTACCCTGACGTAAATAATAATGAGTCCACCATGACTCCCAGCTGCTTCTCATAAAGTGTATTTTTAAGTTTCAGACTGTGTATTGAAATCTGACATGTTTTATTTCCTGCTTGAAATACGTTACATTTACTGGCATTAAATTTCATCTGCCACAAATCTGCCCATTCTGTATGCTGTCCAAGTCCCTCTATAATGAATCAATGGATTCTAGATTATCTGCCCTTCCAACTAGTTTGCTATCATCTGCAAATGTACTCAACTTATTGATTATATTCTTGTCCAGATCATTTATATATATTGTGGACTATGGCTGGCCAGTCATTCCAGCCAATAACCCCAGGCCGCCAGGTGGAGCCCTCCCTGCAGCATGGAGATGCCCAAAATGCCAGCAGGGAATTATGGACAATGGAGTTTTCATCCACAGCCCTGCTGAATACCACAGGGGCCACTAGAAGGCGCTGCAGGGAGGAGCAACGCGTATTTTGCATACAACCCGGAAGTTCATCCTAGTCACATGGACAAAGGGAATAACGTGCTTCTGGGTTGAAGAAGAAGAGTTTTCATCTGACCCGGAAGTGCTAGGAAGTCACATGGACAGGGGTTCAGAAGCACTTCCAGGTCATGAACTACACTCACCTAAAGGATTATTAGGACCACCATACTAATACAGTGTTTGACCCCCTTTCGCCTTCAGAACTGCCTTCATTCTACGTGGCATTGATTCAACAAGGTGCTGAAAGCATTCTTTAGAAATGTTGGCCCATATTGATAGGATAGCATCTTGCAGTTGATGGAGATTTGTGGGATGCACATCCAGGGCACAAAGCTCCCGTTCCACCACATCCCAAAGATGCTCTATTGGGTTGAGATCTGGTGACTGTGGGGGCCATTTTAGTACAGTGAACTCATTGTCATGTTCAAGAAACCAATTTGAAATGATTCGAGCTTTGTGACATGGTGCATTATCCTGCTGGAAGTAGCCATCAGAGGATGGGTACATGGTGGTCATGAAGGGATGGACATGGTCAGAAACAATGCTCAGGTAGCCTGTGGCATTTAAACGATGCCCAATTGGCACTAATGGACCTAAAGTGTGCCAAGAAAACATCCCCCACACCATTACACCACCACCACCAGCCTGCACAGTGGTAACAAGGCATGATGGATCCATGTTCTCATTCTGTTTACGCCAAATTCTGACTCTACCATTTGAATGTCTCAACAGAAATCGAGACTCATCAGACCAGGCAACATTTTTCCAGTCTTCAACTGTCCAATTTTGGTGAGCTTGTGCAAATTGTAGCCTCTTTTTCCTATTTGTAGTGGAGATGAGTGGTACCCTGTGGGGTCTTCTGCTGTTGTAGCCCATCCGCCTCAAGGTTGTGCGTGTTGTGGCTTCACAAATGCTTTGCTGCATACCTCGGTTGTAACGAGTGGTTATTTCAGTCAAAGTTGCTCTTCTATCAGCTTGAACCAGTCGGCCCATTCTCCTCTGACCTCTAGCATCAACAAGGCATTTTCACCCACAGGACTGCCGCATACTGGATGTTTTTCCCTTTTCACACCATTCTTTGTAAACCCTAGAAATGGTTGTGCGTGAAAATCCCAGTAACTGAGCAGATTGTGAAATACTCAGACCGGCCCGTCAGGCACCAACAACCACGCCACGCTCAAAATTGCTTAACTCACCTTTCTTTCCCATTCTGACATTCAGTTTGGAGTTCAGGAGATTGTCTTGACCAGGACCACACCCCTAAATGCATTGAAGCAACTGCCATGTGATTGGTTGATTAGATAATTGCATTAATGAGAAATTGAACAGGTGTTCCTAATAATCCTTTAGGTGAGTGTGTATAAAGGATTATGGGAGATTCCAGAGTTGAGCTGAGCTGGGTGGCAGGGTGGCAACGCGTCTGGGAGAGTGGAGGAATTGTGTTATTGATTTAGTATTGTAATTTGTATGAGTATACTGGAGTGGAGGGTGCTTGGTGCACATAATTATAATAAAATAAAGTTAATATTTGGACTTTGACCTGGTGTCTGGCGTCTGATCCGAGGGTTTAAGGGGACGACAGCGCCTCCTATCTGTCACAATATTAAAAAGAGCAGAGGCCCCAGCACTGACCCGTGACAGACTCCACTTTTAACATCAACTAATTCTGAAAGAGTTCCCCTAACCCTAACCTGTTTGCTGTCTGTGCTTGAGGCAATGTTATACCCAGCTACACACCTCACCCTGTGAAATTACTTCTGTTAGTACGCATATTAAATTGCTGTTTGTGTTATATTTACACAGTGTAGCAATGCTTGCAAAGAGAGTCAATCCACAAATGAGAATTGAGCAAACTGAAATCCATTATCGTGCTTGCCCTGTTTGTGTGCAGGAATTTTATTTCAGGTTATTGAAACTTGACCCTTGACACTTCTCCCCTAGATTTAAAGATCTGCACGGAAGGCACTTCTACTAATAAGAAGCAGCACTCATTCATCTCACAATGATAGAGGGGTGGCAGAAAAAACAGAAAAACAAAGTTACAAAACAACAAATGAACACCTGGTCCTCTTGGGACCCTACCCAGCATCAGGCAAGTCTTATCTAGCCTGGGACGGCTAAGCAGTTCACCCAACAGAACCCCACCCAGTGAGCAAACAGAACAGATGATTTTACCAAGCAGTCAGAGAGCCGTGCAGGTGTGCAGTCAGAGCAGTTACAAATGAACCCATTGGCTTGCTCAGATTTCGTAACCACTGGGTAAAAAAATAAAAAAGAAGTAGTCGCTCAGTCTATCCAAAGGTGACACTCTATTGCACCTGCAGTTGAGTGCTTATCCATCATTCTGCCTGCTGCAGGTTCACCGTAAAATGGGATGGCATCCTTCACGTCAATTGCCTCAGACATGGGAAGCTTCAGGCTTCTTTAGTGATCTACTGAAGGAAACCTGAGCCTACATTTGCATGTGTGTTTTTCTCTGTCAAGTCAAGTCAAGTTGGGGAGCATGCACCGGTACAGCGCGTTGCCGCACCCACTACACGACAAAACAACTCGGGATCCCAGTTGGCAACCCCCCAGGCAGATACTGTACATGGTCCAGTCCCACCCATCCGGAAATGACCCTCCATCTGCCGCATCCAGGTGTTACGTGGGTGACCCTTTGGCCTGGTCCAGCCACTCGGGTCTCTAACAATGAGGATCTTACGAGCCGGATCACCCTCAGGGAAACGCTCCACATGGCCGTAGTGCCATAACTGACACTCCTTCACAATGCAGGTAACGTGCCTCATTCGGGACTCCATGAGCAACACAAAGTCAAACCAATGGTACCTCCAGTGAGAAACACATGAAGGACTCCAGTCTTTGTCTCAGACAGGATGCATCAGGACTCTAAAGACTTCTTGCTCCTACTCTGTTCAGTGCTTGTATGGACTGGGTGTTGGGCAGGGTCATGGGGTCCAGCGGCTGTGGGGCATCTGTTGGTGAAGAAAAATTCATGGATCTTGATTTTGCTGACGCTGCCGTGATTTTTGTGGAGTCAATGGAGGCTCTGATCAGAGGTCTCGAGAGACTGAGTGAGGACTATGAGTATCGGGGCTTGTGATGGTCCTGATAAAAACCAAGAGCCAGGCCTTTAATGACCTCTGGGCACGGCCAACAGCAGTGTGTCTGTCTGCGGAGAGAGTGTTGACCTCGTCGAGAGGTTTATTTACCTTGGCAGTGACATTCATGACTCTGGTGACTCTTCCTGTGAAGTCAGTGGACGGATTGGGAGAGCATGGGGGGTCATGAGGTCACTGGAAAGGAGTGTGTGGCACTCCTGATATCTCAGCAAAAGGACGAAGGTTCAAGTCTTTACAGTCCTGGTGATTCCTATTTTGCTATATCATTGCGAGACATGGACGCTATCCAGTGACCTGAGACGAAGACTGGACTCCTTTGGTACTGTGTGTCTGCGGAAAATCCTTGTGTCCCGCTGGTTTGACTTTGTGTCGAATGAGCGGTTGCTCATGGAGTCCTGAATAAGGCACGTGACCTGTACACTGGTACTGTGATTGCTGTGCAGAATGGAGGCAGGACCTCTGCGTTTTCCCAGTTGACTCTGGGGTTCATCAGGTGTCTGTTCTGCTCCTACTCTGTTCAATGCTTGTATAGACTGGGTTTTGGGCAAGGTTGTGGGGTCCAGCGGCTGTGGGGCATCTGTTGGTGAAGAAAGATTCACAGATCTTGACTTTGCTGACAATGCTGTGATCTTTGCGGAGTCAATGGAGGTTCTGATCGGGGGTTAATGAGGAGTCTGAGTGTCTGGGATTGCGAGTGTCCTGATAAAAACCAAGAGCCAGGCCTTTAATGACCTCTTAGGCATGGCCATCAACAGTGTGTCTGTCTGCGGAGAGAGTGTCGACCTAGTTGAGAGGTTTACTTACCTCGGCAGTGACATTCATGTCTCTGGTGACCCTTCCTATGAAGTCAGTAGACGGATTGGGAGAGCATGGGGGGTCATGAGGTTGCTGGAAAGGGGTGTGTGGCGCTCCCGATATCTATTTTTCTCTGTGCTTTACTGTATATATATATATACATACTGTATATATATATATATATATATATATATATATATATATAAACTGCTCAAAAATTAAAGGAACACTTTGAAAACACATCAGATCTCAATGGGAAAAAGAAATCCTCCTGGATATCTATACTGATATAGACTGGGTAATGTGTTAGGAACAAAAGGATGCCACATCGTTTGATGGAAATGAAAATGATCAACCTACAGAGCCCTGAATTCAAAGACGCCCAAAAATCAGAGTGAAAAAATATGTGGCAGGCTAGTCCATTTTGCCAAAATTTAATTGCAGCAACTCAAAATTGTACGCAGCACTTTGTATGGCCCCTGTGTTCTTGTATACATGCCTGACAACATCGGTGCATGCTTCTAATGAGATGACAGATGGTGTTGTGGGGATCTCCTCCCAGATCTGGACCAGGGCATCACTGAGCTCCTGGACAGTCTGAGGTGCAACCTGGTGGCATTGGATGGACCAAAACATAATGTCCCAGAGGTGTTCTATTGGATTTAGGTCAGGAAAGTGTGGTGGCCAGTCAATGGTATCAATTCCTTCATCCTCCAGGAACTGCCTGCATACTCTCACCACATGAGGCCAGGAATTGTTGTGCACCAGGAGCCACTGTACCAGCATAGGGTCTGACAATGGGTCCAAGGATTTCATCCTGATACCTAATGGCAGCCAAGGTGCCTTTGTCAAGCCTGTAGCGGTCTGTGTGACCCTCCATGGATATGCCTCCCCAGACAATCATTAACCCACCACCAAACTGCTCATGCTGAATGATGTTACAGGCAGCATAATGTTCTCCATGGCTTCTCCAGACCCTTTCACTTCTGTCACGTGCTCAGGGTGAACCTGCTCTCATCTGTAAAAGCACAGGGCACCAGTGGTGCATCTGCCAATTCTGGTATTCTATGGCGAATGCCAATCGAGCTGCATGCTGCTGGGCAGTGAGCTCAGGGCCCATTAGAGGACATGGGGCCCTTGGGTCACCCTCATGAAGTCTTTCTGGTTGTTTGGTCAGAGACATTCACACCAGTGGCCTGCTGGAGGTCATTTTGTAGGGCTCTGGCAGTGCTCATCCTGTTCCTCCTTGCCCAAAGGAGCAGATACTGGTCCTGCTGATGGGTTATGGACCTTCTATGGCCCTCTCCAGCTCTCCTAGAGTAACTGCTTGTCTCCTAGAATCTCCTCCATGCCCTTGAGATTGTGCAGAGAGACAAAGCAAACCTTCTGGCAATGACACGTATTGATGTGCCATCCTGGAGAAGTTGGACTACCTGTGCAACCTCTGTAGGGTCCAGGTATCGCCTCATGCTACCAGTAGTGACACTGACTGTAGCCAAATGCAAAACTAGTGAAGAAACAGTCAGAAAAGATGAGGAGGGAAAATGTCAGTGGCCTCCACCTGTTAAACCATTCCTGTTTTGGGGGTCATCTCATTGTTGCCCCTCTAGTGCATCTGTTGTTAATTTCATTAACACCACAGCAGCTGAAACTGATTAACAACCCCCTCTGCTACTTAACTGACCAGATTAATATCCCATAAGTTTCATTGACTTTATGCTATACTCTGATTAAAAAGTGTTCCTTTAATTCTTTTGAGCAGTATATATAGATATATATATTTGCTATTTAAATTCAGTTCCTGGGATTGCTACAGCGTAATTACAATTGTAATTTCTTAAAAAAATAAATACTGTAAACCAGGGGTGTCGAACTCCAGGCCTGGAGGGCTGCAGTGGCTGCAGGTTTTCATTCTAACCCTTTACATAATCAGTGCCCAGTTTTCGCTGCTAATTAACTTCTTTTCCCTTCATTTTAATAGCCCTGTTTTTAAGGATTCAGTCCTCTGAATTGATTTATTTCTTCATGAAATGACAGCCAAACAGAAATGAGATGTGAAACGAGCTGACAGATGACCAGCTAAACTGGGATTTCAAACTCCAACCAATTTCATTCCAACCAGTCTCTTAATGAGAAGCCAATTCTTGCTGTTAATTAAGCCCGTTATTTTATTCAATGGATTGTTGCTGCTCTCATTCTGCCACAGCAGACATTTCCCAATCTGTTCATTTTTCTGTTTTTTCTAAGAACACCATCAAAATGTTTCAGTGACCTGAGCAGATCAACCTTACCAAGACCATCACCTTTCTTTATTTTCAGATATTGTGTGATGGGCACAGGAGAGCTGGTCATATGGTGTCTTTTTTGATGTCTCATTATTGTTGGGCTGCTAATTAATTTAAGGAAAAAGAGACAACTAAGGGGCCTGAGTCATGTTAATTAAAATGAAGGCGAAAGAAGTTAAATAGCAGTAAAAATGGCTCACTAATGAAGGAGATGGTTAGAATGAAAACCTGCAGCCACTGCGGCTCTCGAGGACCGGAGTTCGACAGCCGTGCTGTAAACTTACATGGATGCCTAAATTATAACAAGACATACCCTTCTCAAGCCCATCTAATCTAATTTAAGGTCACGATGAGACCAGAGCTTATCACAGCAGCATGAAGTACAAGTCAGGACCTAAGAATGGAGTAGGCACTAGTCCAAGGCCGAGCCCCCTCTACCCTTCTATTGTCTAACCTACTTTTCTGCTTTGTTAGCCTCTGGCCTCATTTTCCTCTTGCCATTTGCAACCTTGTCCTAACTCACTCCCAACATCCAAATGGTGTAACATTTGACGCGTTTTAAATGTTTAGGTGTATTTTGAGATTTTTTATAATGTAGATTCTGCCCATGAATGATTTGTTTTGACAAAGATTAATTTTGTTCCTATTTTTATTCCTTTGTTTACGCGATATACTAGGATGTGTTGCATAATCGCAATCGTTGCTTCAAAGGCATAAGGATGCCAACGTATAAATGTGGCGGTTAATTCCTTTATGCATTATCCCACAGATTTTAATGATCATTAACTTAGATTCCAACCAAGTAGGCCCTACTGTCAGATTTTGTTTCTGCAAAATGCATCGATTGCTCATTTACTGTTATGTAACAAGATTGTAACAAACACTTCTTTGGGTATTCATAACACGTACAGAGCATCAGTAAAGAGTTTCTTTATCTCTGCAATGTGACCAACTAACACAACTCTGCTTTGGAGTGGTCCGAGGGGGTTTTACTGAGACATATTTCTCTTGATATTCCATCTCTATATATATATATATAAAATCCAGCGTATGTCTGTATGTCTGTCCACTTTTCACGAGAGAAATACTTAACGGATTTAGATCGGTTTTTTTTTTCTATAATTTGCTTGAACATTCTGGTAGATTTTGCGACTTCTTTCATTGCGCTAAGTGTCATAGTTCATGTGCAGGAGTGATATATTGGCGCTAATCTGAGGCAGAGACTGCAGGCCGAGGGGAGGGAGAAGTGTGACGTCAGGAGTGGGGAGCCCAGCAGGGTCCTCCTCGCTCATTCGCCAGCCTCTGTTCCCGTCGCTCTACCTCTCGCCACATTTTGGAGTGTACCTTGCCTCCTTTTACCTAGCGAATGAGAGAATGGATTTAGATCGAGTTTTTTTCTATAATTTCCTTGAACATTCCAGTTGATTTTGTGACTTCTTTCATTGCGCTAAGTACAGCCATATGAAAAGTTTGGGAACCCCTCTCAGCCTGCATAATAACTGACTCTACTTTCAACAAAAAAGATAACAGTGGAATGTCTTTAATTTCCTAGGAATATCCGAGTACTGGGGTGTTTTCCCAACAAAGATTTTTAGTGACGCAGTACAGTATTTAGTCGTATGAAATTAAATCAAATGTGAAAAACTGGCTGTGCAAAAATGTAGGTCCCCTTGTCATTTTGCTGATTTGAATGCCTGTCACTGCTCAATGCTGATCAATTGGTTGGATTGGCTCGCTAAGCCTTCATATACAGGAGTGTCCAGTCATGAGTGGTAAAAGGTATTTAAGGTGGTCAATTGCAGGTTGTGCTCCCTTTGACTCTCCTCTGAAGAGTGACAGACAGCATGGGATCCTCAAAGCAACGCTCAAAAGATCTGAAAACAAAGATTGTTGAGTCTCGTGGTTTAGTGGAAGGCTACAAAAAGCCATCTCAGAGGTTTAAACTGTCAGTTTCAACTGTAAGGAATGGAATCAGGAAATGGAAGGCCACAGGCACAGTTGCTGTTAAACCAACTCAGGTCTGGCAGACCAAGAGAAATACAGGAGTGGCACATGAGCAGGATTGTGAGAATGGTTACTGACAACCCACAGATCACCTCCAAAGACCTGCAAGAACATCTCGCTGCAGATGGTGTATCAGATGGTGTATCTGTACATCGTTCTACAATTCAGAGCAATTTGCACAAAGAACATCAGTATGGTAGGGTGATGAGAAAGAAGCCCTTTCTGCACTCACGCCACAAACAGAGTCGCTTGTTGTATGCCAATGCTCATTTAGACAAGCCAGATTCATTCTGGAACAAAGTGCTTTGGACTGATGACACAAAAATGGAGTTATTTGGTCACAACAAAAAGCACTTTGCATGGCGGAAGAAGAACACCGCATTCCAAGAAAAACACCTGCTACCTCCTGTCAAATTTAGTGGAGGTTCCATCATGCTGTGGGGCTGTGTGGCTAGTTCAGGGACTGGGGCCCTTGTTAAAGTCGAGGGTCGGATGAATTCAACCCAATATCAACAAATTCTTCAGGATAATGTTCAAGCATCAGTCACAAAGTTGAAGTTACGCAGGGGTTGGATATTCCAACAAGACAATGACCCAAAACACAGTTGGAAATCTACAAAGGCATTCGTGCAGAGGGAGAAGTACAATGTCCTGGAATGGCCGTCACTGTCCACTGACTTGAATTTCATCATCAAACATTTATGGGATGATTTGAAGCAGGCTGTCCATCAAATTGAACTGAACTGGAGAGATTTTGTATGGAAGAATGATCAACAATACCTCCACCCAGAATCCAGACACTCATCACAGGCTATAGGAGGACAGCGTCTAGAGGCCAAAAGGAGTAAAAGTAGGCTCAACTAAGTATTGATGTCATATCTCTGTTGGGGTGCCCACATTTATGCACATGTCTAATTTTGTTATGATGCATATTGCATATTTTCTGTTAATCCAATAAACTTAATGTCACTGCTGAAATACTACTGTTTCCATAATGCATGTCATAAATTAAAAGCTTAGACAATGATAAACACAAATCCAAAGTATTAAGAGGGATTCCCAAACTTTTCCATGTGACTGTATCATAGTTCGCTTGCAGGAGCGATACATTTGCACTAATCTGAGACAGAGGCTGCAGGCCGAGGGAAGGGGGAAGCATGACATCAGGAGTGGGCCCTCCTCACTCACGCACCAGCCTCTGTTCCCGTCGCTCTTCCTCCCGTCACATTTTGGAGCGTACCTTGCCTCCGTTTACCTAGCAAATGAGAGAACTACGTAACGGATTTAGATTGGGTTTTTTTCTATAATTTGCCTGAACATTCCAGTTGATTTTGTGACTTCTCTCATCACGCTAAGAATCATAGTTCGCTTACAGGAGAGATATATTCTCGCTAATCCAAGACAGAGGCTGTGGGCAGAAGGGAGAGGGAACCGTGACATCAGGAGTGGGGAGCCAGGCAGGGCCCTTCTCACTGTCCTGTTTCACTTCTACACAGGAAGAGCTGCAGGGGATGGCTAGTATATAGTATAAGACCTTTGAATCCTTCATATTAACAAGTCATTTTACCATCATGTCAATATCTCACTCTGCACAGTGATGAATAACTAATCTACTGATGTTTTGTAAGTCGTATGAATACCAAAAGAAGCCTTTGTTAAGGTCTTGTTACATAATAGCAAATGAGTAACAGAAATGCAGTTTTGCAATACCTAAAGTGTTGGAGTTTTTTTAACTCCTATTCATCTTTGACTTTTGAGTCTCATTTTGCCCCAGTGGTTTGTTTGCCTGGTCTCTCAGTTCTCTCTGCTCTGACCTTCCTCTCCCTGACTACAAATTTTTTGCTTCCTGTTTGTCATCTCCTGGTTATTTTCTTCACTTCTTACAATAATCCTTGGACAACTCCAGTCTCATTACACTTTAGGTTTAACTTCCAGGGTGATACACTTAACCACTTCTGAAGAACATCCTCTGAAAAGCTCCCGGGGCTGTTACCTCAGAGCTCCCGCTCCCATCTCCAGTAATCCTTGCAAATCCAAACTCCAGTTCATCCTTAAAGTACTAAGTAGTAGCCAACCCAGCATAAAACACAGCAGACAGTTGTCCATAATGTAACAGACCCATTATGTTTCGGTAAGGGTTGTTGCCTTGACTTAAGCTTCTTTTTTGTTTATTTCATGTTTTTGTTGTTTTATTATTATTATTATTATTATTATTATTATTATTATTATTTCTTACCATGCTTATTTTTACTTCACCTGTTTGTTGTCTGGTACAAATCTTGTAATCGATATTTAATCCATCCATCCATCCATTGTCCAACCCGCTATATCCTAACTGCAGGGTCACGGGGTCTGCTGGAGCCAATCCCAGCCAACACAGGGCGCAAGGCAGGAAACAAACCCCGGACAGGGCACCAGCCCACCGCAGGGCACACACACAATTTAGTATCACCAATGCATCTAACCTGCATGTCTTTGGAGTGTGGGAGGAAATCCACGCAGACACAGGGAGAACATGCAAACTCCACACAGCGAGGACACGGGAAGCGAACCCGGGTCTCCTTAGTGTGAGGCAGCAGCGCTACCCACTGCACCAGCTGAACCAGCTGAAAAGGTCGCCTTTCTATATGGCATTTTAAAAGAAAACCTTTATTTTCTTGGCCTTTTTTCCTCTTTGGCAGGACACTTGCTGCCTGTTAGAGTGATAGACCTTCTGTTATATTATTAAATCCTTCCATGCTTCAGAAGCTTACATTCCTATTGTCAAGTTCTTTTAGCTTCCATTCCCTACCTTATAGCAAACCATGTTGTTTGTACCTTTTTACTTCTGTCTTTTATTTATTTGCTGAGTACAGGGTACAAATCCGCTTGAATATATAAAGTGTGGCTCTCTCCTTTAAGAATGGGTATAAATTGGAGGACTGAAGCTGACAATTCATTTATTTTTTTAGGCAAAGAATAGGGATACATTGTATCTTGTTTTTGCAAAGGATTGGGGTGGCAAGAGTGGTGCTGATTTGTCAAAAGAATACTTGAGAAATCCTGCGGTGGGCTGGCACCCTGCCTGAGGATATGTTCCTGCCTTACGCCCTGAGTTGGCTGGGATTGGCTCCAGCAGACCCTTGTGACCCTGTGTTAGGATATAGGAAGTTGGAAAATGCATGGATGGATACTTGGGAAATCTTAAATCTGTATAATTTATGGTATTTTATAATGTCGGTCGTATAGATAGATAGATAGATAGATATGAAAGCACTATATCATTCATAGATAGATAAATAGATAGATAGATATGAAAGGCACTATATAATATAGATAGATAGATAGATAGATAGATAGATATGAAAGGCACTATATAATATAGATAGATAGATAGATAGATATGAAAGGCACTATATAATATAGATAGATAGATAGATAGATAGATATGAAAGGCACTATATAATATAGATAGATAGATAGATATGAAAGTACTATATCATTCATAGATAGATAGATAGATAGATATGAAAGGCACTATATAATATAGATAGATAGATAGATATGAAAGTACTATATCATTCATAGATAGATAGATAGATAGATATGAAAGGCACTATATAAGATAGATAGACAGATAGATAGATATGAAAGGCACTATATCATTCATAGATAGATAGATATGAAAGGCACTATATAATATAGATAGATAGATAGATAGATAGATAGATAGATAGATAGATAGATAGATAGATAGATAGATATGAAAGGCACTATATAATATAGATAGATAGATAGAGCCTTTATTAATCCCAAGGGGAAATTCACATACTCCAGCAGCAGCATACTGATAAAAATCAATATTAAATTAAAGAGTGATAATAATGCAGGTATAACAGACAATAACTTTGTATAATGTTAAAGTTTACCCCCCGGGTGGAATTGAAGAGTCGCATAGTGTGGGGTCTCCTCAGTCTGTCAGTGGAGCAGGATGGTGACAGCAGTCTGTCGCTGAAGCTGCTCCTCTGTCTGGAGATGATCCTGTTCAGTGGATGCAGTGGATTCTCCATGATTGACAGCAGTCTGCTCAGCGCCCGTCACTCTGCCACGGATGTCAAACTGTCCAGCTCCATCCAGTATAAGTCGAATGTGAAAAACTCAGGCTATTGATCGAGGAGATTATGAAAAGCTGACACCCACCTGAGAAAGTAACCACGGAGCACACGGCCTTTTCTTCCTATGTTAGTGTAGCTATGTGTTTGCTCCTAAGCTCTCTCTTTATTGTGCCTACTTGACCGCACGGTGATATCCGAACTATTCCGAAGCGACGTTTGCATTGTTTTATGTTTTTTGTATCTCACACCTTCATACATCTTTATCGTAAGAGCATCCCTTATCTACGATGGAGCGTTCGGTCAGAAGAAAATATGAAGCTGCTTTTAAATTAAACGTCATTGAAGTAGAGAAAGAAATTGGTTACTGCACCGCTGCAACAAAATTCGATGCGTCTGAGAAACCAATACGAGATTAGAGGAGGCAAGAAGAAAAAATTAAGTGTCGCATTTTTGATGGCCGTATAAGTCAGGGTCTGATTTTATGATCGATTTTTCAGGTTTCAAGAGTATAGGAGGGGCACCCAAAAATAACCGGAAATATTTTAAAAACGTGTTTAATTTAATTTTCTGTACAAACTACAATTAGTCTCCTTCAAAGTACTCTCCATTGGCGGATATCTAACCGTTTGTTCCATTGTTCGAAACATTTTTTAAATTCGTCTGAAGTAATACCGATTAATGCTCTGGTCGTTTCTTGTTTTACCTCTTCGACGTCAGCAAAACGCATTCCTTTCAAGTCTTTTTTCATCCGAGGGATCAAAAAGAAATCACACAGAGCTAAATCCGGTGAGTAGGGTGGGTGGTTCGGGGTTGTCATACCGTTTCAATAACGATTGTTTCTGCAACACTTTTTTTCAAGAAGAAAACAACATTTCACTGCCGCGTGTTGCTCGCGATAATCGGCCATCGTAAAAAAAAACGACGCTTGCACAAAACTACTTTTCCAAAATTCACTGAACACAAGCACAACCTTCCAGACTGATGGCACTTGGCACACTGACTTATGAGGAGTGTAACTAGATCGCCCTAGCGGCCCAACCACGTACTACAAGTACCAACCTAACAATAACAAAATTCCGGTTATTTTTGTGCCCCGCACCCCCGTATATGGTAGATTAGATTAGATAACCTTTATTGTTCCCAAAGTGAAACATACAAACAAGGATAAAGACTCACAGGAAAAATACAAGCAATACAATCAATCAATATTTATATTGCGCAGAAGTTTCAAAATGAACTTAAAGATGCATTGAATTGCCTGACAGCAGTGGGCAGAAAAGACCCCCATTGGCGTGTTTTAGCACATCGTGGTGGAAAAGCTAATTCTGGTTTGTTCATTGACTTCCTGCTGTTCCCTCATTGTGTGATCGTGAATAAGTCACTTAAACACCTGGTGATCCAATTCTTGAAATCTAAAAAGAATTGTCAAATAAAACCTGTAAAGAGCCTTAAGGATATGTTTCCTGTGAAGAGTATGATATTAAATTAAGCTTTATATTCACTTCCCACCATTGACTGACTGTGTGATCCTGAACAAGTCACTAATCCTATAAGTAGATCGTTTATATAAATACAATAAAAATGTTCTTACCTATGCAACACCTTGTAATGTAATTTATTAGGAGAAGTCACTATATTATGCAAAGTTTGCACCGCTGACAGTGACTTAAACAGCCAGCTCAGTTTGCCAGGCCCTGAAGGTGCTGTATCAAGTAACGTTTCTTCGCTTATTTAATCTTCACATATAACTTAACTTACTGTATGAGCCAGAGCAGGCCACTTAATGCACAGATGCTGCATTCGTACAACCAGGAAACAACTGTGTTTTTCTTCATAAAAGGCCATACGTATATAACGAGAAGCGCATTTGTTTCATTGTTTCTGCGCGACAGCCAAACAAATATTCACATTCTTTTTGGATGGTGATCTATTTTAGCCAAATTAAAAAAAAAAAAAAAAGTAATCCAGCAAACCACCAGTATAAAAAAACACTGAAATGGTTTCATATGTGGGCGGCACAGTGGCGCAGTGGGCAGCGCTGCTGCCTCAAAGTTAGGAGACCCGAGTTCACTTCCCAGGTCTTCCCTGTGTGGAGTTTGCTTGTTCTCCCCGTGTCTGTGTGGTTTTCCTCCCACAGTCCAAAGACATGCTGTTAGGTGGATTGTCGATCCTAAACTGGCCCTAGTGCAGGGGTCCTCAATCCCAGTCCTGGAGAGCCGCAGTGGCTGCAGGTTTTTGTTCTGACCTGGTTGCTTAATTAGAAAACAATTCTTGCCAATAAAGCACTAACAAGCTATGAAATTAAATGAACTCTGCTATGTCAGGTCATTCTCATATCCTAGATTTTCTTTCCCTTTCTATCATGCAAATGATTTGAAGGCTAAAATGGACGAGTAGTTCTCAGTCCTTCACTTTTTTCTCTTCATTTTTCTTCCAAGTATTTAATTAAACCCAATAGTGCAGATAAATACACACAGGTGTAAATGTAAATAAGCTAAATGGAGAAATGCTGCTCTCTCTTGTCATTTGCATGTTATTGATAATAAGGAGCAATTAAAATAGCTGTTTAAGACAAAATTAAGCAATAAGGGCTCAAAATCACTAAAGTGAAGCAGAAGTGTTACTTTAGCAATAAGTGCTTTTTATTAAGCACCTGGGTTGGAGCAAAAACCTCTCCAGGACCGTGATTGAGGACCTCTGCCCTAGTGTGTGCTTGGTGTGTTAATGTGTGTTCTGCGGTGGGTTGGCACCCTGCCCGGGATTGGTTCCTGCCTTGTGCCCTGTGTTGGCTGGGATTGGCTCCAGCAGACCCCCGTGACCCTGTGTTCGGATTCAGCGGGTTGGAAAATGGCTGGCTGGCTGGTTTCATATGTCAGGAGTCACTAACATTACAAACGGTCCGCTGAGGTCAGTGAATAGAAATCTTTCATCAAAATCCAGTTCTGAACTTGGCATTAAAGGCGAGAAGCAGAAGAGTGGGTTTAAATGACCAAAACAGACCAAATGTGGACTATGCTTTGTAAACTGTAGCTCAGTCTGTGCTGCGCTTCTCAAATGATTCACAGAATTGAAAGCATCTGAAGGTCACTTAAAACTAAAGCTCTTCAGTAGTCCTGCAGTTTTATACAGCTTCATTAAAGTATACCTTGAAAGGTTTTCCAAAAAATACGTAACATTCCCAGAGCTCCTTAATTCAGCTCAGGGCCTTGTGGGGCTGAAGCAGACCCTGGTGGCATTGAGTGCAGGGTAGGGACCAGCCCTGGTTTAAGTGCCACGCCTGCACACACCCACACAGGGTCAGTATGGGATCGTCAGTTAATTTAACATACACACCTTTGGCTTTGTGAGAGGAAAAACAGAATACTCCCTGAGAAAAATTCACACAGGCATGAGGAGAAAATGTAAAGGGCACTCAGACAGCAGCTAGGCACAAACTCAAGGTGTTGATCAGTGAGGCAGAAGTGCTAAGCACCACACAATTGTGACAGTCATAAAAAAACAAGCAAACTGTAAACCATACTGATCCCTTTCTTGCCAACACACCTCACCACACGTCTCTTTGGAGGTCTCGGTGCACCTGTGCCACCTTCTCTTTTCCAGCCTTAGATTACATACTGTAACATAAAATTCTCATACCTGGTTAAACCAATTCACGATTTTGGAAGACTGGGAACCTATCCTGGCAATATCTGGCACAAGGCAGGAATCAGCCATGCATGGAACTCCCATCTATCACAATGTCCACTCAATGTCATGGCTCCAATTTAATGAACCTCATCTGCACCTTTTTGGGCATGTATGAGAAAAAAAAAGAACCACCAGAGGAAAACTCAGGCAAACAAAAAATACACAAGCTACACATGGACAACTACAGTGAGCAGGATTCCAACCTCAAATGCTGGATCGATGAGGCAGCAGCACTCTCCATTGCATCAGTCTCTATTACAGTAATTATTATACTGCATATCAAAATGGAGGAAAGAAATAGGAGTAATTAGCCCAGAGAAAAAGTAAAAATGACAAATTAATATTAATAGATTATTACTATGTTAATTTCATAGACACCACACAATATTCATAAAGTCTCGGACCCAATACAACTTAATAAAATGAGCTCCTTCCCAGTCCATCTTGGCGGTGATCTCATCAGACCTGCCTCTACTGTAAAGAATCTTGGTGTCATTTTTGATTCCTCCCTCTCTTATTCCGCCCACATAAATCACATTAAGAAACGTTCTTACTTTCACCTCCGTAACATATCCCGTGTTCGCTCTTTCCTCTCCTTTTCTAACTTGTCCATGCTTTCATCACATCCCGCATCGATTATTGTAATTCCCTACTGGCAGGTACCCCTTCTAATCTTATATCACAGCTCCAGCTTATTCAAAACTCGGCTGCATGAGTCCTCACTCAAACCAGCAGCAGCGAGCACATCACACCCATCCTGCTTCACCTTCACTGGCTCCCCGTGTCTTACAGAATTAAATATAAAATTCTACTAATAACATACAAAGCCTTAAATAACCTTGCGCCAAACTACATCAGTGATCTTCTCCATCACTATGTGCCTGTCCGCCCACTAAGGTCCTCTGATTCTGGTAATCTTGTTGTGCCCCACACTAATCTACACTCCATGGGTGACAGCAGGGCCTTTAGCTACTGTATATAGCGCCCAGACTCTGGAATGACCTAACGAAATTAATCAGATCCATGAATTCTTTTAAAAAACAACTCAAAATTCATTCATTCAGGAAGGCTTTTAGCTCTACTTGACTTTGACTTTGTTACCCCTCTCTCAGTTTACCTCTCTGTCTAGATGCTCATGTAACCTGTGTGTGTGTGTGTGTGTGCTAGACCATCAGTTATGTTGTCTGTTACGCCTTTTTTTCCTCTGAATTCACTGTTGTAATCTTCTTTATTTATTTATTTGGTTTGTACAATGCTATATACTGTATACCCTGCCGTTCTTTCTTACATTCTGTAAGTGCCTTGAGCATGGGAAAGGCACTATATAAATTAAATGTACAGTGGTACCTTGAGATACGAGTGCCCCAATGTATGAGTTTTTTGAGATACGAGCCGTCACTAGGTCAATTTTTTGCCTTGAGTTACGAGCCAAAATTCGAAAATACGAGCCATCAAAGAGCATTCCAAGGAACTGACGATGGAGGAGTTGGCGGAACTACAAATGCGGCAACATATGGAGGTTCTGCAGGAGTTCGGTATTGTGTAGGAGGTTATCTCTTAAAGTAAGATGAAGGAAGTGTTTGCAATGTGGGAAAAAGGTTTGAACTTTAAAGAAAAGAAACACCCTGAAAAAGTTACAACTGATCGTGCAGCGGCGCTATTTAATGACACTTGCCTAACACTTGACTTTATTGAAAAGAAACACCACTTGCAACTGATCGCGCAGCGGCGCTATTTAATGACACTTGCCTAACTCATTTCAGACACATGCTAAAGGTTAGGACTAAACAAAGCTCCTTGGACAGGTTTCTATTGAAACACCTTGAGAATAAAAGTGACAAAAGCATGGCAAAAAAGAAAAAACTAGTGAAGAAGAAAATTGAGTTAAGCAAAAGTGAGCAACATTACAATACGCTAATCGGCTTCGCCAACATCTGTTTATTTCTTTAGATTCACTTTTATGTATTAGGTTTTATTTTGTTTGTATACAATATTTGTTCATTATAAAAACATTTGTCTTATGTTGTAAGCATCCATCCATCCATCCATTTTCTAACCCGCTGAATCCGAATAGGGTCACGGGGGTCTGCTGGAGCCAATCCCAGCCAGCACAGGGCACAAGGCAGGAACCAATCCTGGGCAGGGTGCCAACCCACCGCAGGACACACACAAACACACCCACACACCATGGCCAATGTAGAATTGCCAATCCACCTAACCTGCATGTCTTTGGATTGTGGGAGGAAACCCATGCAGACACGGGGAGAACATGCAAACTCCACGCAGGGAGGACCCGGGAAGTGAACCCGGGTCTCCTAACTGCGAGGCAGCAGCGCTAACACTGCACCACCGTGCCGCCCATGTTGTAAACACTTAACAAAAAATTAGGATGGCTTTTTGGGAGCTGGCACGAATTAATCTCATTTCGATTAATTTCAATGGGGAAAATTGATTTGAGATACGAGCATTTTGACTTATGAGCTCAGTCACTGAACGAATTAAACTCGTATCTCAAGGTATGACTGTATTATTATACCTGAGATGTGTATGTTGTTCTGGTAACAAAGGTGCTGCTTTATGCTTTCCTAAATGGGGAATAAATTACTTCAAAATAAGCCTTTAAAGCTTTGTAAAATTCTTACAATGTGGATATAAGTGACACAGTAAAAGATGAATAAGTGCTGGAATTTTATGTAATTATTTGCATATGCTTGGACATGTTGCATGAAGAGACTTTCAATATTTATCTATGGTATTTATCACATACTGGAGCTTAGAGTTCTGTAGAAACTCAAGGTACCACATCATCTGTGGACAAACAGAATCCTTTTTACTTCTACAAATTCCCCAAATCTTTGTATTCTTGTGCATCCGGCGCAAGTGGTTCAACAGCTATAGCAAAAAAGAGAGTCGAATGATGGCACCATGTACCACAACTTATAACAGAAGTGCATGTATTTGTATTAATGGTACAAACTGCAGCTTTAAGATTTTATTTTGTTAAGCCTAGTCCTTTTAGACATGTATAGCAGCAGTGCTAACTACTTAGATAGATAGATAGAGATAGATAGATAGAGATAGAGAGATAGATAGATAGAGATAGATAGATAGATAGATAGATAGATAGATAGATAGATAGATAGATAGATACTTTATTAATCCCAAGGGGAAATTCACATAATCCAGCAGCAGTATACTGCTACAAAAAAACAATATTAAATTAAATAGTAATAAAAATGAAAAAAATTTAAAATAAAATTAATGTTAGCATTTACTCCCCCGGGTGGATTTGAAGAGTTGCATAGTGTGGAGGAGGAACGATCTCCTCAGTCTGTCAGTCTTCTTCACTGTCCCATCTTGCAGTCATAATTGGTTCTTGGGGGCAATTCATAAATACGAGAGTAGAACCCACTTACTTAATCCCCCAATAACAATCAAGTATAATTAGTAATTAATGTTGATTTTACAGAAAAATAATCATATCACATGTAAAGAGAGAAAGAAATAAAATTAAATGACAGAAAAATAAACATGAAAACTAAATTGATTTGAATTAACAAATAATCCAAAGGAAAAAAAATGTATACTGAAAAGGAAAAGGAAAAAAAAATTCTAAATACTCACCGTAACCTGTAACTTAGAGGCAAAAATAATATTATAAATCTAAATTCTAAAACACTTGGGAGGTGCTGCAGGAATACAGGGTAACAGAGAATCTTTTGGGTGCTATTCGTTCCATATATGAATGCAATGAGATTTGTGTCTCTGCCTGGACCTGTCACCTCCGGATGACTTCCTTTGGGGAGCGCTGAAAGGAAAAGAATACAAGAATAAGACCCGTACACCGGAACCAGGGACGTTCTTAGGCATACGCGAACTACGCATCCATGTAGGGCCCCGACCGTGAGGGGTGACCCCCGGCCTGGCCCCGACTTACAATTTTTTTTTTTTTGTTGTGAGGCTGTAGGTCTGGGGCCCCTCTTATGCCCCTGGCCCTGCAGCCGTCTGTGTCAGTCTCTCAAGTCGTGTGTCATGATACCCTCCTCATCCTAAATTTTACCGTTCTGAGTCGAATTCAGAGGGGAAGGGTAGGAGCAGGGGGCAGCAGGCAGGGAATCGGGGGGTGGCCGTGGGACTGGGAATGTATAAATAGCGATCGCTCAGCCTGGAATGTGCATCTCTTAGTCTTATTAACAATGGTAATTTATTATCCAAATTGCAATCTTTACCTAAATCCCTAATAATATTATCACGCCATCGTAACTTTGCCAAATGCACTATAGCAACCTTAATTTTAGGGATTTGTTTCGGATTCATTCAGAGAGATCCCCATAAAATCATGAAATATTCCGTATTACCGTATCCAGAACAAAATCAATATTTTACCACTCTGCATACACACAAGCGTACATGTAGGCCTACTGGTCATCTAAGGCCATTTCCGGACGTTTTATTAGAACACCTTTCTGAGCTAAAGGGGGGGCTCTGCCCTCCCAGACCCCTCCATACCCCCAACCAGGGCCTGCACATTTCTGAACCACATAGGGCCCCCAAACTGCTAGGAACGGCCCTACCAGAACAATTACAGTGAAACACTGAACAGGAAATTGCTGCCATCACCCCTACAATGTTTGTGGATACCTTTACCAATATGGAGTGCTTTGTTGATCTGTAGTTGCATGAAGGAGGCATCCATTTCCAATACTGAATGTGATTGGATCGTTTACACATCTCTCAATTTAATGCACTGCATTTATTTCATTTCTGTCGCTTTATTATTACGTGGATAACACATCATAACTCGGGGCCCCTCCCATTAGAATCTCCCTGAATAAACAGTAGTGAAAGATGCCAGCGGGAGGCGAGGAAGCATTGGTGACACGTTTTAACTGCAGGTACGAGCAAAAAAACCTATGCATTTATCATTTCAAAAAGTGAATAAGGGAAATAAATGGCAGGGATTAATCCCGAGCTACAGTGAGCTGTGCAAATAACATTTGCAAAGTATTCTGATCTTTTAAGTTGCCTTGAGTTAATGAGTCTGCCAAATACACAATACATAATAAAAGAATTACTTAATGAGTTCTTAAATGAATGTAAAGATAATAAATTAGAAAACAATCTATTTTGGAAGAAACAGAGAAAATCAAAGAAGCTGCCATTTCTTCATGTATCATATACTTTGAAAACCCTGAGACGTGACATTTCCAGACACTCTTATGAAACTTAAGGGTGTGGGTGAGATAGTCATTTTACAGGCAGGGTGTCCCCCAGAATTTTTGCTTCTTTCATGGGGTGGGGTGTAATTCATACAGCTTGCTTTGGGACATTTGGCATGAAGTAGGTACATGGGTTTGGCTCGTTATAGCCTAAGGGTGGGGTGAAAAGTGAATGAAGGGATACAGGTGGCAAATGGAAAGCAGAAGATGGGTAGAAGAAAGTTTGGGTGGAGAATGAAATGCGGGTCGGGGTGTGTTTGTGTGTGTGCGTCAATATGCTATGCGGCCTGAGCGGCGTCCTTTTTGCAAATATCTCGATGGTTGCTTAAACAGACCTTGAGCTATTACTTCACTTCAGGACCACTACGGAAAATGGAGAAAGTCACTTTCATTCAGTGAAAAAAAGCTTTAACACCAACAGGGAGCCATTACATGAACTCGGGTTCATTTCTACAAAAGACAAACCAAAAGGTCTGCGTATTCCTTCCCCTTTTGAGGGCGAATTTGGGAGAGGGCCTGGTGAGCCTGTGTGAAGTGAGGGTGGGTGATCATTTCCCCTGGACTTGAGATATGGCTTGGCTCAATCTGTATAATTGTTATTTGTGTATAAGTGGTTTATTTGTTGAGTGCTTTGTATCATAATTCATGTGGGGGTTGCGCTGCAGTGTGGGATTTTATAAATAGTCAGCTTTATTTGTTTGTTTATTTTCAGTATTTACAATTGGTGGACTCTGTAATTGTTGTTGTTGCTAGTAGGAAAGTAGTGTTGGTCACTCAGGCTCCAGATCAATTACTAATTTGTTTCTTTTTGCTGCCACTCTGCGGTCAGTAACTTATCTCTATTTATATAAAATCCAACGTCTGCATGTCTGTTTTTCACGAAAGAACTACTTAGTGGATTTAGATCGTTTTTTTTTCTATAATTTGCTTAATAATAGTAATTCATTACATTTATATAGCGCTTTCCTCAGTACTCAAAGCGCTATCCACACAGGGAGAAACCAGGAAGCGAACCCACAATCTTCCACAGTCTCCTTACTGTAAGGACATTCCAGTTGATTTTGCGACTTCTCTCATTGCGCTAAGTATTATAGTTCACTTGCAGGATTTATTCGTGTTAATCCGAGAGAGACACAGTGGGCTGAGGGGAGAGGAAAGCATGGAGTCGGTAATGGGGAGACGGGCGGGGCCCTCCTCACTCAGGCGCCAGCCTCCGTTCAAATCGGTCTACCTCTGGCCACATTTTGTAGTGTACCTTGCCGCCACGGAGCTAGTGATACCTTTTTGTTTATTGATTATTGTTTCACTACTACACAGGCAGAGCCGTGGGGGATGGCTATATATATATATATATATATATACCGTATATACGCGTTTACCACCCGCACATTTTTCCCAAAAATTAGCATTAGAAAATCAGGTGCACGTCATACACAAGGAAATGTAATTCTGTAATGTTTACATCTTCTGCTTGAGCTCGCTCGCGCACTCGCACTCTCTCTCTCGCTCGCACACTCAAGTTCTTTCTCGCACGCATGCTGTTTCTCTCTCTCTAAACGCTTCATATACAATCACAACACGCATCGTACACGGGGCAAAACGATTTTCGCGATTTTCTTTGTAAAAATTAGGGTGCGTGTCTTACATGAGGGCGCGTGGTACACAAGTAAATACGGTATATATATATATATATATATATATATATACATATAATCCAACATCTGTCTGTCTGTATGTCTGTCTGCTTTTCATGAGAGAACTACGTAACAGATTTAGATCGGGTTGTTTTCTATTATTTGCTTGAACATTCCAGTTGGTTTTGCGACTTCTCTCATCATGTTAGGTATCATAGTTTGCTTGCAGTACCAAATTATTTACGCAAATCCGAGAGAGATGCAGCAAGCTGAATGAAGCGTGACGTCAGGAGTGGGGAGACGGGCGGGGCCCTCCTCCCTCATGCGCCAGCCTCTGTTCAAATCAGTCTACCTCTGGCCACATTTTGTAGTGTACGTTGCCACCGCTTAGCTAGAGATACGTTTTTGTTTATTGATATTTAGAGTTTGTCTTGTTTCACTTCTACACAGGCAGAGCCGTGGGGGACGGCTCTATATCTATCTATCTATCTATCTATATATATATATATATATATACTCAGCAAAAAGAAACGTCCTCTGACTTTCAACTGTTTTTACTTTCAGTAAACTTAATGTGTAAATATTTGTATGAACACTAAAAGAGTCAACACCATAAGACATCAACTAAAAATGTTTCACAATGTGTCCCTGAATGAAGGGAGGCTCAAAATCAAAAGTACTAGTCAGTATCTGGTGTGGCCACCAGCTGCTTGAAGTACTGCAGTGCATCTCCTCCTCATGGACTGGACCAGATTTGTCAGTTCTTGCTGTGAGATGTTACCCCACTTTTCCACCAAGGCACCTGCAAGTTTCTGGACATTTCTGGGGGGAATGGCCCTAGCCATCGATCCAAATCGATCCCACTCCAGGGTACAGGCCTCGGTGTAACGCTCATTCCTTCGACGATAAACACAAATCCGTCCATCACCCCTGGTCAGACAAAACCGTGACTCATCAGTGAAGAGCACTTTTTGCCACTCCTGTCTGGTCCAGCGAAGGTGGGTTTGTGCCCATAGGCGGCGTTGTTGCTGGTGATGTCTGGTAAGGACCTGCCTTACAACAGGCCTACAAGCCCTCAGTCTAGCCTCTCTCAGCCTATTGCGGACAGTCTGAGCACTGATGGAGGGATTGTGTGTTCCTGGTGTGACTCGGGCAGTTGTTGTGGCCATCCTGTACGTGTCACGCAGGGGTGATATTCGGATGTACCGATCCTGTGCAGGTGTTGTTACACGTGGTCTTCCACTGCGAGGATGATCAGCTGTCCTTCCTGTCTCCCTGTAGCGCTGTCTTAGGCGTCTCACAGTGCGGACATGGCAATTTATTGCCCTAGCCACATCAGCAGTCCTCATGCCTCCCTGCAGCATGCCTAATGCACGTTCACGCAGATGAGCAGGGACCCTGGGCATCTTTCACAGTCGGTAGACAAGTCTCTTTAGTGTCCTGCGTTTTTAGAACTGTGACCTTAAATGCCTACTTTCTGTAAGCTGTTAAGGTCTTAACGACCATTCCACAGGTGCATGTTAATTAATTGATTATGGTTAATTGAACATGCATGGAAAACATTGTTTAAACCCTTTACAATGAAGATCTGTAAAGTTATTTGGATTTTTAAAACATTATTGTTGAAATACACAGTCCTGAAAAAGGGACGTTTCTTTTTTTGCTGAGTATATATATATATATATAAGATCCAACATCTGTCTGTCTGCATGTCTGTCCGCTTTTCATGAGAGAACTACTTAACGGATTTAGATCTTTTTTTCTATTATTTGCTTGAACATTCCAGTTGTTTTTGCGACTTCTCTCATCATGCTAAGTATCATAGTTTGTTTGCGGTTCGGATTTATTTACCCGAATCCGCTTAGCTAGCGAAGGAGAGTACAACTTAATGGATTTAGATCATGTTTTTTTCTAGATTTTACTTGAACATCCTGGTTGATTTTGCGTCTTCTCTTATCACGCTACAGTAAGTGTCGCAGTTTGCTTGCAGGTGCGATATATTCGCACTAATCCAAGACAGAGGCTGCGGGCCGAGGGTAGGGGGAAGCTTGACGTCAGGAATTGGGGACTCGCTCTACCTCTGTGTTTTGGAGTGTACCTCACCTCTGCTCAGCAAGTGATACCTTTTTGTTTATTGATTTTTAAAGTTTGTCCTGTTTCACTACTCCGCGGGTGGAGCCGCGGGGAACGGCTAGTAATATAATATAATCATGCTGTCTCAGAGCGGGAAAAGGGTCTCGAGGAGCAGGACACAGATATGAGACAAGACGTTCAAGAATATTCCAATGCATAACGTCATCAACGCGACTGTATACAGGTCAGTGCGTGCATTTCCTCCATCATCTGTAATTTCAGATTCCTCATTAAAAAAAAAAAAAAATCATTCTCAGTATATTCTGGTTGCAACTTCTTCTTCTGTTCCTTGACTTCACATAACGTCTGCTCAGTCCGGCTCTGATTACATGTTCCCTCTTGGCTAGGAGAAGCTTCGATCTTTGATTCACATCCTGATCTTTGTTTATTTTTTCAGATCTTCACGGTTTTAAACTTGGCTGGCTATTTTGACCTTGTAACTTCTCTCAAGTCCTTTTTCTTTTTAAACTGCCTGTACCCAGTGTAGGCAGTACAGTGGCAACCACTGTGCACAGTCAAAAACAACGTGGCTTCAGATATTTTTAACTACTTTAAGACAGAATCCCAGCTAAAAGATAACCCAAAAACCTACAGTAAAATATCAATTATTACAAAAACATAAAAAATGTATAGCAAACACAAATCATAACTGTTGTAGACTTGTAATCATAACATGAAAATGAAGGAGAGGCAATGTGAAGGCTTGATAAGTACAGCATGCCGACCAACACTTACTATATACTGTAGTTATCAATGAAAAGATGAGTTACGCAAAAATGTGCCCACCAGTAATTCTATTGTGGGGACATCCCTACAACTACAGTACATCTGCTTCTTTTTTAAAGAAACTCAAAGAGCCAGAACTTTTTGCTTGTTGTTAAAAGTTTATCTGATGTGGAATTTTGTTTGGGTGGAGTAAGAAATCTTAAGTAAAAATAACATCAGAGTCAAAGGGAAGTCCCCACTAATGCTGCAGCAATAGTGACATGTACAGTATGTGAATGAGATGGCGGGCCCTGTCAAGTGACATCAGGCGGAGGCTGGGTGGGGGCATTAAGTTAACAATGACATAAAGTGATGAAAACATCCCCAGATTATCTCACTCCTTCTCTCCTCCATCTGTCACGTTCACCCCTCCTCATCTCCGTGGCTTTCTTCCTCCCAGTCTTCCATCCCCACCCCACTCGTTCCCTTGTGTGCTCACATAATGACCTCCCAGAAACCCAAGATTACGAGTTCTGGGGGTGTGGGTGTTGTCCTTGGACGACTTAATGCAAGGTTTCCTATTTGAGGGAAGGGAGATTGGGAAGTTTGTAAACTATACGTTGCTCCAGCCAAAAAAACGGTCCCACTGCTATTACAGTGAGGGAAGAGAGAGGCTGTCGAGGCCATGGCTATGGGGCTAAAGCCCTGATGTGTTCAATAATTGCAGCCTGCAGCTTTTTACAGTATGAATCACGGTTGGAGCAGCGGCAGCAGGACATGAGAGGGGTGTGGTGCAGCGCTGGGTGTTTCCCAGTTTGAAGCTGCTTCCCTATATTCTGCTCGAAGGGTGAATTTGACGCATGAGCTGTTATCGTCTGTGGCCAAGAGGGTTGTGGCAGACCAGAGTAGACCCTTCAGACAGAGTGACGTTAAGTCTGCCAAGAAAAAAAAAGAGGCAGGGCACAAAATCGTTTGCTGCAAAGAAACAAACACTGAACTGGTATTTTAAGAGGAGGTGACAGCACTGAAGTGTAGCTGATCAGAACAGTGCATTTACAAGCGAAAGACCATAAGTGTGTATAGCATCTTTTATCCATCCCGCTATATCCCAAATACAGGGTCACTGGGGTCTGCTGGAGCCAATCCCAGGGCGCAAGTCAGGAACAAACCCCAGGCAGGGCGCCAGCCCACCACAGGGCACACACACCCACCAGCAAAAATTTAGGATCGCCAATCCACCTAACCTGCATGTCTTTGGAGTGTGGGAGGAAACCCATGCAAACACAGGGAGAACATGCAAACTCCAAGCAGAGAGGACCCAGGATGCAAACCTGGGTCTCCTACCTGCGAGGCAGCAGCACTACCCACTACACCACCGTGCCACCCTACAATCTTTTAGCTTAGTTATTAGCACTTTACAAATGCAAAGTTACTTGTGGATGCCCTGCAGTTCTTTCCAGCGGGCGCACAATGAGTCAAAGGTGAGTACTGAACAAATAGACTTGTGGTTAAAAGTCCAGTGCCTTAGCAAGGCCATCAATGTATAGAACTAAAACATCATTTCATCCATCCATTTTCTAACCTGCTCATAGGCCTTCCAAACTGCAGGGAAATACTTGAGGGCTGGTGGCAGAATTGGCACTCCAGCCACCATAAAAAAATGTCACACTGGTTCCACTCACACTGATCTAGTGTGGTGCTGAGGTGTCACCCATTGCACGGCCACACTGGGTCCTTATCTGGGATCCTGAGTTGGTTTGTCGTGTTGTGGGTACGACAATGGGCTGTATCAGCACCTGCTCCTAATCCTTCCTTGTTTCCTCATCTATTTCACAGTTACAGGGAGCTGGAGCTGAGCCTAGCAGTTTGAGGTTAGACCTCTTATATCTTTGAAAGATGCTGAGAAATTAGTTCACACGTTTGTGTTCAGTCGACTAGATTACTGTAATGCACTCCTCTCAGGACCACCAAAGAAAGACATAAATCACTTGCAAGGAGTGCAGAATGCAGCTGCTAGAATCCTAACTAGGAAAAGAAAATCCGAACACATCTCTTCAGTTTTGATGTCACTACACTGGTTACCTGTGTCATTCAGGATTGACTTAAATTCTGCTTATGGTTTATAAAGCCTTAAATAATCTCACTCCATCTTATATATCAGAATGTCTGACATCTTATATTCCAAATCGTAACCTTAGATCCTCAAATGAGTGTCTGCTTAGAATTCCAAGAACAAAACCTAAAAGAAGTGGTGAGGCGGGCAGGCGGCCTTCTGCTGCTATGCACCTAAAATCTGGAATAGCCTGCCAATAGGAATTGGCCAGGCTGATACAGTAGAGCAGTTTAAAACACTGCTGAAAACACATTACTTTAACATGGCCTTCTCCTAACTTCACTTTAACTTAATCCTGATACTCTGTATGTTCAATTCATCATAATAACTATTCATGGTGGCTCTAAAATCCGTACTGACCCCTACTCTCTCTTCTGTTTCTTTTTCCGGTTTCTTTGTGGTGGCAGCCTGCGCCACCTCCACCTAATCAAAGCTTCATGATGCTCCAACAATGATGGATGGATTAAAAGGCAGAAGTCTACATGACCATCATCATCAAGCCCTTCTGTGAGAACCCTAAATCCAAAGAGGACTGTTTCATTTATGTGAGGTAGAATGCCCAGAGGGGACTGGGTGGTCTCATGGTCTGGAATCCCTACAGATTTTATTTTTTTCTCCAGCCATCAGGAGTTTTTTTTGTTTTTTCTGTCCCCCCTGGCCATCAGACCTTACTCTTATTCTATGTTAATTAATGTTGACTTATTTTGTTTTCTTATTGTGTCTTTTATTTTTCTATTCTTCATTATGTAAAGCACTTTGAGCTACTGTTTGTATGAAAATGTGCTATAGAAATAAATGTTGTTGTTGAGGTACAACGCCAACCAAGAACTAACCCTGGATGAGACAGCAGTCTAATATAAGTCACATTTATGCATGTGGCTACACTCACACCTATATCTTGTATGTTAATATTGAATTAGGCTGACAAGGGATGTTCTGGGCAAAGAAGCATCAGGAAGGGCGCAGTAAACAACAACAACATTTATTTCTATAGCACATTTTCATACAAATAATGGAGCTCAAAGTGCTTTATATGATGAAGTAAAGAGGAAAAACAGACACAGTAAGAATTAAAATAAGACAACACTAATTAACATAGAATAAGATTAAGGTCCAATGGCCAGCGAAGACAGAAAAAACAAAAAAAAAAACTCCATAGAGAAAAAATAAAATCTGCAGGGGTTCCAGGCCACAAGACCACCCAGCCCTCTTTGTATTTAGGGTTCTCTTGGAAGGACTTGCTGATGGTGGTCATGTAGACTTCTGGCATTTAATCCATCAATGTAGGAATATCATGGTGCTTTGATTAGGTGATGATGGTGTAGATCACCACCACAGAAAACCGGGAAAAGAAACAGAAGAGAGAGTAGGGGTTAGTACAGATTTTAGAGCCACCATGAATAGTTATGATAATAAATTGAATATACAGAATATCAAGATTAAATTAAAATGAAGTTATGAGAAGGCCATGTTAAAGTAATGAGTTCTCAGCAGTGTTTTAAAGTGCTCTACTGTATCAGCCTGATGAATATCTATTGGCAGGCTATTCCAGATTTTAGGTGCATAGCAGCAGAAGGCCGCCCGCCTCACCACTTCTTTTAAGTTTAGCTTTTGGAATTCTAAGCAGGCAGGTGTCAGACATTCCGATATATTAAGATGGAGTGAGATTATTTAAGGCTTTGTAAACCATTAGCAGTATTTTAAAGTCAATTCTGAATGACACAGGCAACCAGTGTAGTGACATCAAAACTGGAGAAATGTGCTCGGATTTTCTTTTCCTAGTTAGGATTCTAGCAGCTGCATTCTGCACTCGTTGCAAACGATTTATGTCTTTTTTGGGTAGTCCTGAGAGGAGTGCGTTACAGTAATCTAGTCGACTGAAAACAAACGCGTGAACTTTTTCTTGAACTATTTCTCAGCATCTTTCAGTGATATAAGAGGTCTAACTTTTGCTATGTTTCTTAAGTGAAAAAATGCTGTCCTAGTGGTCTGATTAATATGCGATTTAAAATTCAGATTACAGTCAACAGTTACCCCTAAGTTTTTTACTTCCGTCTTAACTTTTAATCCTAATGCATCAAGTTTATTTCTAATAACCTCATTATATCCATTATTGCCAATCACTAAAATCTCTGTTTTCTCTCTATTTAGCTTGAGATAATTACTGCTCATCCATTTAGAAACACAAGCAAGACATTGTGTTAGTGAATCAAGAGAGTCGGGGTCATCAGGTGCGATTGATAAATACAGCTGCGTGTCATCAGCATAGCTGTGGTAACTCACGTTGTGCCCTGAGATAATCTGACCTAACGGAAGCATGTAAATCGAAAAGAGCAGCAGACCCAGGATAGAACCTTGTGGAACACCATATAGGATATCAGGGGTCTTTGAGTTGTAATTACCACAACTAGCAAAGAATTTTCTCCCTGCCAGGTAGGATTCAAACCAATTTAAGACACTGCCAGAGAGGCCCACCCATTGACTAAGGCGATTTCTAAGAATGTTGTGATCAATGGTGTCAAATGCGGCACTCAGATCTAAGAGGATGAGAACAGATAAATGGCCTCTGTCTGCATTCACCCGCAAGTCATTTACTACTTTAACGAGTGCAGTTTCTGTGCTGTGATTTGTTCTGAAACCTGACTGAAATTTATCAAGAATAGCAGGTTTATTGAGGTGGTCATTTAACTCCATAATGACTGCCTTCTCTAGAATTTTACTTAAGAAAGGCAGGTTAGAAATAGGGCTAAAATTTTCAAAAGCAGAGGAGTTGAGATTATTTTTCTTGAGCAGGGGTTTAACTACAGCAGTCTTAAGACAGTCTGGGAAGACCCCCTTATCTAATGACGAGTTTACTATGTCAAGAATACTATCAATTAGCATGCCCGATACTTCTTTTGAAAAAAACTTATTGGCATTGGGTCAAGGACGCAAAAGTCAAGGAGAAGGGGCTAAGCACAGCCATATGGGAAAAAATTCTGCATCAACCAGATCTCCCCACCTACCACAAACAGAAGATCTTTATTTTGTACAGTGCCCTTTTATACAGTAGGGCACACCATCCCAAGGCACAAATGTAACTTTACATTCATTTACGTATCTGTAATGCAGGCAATTTAGAAGCACACAGTTAGCTGAATGCATGGATGGAGCTGTCATCAGTGCCAGACTGGGAAGCTTATTCAGGCCGGGAATCCCAAGTCTAACCCAGGATATCCTGCAGGATAGACTGGCATCCCAACGGGGGTAGAACTGTTAACATGTCCGGTTGGGAGGCTTTAATGAACTGGAGCACAAGAATGGAGACACAACCTGACCTGGATGGTCCTCAGTTTCAGTCCCTGATCATATAATGGATGAGCAATGGATATGTGGACCTTCTGAATTTGTCTCCCCAGTACGAAAGGTGGGAGGAGCCCAGTATGAACACCAGAGGGCTGTCTGGGTACGGAATGGTCATGGTCCTGGGGTACTGCAGTGAGTGCTGTGAAAAATGGACCTCCATATTTTGGGTAACTTCCATTTGAACCAGATCTGCTGCTGGCATGTAATGCTACAACACCAGAAGTGCTTCCGGGTCTAGCATGAAGGAGATGTTCTGAGTCAGAGTCATGACGCAGAGGAGGAGAAGGAGTTTTGTTAATGATAAATATATTGTGTGAGTGTTAAAAAGCCTGTAAATGTGATTTTGGGTAAAGAAATTTTTATTTTATCCCTAAACTGTGTTTGGATGAGTTATGTCTACTGTAGTGTTTGGGGCTCCGTGACTCCCCCTAGTGGTCATAACAGATCGGGACAAAACAAAGTGGTCTCAGTTTATAGTGAAGGATTCAACTTCCCATAGTTACAATGAATTTTAATAAAATTATAAAAAAAATTGGAGAAGATTTTAGAGTGAGAAATGCTGGTAAAACCAAAAAGGAGTGTATTTTATGACTAGCAGCAAGTTTACGTTTAAAGTTCAGTGCCAATAAGCTCTGCTGCCTGCGAGAAGCTGATGTGGGCAGTGAGGTAGCACTGAATTAAACTGCTGTCTTTAGTTATCTTTCTACCACACTGAGGGGATAACCTTGGGTCTCTAGCCCATGTTGCTGTTTGGTGTTTGGTGTGATATAAAGAACTAGAGTCCTTCTGCCACCAAAATAATTTACTGGGATGGTCCTTTAAATGCAACTACAGGCTTTTGAGACCCTAGCAGATGTCCAACATGATGGCGAATACGGTCATGTGGACATTCTAGTGGCCTGCATAAGTGTAATCACATAAATGGAATCAACTGAGATATCTTCAGATGGGACAGGAGATGGGCAGAAGCTGAGAGCAATTCTGAGATTCTCAAATTAGACAGATGGCCTGAACCCCATATTTCTGTGTGTTCTCTTTGGAGCAGTTGGGCTTTTATATGGTTTATCCATTTTGGCGTCACGGTATTGGTGCTTCGAAGTGTGTGTTAATACCAAAGCACTTACAGTTTCAGATTTTCATCGCTAGCAGCAGGCCCGAGTGCTTCACTCAAGTGTGAGACGTCACGGGCACGCCTGCTTTGTTCTTCACAAGAGACAATCCCAAGTGCTGATGTCAATGACAAGTCATCTAGTCCATGGAACGCCTGTGACATCAGATGTCAGAGAAACACACTCTGGTGCTCAAAAGAATTTCTCTTGGCATGTATTCTACACATGGCCACTAGTATTATGGAAGATTTCACTTTTTTTGCTATGTTTGGCTTCCTTAATTATATGAAAGGAATAACAAACATATCATACTATTATAACAGTTACACAATTGACAGAATTGTTAGCAATGAATTGATTCTCCTCACCTTACTGCATAAAATTCATAGGTGCTTATACACCAGAGTGTATGTGGTGAGGCCCAATCACCTGCTGCATGTAGGGCCTGTGCCACCAAACTCCTGAGTGACCTTCTTCCTGCTATAGTTCTGTGTTTTAATAAATTCCTAAATGTCAGCTTCAACTTCTTGTTGTTCATAGCTGTTGCTATTTTCGGTTTTCTGTAGTGGTGCATCATGCTTTATACTATGTGACAGAGTAGGGCTTTCTCGCACCCTTGTACCCTCAGACCACTCGTCAGACACCAGATCAAAAGTCCAATTATTATTTATTATAATAATAATGTGCACAAAGCACTCTTCTCTCCACAATTCTCAATAAACAAATAAACAATAACCAATCCTCCAAACTCCCAGACGCTTAGCCACCCTGCCTCCCAACTCAGCACGTCTGTCTGGGATCTTCCACAGTCCTTTATACTCCTTGACCCGGAAGTGTTTCACCCTCTTTGTCCATGCGACCTGGAACACTTCCGGGTCAGATAAAAATCCTTCTTTTTCTTCACCCAGGCTGAGGGGCCTGAGTTGCCTCGAAAGCTTGCATATTGTAATCTTTTTAGTTACCCAATAAAAGGGGTCATTTTGCTTGGCTTTTCTCTTCACCCAGGCGTAAGGCAAATAGTCTGTGGGGCTCCCTGCAGTGACTCCTGGTGTCCCCCATGGTATCCAGCAGGGCTGTGCATTAAAGGTTCATTGTCCATAAGTCCCTGCTGGCATTCAGGGCACCTCTATGCTGCAAGGAGGGCTCCATCTGGTGGCCTGGGGATGAACTGCTGGCCATGTACCACAACTAATTTCACATGGATGCTTTTTAAATGGGGCCAAAGAATCGCAGTTGAGCTACGTTCAGATTCTGGATGTTCAACACATTGAGAAAAGTTGATTTTAGCATTGTGTGTGTGTGTGTGTGTGAAAAAACATGTGCAACAATAACTTCTGAAATAATTGACCGCTCTTTTTCAAACAAGTTGCATCTTTTTTGTATTGTCACAGGTTCTGGGTTTGTAGTTTCTGGTCCAATACTTATATCCATATCCTTCACAAATGGCTTGCCTATGTCCAACGATAACTGCAATAGAAACTGTTCAATTTAACCGGGATTTTTGTAGTCTGCTCCATTTAGTCATAGGGCCAATCCTATTGATTTGCAAAATTTTTGCATGAGTATTTTTTGAGCTATCTAGTCTCCTTAACTAGGGATGTACACACACATAGAAAGTTACATGGAAGCACACACACTGTGGAGAGCTCACAGCTTCTTTGCCTTACAAGAGCACATGCTGGATGATGAAAAGAAAGAAATGAAGACACACAAACACTCACAATACACCTGTAAAAGGTCAACATGGACAGAAACTTTAACTTACCCCTGGACTTCATTTGACCAATTGTGTTTAGTTTCAAATCCAATATTATTTAAGTTGTCCTCATTCCTGTTCATTCCACTAAGTGTTTAATTGTGTACGTGGTGACCACTTGACAGACCAGAGCAAGGCAGAAGAAATTGTTTGGGTACCAGCCCAGTATCCCCATTTATTAAGTAAACAAAAGAAAGCAAAGGGATGTACTGCATTCCAACTGAAAAGATGGCTGACCAGAATCAGTCCACACAGAGTTCTCTCTTTCTTTGCCTTTCTTGGATCTTACATGGGAGCTCATTCAGGACCAACTCCTGGTTGTGAATCTGCTGCCACCTTCTTTTACCGTCTGATTTTATGGAATTCTGACTGGAAGGGTTGGGGCCAACTCTGGGCATTATTAAAGGGCCTCTGTGGCCATGCTGAGTTTCTTCTCAGGGCTGCATGTAGAAGAGAAAATACCTTTAGCAACAGCACCCCTTGTCATCCTGGAGTGGTATCAACGGGTAACAACGTAATGAATATTACATCAGTTAATATACTTGATTCAAAATTATTACACAGTACAAGAAATTGTATTGTATTGTAAAAATCTTCCATTGAGTGATTTCCTGTTGCATCGCTAAAGTGACATTTACTGTATATGGAAATGCTGTAATGAGCCAGTTATGTTTGCTGCAGAGTACATGAAAATACCATAATTAAAATATTCATTATAAAAACGGTGCATCACACACGTCAGTATCTGTGTTTGTGGATATCTATCTATCTATCTATAGTACCTTCTATATCTATCTATCTATTATATAGTGCCTTTCACATCTATCTATCTATCTATTATATAGTGCCTTTCATATCTATCTATCTATTATATAGTGCCTTTCACATCTATCTATCTATCTATCTATCTATCTATCTATCTATCTATCTATCTATCTATCTATCTATCTATCTATCCCAAAGGCAGTCTTTTCATGGATCAGTTAAATAAAACTGTGTGTGTCTGCTAAATGTTGCTCCTCTTTGTGCTCCTCTTTGTGCTCCATGTTGGTTTCATAATTTATTTATAATCTAATATACTCCTCAGCCCCACTCTTTCAAAAATATTGTGCAGGCAATGAGACTAATTATCCATTAGTAATGGACACAATGAAGTTGGTATTACTGAAGGATGATTCTCAGTATTAGTTTTTAAGCAATACGGAGAACTCAAACATATGTGTTCTTTTTTCCATTTTTCAGAAGATACGCTCAAAAGAAAAGAAAAGCTCTTGGTTGGTGTGCAAGAGGGAATCTGCCCACTCCAAGTAAGACACATTTTATTTAATGGATTACTTTGCTGTAATGGTGCCAGAGTGATTTATGCCAGCATGTCAAAGTTTTAGCAGGTTTGAACTTCAGACCAGTGTGGACGTAAAGGGCAATGCTCTCCTAGCCTGAGTGGCTTCTCTCACTTTTCAGTGCAGATGACTGACTTTAATGGACCAGAACTTTACCTCTTCAGCTTTGCCAAAAAAAAACTACATATTTCATAATCATGAGAAAAGTTTCCAGCAGGCAAAAGGTTGGTAATCCAAGGATTTGCAGAAAGCAAGAAAATGTCCCATCTCTGAGTTCAGATGATGAAGCTGGGCATTAAGGTACTAGGTGGGAGTCAACCTTTGCTAATGCACAGACCTCCACTCACTTAAATGGCTGACCAGTGTACAATTTCCACACTGTGAAAATGGAATATTAGACTAGTGTGCTAACAGGAGAAAGAACAGAGTGACTATCGGCTGGTAAGTTAGTTTAAATTTATCATTTAAAAGCCATCCCTGCGGCTCCACACTTTAAATATCAATAAACTAAAAGGTGTCGCTAGCTAAGAGGAGGTAAGGACTGCTCCAAAACACAGCGGTAGACTGGCTCCCCACTCCTGACGTCAGGCTTCCCCCACCCCACAGCCCGTAGCGTCTGTCTTGGATTAGCGTGGATATATATCACTCCTGCAAGCGAATTATGATTCTTAGCGCGATGAGAGAAGTCGCAAAATCAACCGGAATGTTCAAGCAAATTCTAAAAAAAACACATCTAAATCTGTTAAGTTATTTTCTCGTTTGCTAGCTAAGCGAATGTAAGGTACGTCCTGAGGCTGGCGTGTGAGTGAGGAGGGCCCCGCCCCCTTCCCCACAGTCCACTGCATGTTTCTGTCGCACAAATAAATTGGTACCACAAGCAAACTATGATACTTGGCACAATAAGAGAAGTCACAAAATCAACCAGAATGTTTAAGCAAATTAGAGAAAAAAACCCGATCTAAATCCGTTAAGTAGTTCTCTCGTGAAAAGCGGACTGACAGACAGACAGACATTGGATTTTATTTATTTGGAGATGAGAAAATATCAACATTATTAACAACATTAAAAGTAATACTTAAAAAATGACAATATTGCATGTGTGGTAGGCTGTTCAACTAACATAAAAAATAATAAAAATAGTGAGAAAAATAATTAGCATTAGTTGCGTGGGTAATATTTAAATATGTAAAGTGCAATTGTTATACAAAGACAAAATAATAATCTTTAGGTAAGAATTTCAATAAAATAACATTGTCAAACTATACTCGCGGATAAGTCAGGACTTGATTTTACCATAAAATTTCTTGTATTTTATAAAGTCGTGGAATAAGTCAAATGTGAAAAACTCACGCTATTGGTCCAAGAGATTACGATATGCCAATGCCCATCTGAGAGAGGAACCACAGAGCACACGGCCTTCTTGTTTCTATGTGGGCGTGGCAATGCGCTGTATCAGCAGGTGCTCCTAACCTCTCTCTCTCTCTCTCTCTCTCCCTCTCTCTCTCTCTCCCTCTCTCTCTCTCTCTCTCTCTCCCTCTCTCTCTCTCCTCTCTCTCTCTCTCCCCTCTCTCTCTCTTTCTCTCTCTCTCTCTCCTCTCTCCCTCTCTCCTCTCTCTCTCTCTCTCCCTCTCTCCCTCTCCCTCTCTCCTCTCTCTCTCTCCCTCCCTCTCTCTCTTCTATGTGACCACACGGTGATACGCGAAATGCTCTGAGGCCACGTTTGCTCTGTTTTTTGTATCTCACACCCTCATACACCTTTATCATAAGAGCATCCTTTATCTATGATGGAGTGTTCGATCAGAAGAAAATATAAAGCTGGCTTAAAATTAAATAAAGTTGAAGTAGCGAAATAAATTAGTAACTGCGCTGCTGCAACAAAATTCGATGCGTCTGAGAAACTGATGCGAGATTGGAGGAGGCAAGTAAATAAATAAAAAAAAAAATTAGGTGTCGTACTTTTGAACGAGCATATTAGTCGGGATCTGATTTTATGAACGATTTATCGGGTTTTAAGACCCGACTTATACATGAGTATATACGGTATGCCAAGCCAGCATTGTGCACAAGGCAGGAGTCAGTCCTGGAGAGGTGGCCAAGCGTAACAGAGATTTATATGTGTGTTATTGTCTAGTTGTTTGTCTTTTTTAACATGTAGATTTCATTTATGACCTTAGTTTTAAGTTTTGTTTGTTCTGATTTATCGACTCTCAGTTCAGTGATCTTTTCTGGGTTCTGTGTTTTTGCTCACAGTCATTTTTTGGGCATTTTACAAGTGTCCTTATCAACAGGCACATTGTAGATCACACTTACTGTATGCACACATCCATCCATCCATCCATTATCCAACCCACTATATCCTAACTACAGGGTCATGGGGGTCTGTTGGAGCCAATCCCAGCCAACACAGGGCGCAAGGCAGGAAAGAAACCCGGGCAGGGCGCCAGCCCACCGCAGGGCACACACACCCACACACCAAGCACACACTAGGGACAATTTAGAATCGCCAATGCACCTCACCTGCATGTCTTTGGCCTGTGGGAGGAAACCCACGCAGACACGGAGAGAACATGCAAACTCCACGCAAGGAGGACCTTATGCACACACTTACACCCAAATAGGGCCAATTTAGAATCGAAAGTTCACCTAACCTGCAATGTTTTTTTGGGAGAAAAACCACCGTGAGGAAAATCCCACAAACACATGGAGAGAATATGCAAACACCACACGAACAGTGAATGGGTGATAAATCTGAATTTAGGATATTGAGTTTCTGACGCTGCAATGCCCCCTGCCATCCAGAGTTTGATTAACATTAAAAAGTTAAATGTTAATGGTAATATGAATTACGAATGTTGTTAATTAATATTATTGGCAATAGGAAGAACTGGATTGCTTTCAGTAATGTTTGTGATGCCTTAACAGTGCTCAATGTCATTAATTTGTTTTTGCCCACATAATCCAACCTAAGGGTTGCAGGGTACATTGAAGCAGGCAGGAACCATTCACAGATGGGACACCAGTCCATCACAGTCACGACGTCTTGATGGTCACAAAACAAAACTACACCTATATATTCATAGTTGGTGTGTCTTTCTCTGGTGGCCAAATTAATTCCATTACTGGTCAGATTTTACATTTTAGCTTTCAGCACACAACGGTTCATTTTCTTTTTTTTTTTTCTTTTTTATTGTCCCTCCTTGTTTTGCATCATTTTTATTTTGTACCAAGTCTGAATTTAGATAGCTGCTCCCTCCTCTGCCCCTCTGTGTTCCTTCAGTGCTGCGTGAGGTTTTTTCCACCCACACACAAAGGCTGCAGCTTTACCTTAAGCCAGCAAAAGTGTGGAACGACGTCAACCCTCTGCCCTCCTCCTCAGTGATTCCTCCTAAATCAGCACGAGCAAAATCGAAAAGGAAACAATTGACTTATTAATATTTCATAGCAGGTGACAGTATAACAAATTATCATTTTTAAAGTGACACACTCCATTTCTGAATTGTGAAAGCCTGTGTGTTTTTGCCTCACTGCTAATGAACATGAGACAGGGTGGTAGCTCACCCCTGTTGGATTCTAACTGATGATCGGATAACTTTCTGTGGGCCTGTCCTGCTTCTTTGGGTCTTTTTCCCTTTATGAGCATGTCTAGCCTTTCCTGATAGCTATGACATGTAATCTAACAAGTAAACTACTACACTCGCTGTATTCTGGGGTTAACAAATCTCTGATACGCAGGTTAAAGTCGGCCTATAATGCTGCCACTCGCTTTGTGGCTGGGGCAAGAAAGTCTGACTCTGTTTCTCTAATATTAGCTTCTTTACACTGGCTGCCTGTCAGTTTTTGAATTGATTTTAAAATCTTGTTGCTAGTTTTTAAATCTTTACATGGGCTCGGCTCCTGCCTATTTATCTGAATTGTGTGCTTTACACCAGCCATCCAGAGTGCTTAGATCTTCTGGTCAGTTGTCTCTTGTTGTCCTTCGTACCGAGTGTCAAACTAAGGGGGACAGCTGTGACACCTCATCTGTGAAACTCTTTACCTCGTCACACAAAGGAGTCGTCGACAATTCAAAACGAGATTTAAGACTCATTTCTATTCACTTGCATTCCATGACCTTCAGTAATACTGATGGTTCCCTCATTGTGATTATGTAACATTACTTCTATTTATTTATGTTCTTATACTTTATTTCTGTTTATGTTATTTGTTTGTTTTCCTTTTATTCTATTATTGTAAAGCACTTTGGCCACAGCATTCCTATGTTGTTTTAAATGTGCTATATAAATAACAACAACAACAACAACAACATTTATTTCTATAGCACATTTTCATACAAACAGTAGCTCAAAGTGCTTTACATATTAAAGAATAGAAAAATGAAAGACATAATTATAAAACAAAATAAATCAACATTAACATCGAATAAGAGTAAGGTTCAATGGCCAGGGGGGACAGAAAAAACAAAAACTCCAGACGGCTGGAGAAAAAATAAAATCTGTAGGGATTCCAGACCATGAGACCGCCCTGTCCCCTTTGACATTTTTTGACATTTTTGACATTGGCATTATTTAATATGTCAAGACTACAGACCCTCAATACTTTTAACAGTCTTCTGGTTGACATAAAAAATATTAAAAAAAGAATTCACCTTTCATTTTTCTGGCCATTGTAGCGTATCTGCTCTCTGCCCTGTATATCAATGTCTCTCTGTTTTAATAAAAAAATCTTGGGAAGAGAGATGAGATGTGATCTTTCTCAGAGAGACACTTTCACGTCCCGCAAGACGAGACTTTGTGCCAAGAGATTTAACCACGCGCGGGGCCAGAAATAATAGACAAAGAGTAGATGACAAAGTAGAACATCGTAAAGAATTAAAAAACGTTGGTGCAATACACATGCAGAGCAGGTTAGAGATAATGAAAGTACGAAAATTCAAAAGTTAGTATAGTAAAAATAGCATTAGCGCAAACGAATGGAAATTATTACTCAGCAAAAAGAGATTGAATATATCGTTTACATTTAAACTTTAATTCAGAGACATGTAGGTCGTCTAATTTGTGTTGCCATCAGGGAAAAGTAGTGTTTCTTCCTAATGAAGAGACGTATCCATGAGAATTAAAAGATTTCTTGTTTTGTGAAAGTGAAATCCCGCGAGAGAAAACTTCAAGCACCGTGAGAGAAGAGCTTATGGAAAGAGATTTGGAAAAGTCCTAAAACATTTACATTTCAAGCACACGGTTCAATCATCTCTCATTTGTGTGAATGCTATTGTCAGACACAGTTCATGTAGAGAAAAAGAAACGATATTCACTCACGGGCATTTATACGTTGCATTGTCACGATGTAATTCCAAACGTGGAATCAAAATTCAATGCGATATTGACGAAAAGGTAAAAGTGAAAAGAGATCGAATATATGGACATAGGTGGTATGACAGAAGTATATAGATATCGTTTGGCTTTAAACTTTAAGTCGGAGACTTGTAGATTGTCTAATTCGTCTTGTCAACAGGGAAAAGTAGTGTTTCCTCCCAATGAAGAGGCGTATCCACAAGAATTAAAAGATTTATTGTTTGATGAAAGTGAAATCCCGCGAGAGAAAACTTCAAGCACTGTGAGAGAAGAGCTTATGGAAAGAGATTTGGAAAAGTCCTAAAACATTTACATTTCACGTTCAATCATCTCTCATTTGTGTGAATGCTATTGTCAGACACAGTTCATGTAGAGAAAAAGAAGCGATATTCACTCACGGTTATTTATACATTGCATTGTCACGATGTAATTCCAAACGTGGAATCAAAATTCAATGCGATATTGACGAAAAGGTAAAAGTGAAAAGAAATCGAATATATGGACATAGGTGGTATGACAGAAGTATATAGATATTGTTTGGCTTTAAACTTTAAGTCGGAGACTTGTAGATTGTCTAATTCGTCTTGCCAACAAAAGTAGTGTTTCCTCCCAATGAAGAGGCGTATCCACAAGAATTAAAAGATTTATTGTTTGATGAAAGTGAAATCCCGTGAGAGAAAATTTCCAGCCCCGCGAAACAAGGCTTTATGCAAAGAGATTTGGAAATGTCCCGCCCACATCTTAAACATTTACAACCACGCACACAGTTCAATCATCTCTCATTTGTGTGAATGCTATTGTCAGACACAATTCATATAGAGGAAATGATATTCACTCACGGGCAGTTATACGTTGCGTTGTCACGATGTAATTCCAAACACGGAATCAAAATTTCATGCAATATTGACGAAAAGGTAAAAGCGTAAAGAGATCGAATATATGGACATAGGTGACATGACAGAAGTATATAGATATTGTTCGGCTTTAAACTTTAAATCAGAGACTTGTAGATCATCAAATTCGTGTTGCCATCAAGGAACAGTAGTGTTTCTACCCAACGAAGAGGCGTATCTGCGAGATTTAAAAGTTTTGTTGTTTGGTGAAAGTGAAATTCACATACGTGAGTGGCAGAAATGCGAAGTTGCTGGCGCATAGCGCAGGCGGGGGGCTTGATGGGCAAAGTGAGCAGAAGGTGAAGCCCCCTAGTTTGATTTAAAAAAATCACACCTTTAATTCATCAGAACTTTGAGGAAAGCACAGTCGTCTCCACTTATTCTCACCAGTTGCCGAGTGGCGTCCATCTTCACTGGCTGCATTACATCCTATAATGGCCGCTACTCATCCCAGGGCCACAGGGCACTGCAGAGGGTTGTTAAGTCCACGCAGAATATCACTGGTCTACTTCTCCCTTTTGTTTCGAATATAAGTAACACACACTGCTTTAGAAAGACAAGCCCTATCATTAAAATCCACACTCGTTAGTGCTGCCGCCTCCTAGGTTGAAATCTGAGCCTCGTCGACGTCTTCAAGAAGTTTTTGTGGGTTTCGTCCTTGCATCCAATATTACCTTGAACTGGAATACCTGCACTTCCCAGGATTCTCTTTGGAATCAAGTTGTTTTAAGATAAATGGAGAATAAAACACCTGAGAAGACAAAATGTGTCCATAAGGTGTAGTGAGAGAAACAAAATCCCACTGCTGGTGCCACTTCTCCTCTCTCTGCTCGGGCCTTGCTAAGCGCTGCCCCTGGATTTCATTTATGACTTTAGTTTTAAGTTTTGTTTGTTTCGATCTATTGACTTCTTGGTTTTGACCTCTAACTCATTTATAGTTCATTCTCTCAGTTCAGTGATCTTTTTTGGGTCCGATGTTTTTGCTTACTGTCATTTTTGGGCATTTTACAAGTGTCAACAGACTCATTGTAGGTCACATTTATGCCTTCACCTACACCCAAACAGGGCCAATTTAAAAATGAAAGTTCACCTAACCTGCACGTTTTTGATTTTTTTGGAGAAAAACCAGAGCACCGTGAGGAAAATCCCACAAAGACATGGGGAGAATATGCCAACAGGCTAAAAACACATTCAAATAACAGGCAGGGGTTCTGCTCCTACTCTGTTCAATGCTTTTATGGACTGGGTGTTGGGCAGAGTCATGGGGTCCAGCGGCTGTGGGGTATCTGTTGGTGAAGAAAGGTTCACAGATCTTGACTTTGCTGACGATGCTGTAATCTTCGCGGAGTCAATGGAGGCTCTGATTGGGGGTCTCGAGAGAATGAGTGAGGGGGCTTGCAAGTGTCCTGATAAAGATCAAGAGCCAGGCCTTTAATGACCTCTTGGGCACGGCCATCAGCAGTGTGTCTGTCTGAGTGACGACCGCGTTGAGAGGTTTACTTACCTCGGCAGTGACATTCATGTCTCTGGTGACTCATCCTATGAAGTCAGTAGACGGGCTGGGAGAATATAGGGGGTCATGAGGTCGCTGGAAAGGGGTGTGTGGCACTCCCGATATCTCTGCAAAAGGACGAAGGACCAAGTCTTTAGAGTCCTGCTGCTTCCTGTCTTCCTATATGGTTGCAAGACAGTGACCTGAGACGAAGACTGGACTCCTTGGGTACCATGTCTCTCCGGAAAATCCTTGGGTACCGTTGGTCTGACTTTGTGTCGCATGAGCCGTTGCTTATGGAGTCCTGATTGAGGCACATTACCTGCATTGTGAAGGAGTGTCAGTGACAGCAATAGGACCATGTGGTGCGTTTCCCCGAGGGTGATCCGGCTCGTAAGATCTTCATCATTGGGGACTCAAGTGGCTGGACCAGGCCAAGGGGTCACCCACGTAACACCTGGCTGTGGCAGATAGAGGGTCATTTCCGGAGGGTGGGACTGGACCAGTGCATGCTCCCTGACTTGACTTGACTTGACAGAGAAAGACCAGCAGCACAGCCAAAACACAACCATAATGGTGAGCCAAAATACTTTTGCAAAAGTCAACGCTGAAAACTAATCAAAAAATCATTTTAGGAGCAAGAGATGTATATAATATATAATCCCAAAGCTTGGAACCTAATACTGCTGTCTTGCCAGATTTTATAGGCGCTCCTGTTGACATGATACATCATGTGATCTCCTGTCATCTGACAGGCAACGGGCATATTAACTGTAAATTGTTTTGAACGCCCAGAGTAAAATGAAGAAATGATCAAGGAGTGTGAGTAGTGCAAGAAGCAGATTGATTCAAAGTCAAAGAACAGACATCAAATTCAAATTGCCACCAAAGCCAGAAGCACCAAACCATCTTTTGCAGGTCGAACATGATGTCACATTATGTCACGTATTCAGCAACGTGCACAGCAACTGGCCACAGCCTTGCAAAGATTGTCACAGTAAGGCATCGGCCATCCAAATAAACAAAATAGCAGAACACTAAAGTATTGTGTACAGTTGTGGTCGCCACGCTACAAGAAATCGAAGCTGTGCAGAGAAGAGCAACCAAGCACACCCAAGGACTTAAGGAGTTGATGCCTTCTGACAGACTCGGAGAATTATACCTGTTTAGTCTCAAGCAGGAGACAGAGCTGGAGATGGCAGAGTTAAAGATGTTAAGATTTGCATTGGGTGTGATGAGGATGGACAGGATTAGAAATGAGGACATTAGATGGTCAGCTTAGTTTAGACAGTTTAGAGACAAAGTCAGAGAGGCAAGATTGTGTTGGTTTGGACATGTGCAGAGGAGAGATGCTGAGTATATTGGGAGAAGGGCGCTAAGGATAGAGCTGCCAGGGAAGAGGAGAAGAGGAAGGCCTAAGAGAAGGTTTATGGATGCGATGAGAGAGGACATGCAGGTGACGGGTGTAACAGAAAAAGATGACGAGGACAGGAAGATATGGAAGAAGTTGATCCGCTGTGGTAACCCCTAACTGGAGCAGCTGAATAGAGAAGAAGAAGAAGTCTCGAGCAGTGTAGATTGCATGGGGACTTAAGCCAGGCCTTCAAAATGCTCAATGGCATATTAATAATGTCACTCTGTCTGCATATTTCCACCTACGTCCATCTCTTTCAGCTACCAGCACTTCTATTCTTGTTTATGCTCTGGTCACATCTCGTATTGATTACTGTAATTCTATCCTTTCTGGTCCCCACAACTCTCTTTGTGAGGAAATGTTTCCTGGCTTCAGTCATAAATGCACTTCCCCATACTTTCCACTGGTGTCCTCGAGTACGTGATGCACCATTAAGTTGAAAGAATTCTGCTGGATTTACTTTATCTACTCTCTATATATAAAATCCTAAGCCTTAAAGTGCAACGATTTTATGTCACGTTTCTTGTCACATTTAAAATCAGGCTTATTTTAAAACCTACGTATATATGTTTTGTATCATTCTTTTCAGAATTTATCGAACGTTAATGTGATGTTGTAACGGCCGCCCCTTACCCGGCCGGCAGCTACACCTCCAAGACCTGTGGCCTGGATTAATTGCTGAGGTTAAAATCTTAATCAAGCCGTACCTTTAACAAATTAAACCTTTCCCCCACAATCGATGGTGTAAAAAAGCACAAAAGAAAAACAGATATGTAAACTTAAATTGATAAAATGTATTAAATGAAACAGAAAAGTTAAATAAATTATAAATATCCCTCCACCAAAGCAACACCGTGACAAATCTCTAGATGAATATAACTGCCCCTCCCTTGCCCTTGTAACATATAACAAACAACACAAATACCAAAAAAGAATGAATGAAATACGGAAATGAACGGTCGTGAACTTGAGTCCGAGTAACAATTGTCCTGAATGCAGATGACTGGTTAACCGATATATGGAGTGTTTGTAATTCCCGGAAACAAAAATGGAACAGCCTCACCGTGTATCCTCGGCGGTGGTGGAAAATGATCCGACCCCGGGGTCTCTCGATGATGAGGGTGTTGGAGTGAGTCCGGCGGAATGAAAAACAAACTGGATGGAAAAGCGCGATGTGAAATACAGCAGGTACAGGTGGTTGGTGGTAGGTGGTAGGTGGTTCTCTCCTCTTTCTTCCTCTTCTCTTGATTGTTTTTATAGTCCTGTGGCGAATGTAATTGATTAATTGAAAACAGGTGTTTTCCAGGTTTGGGGCTGCGATCTCCTTCCATCATCCGTCCCCCTTTACGGGAACGGCATTCACTGACACACACAAACAGTAAGGGGACGATGGAAACAAGACGCACGTGGTACGAACACAAACACTATTACTACTATGTAGCCCCGCTACAATGTTGTTAGATTTTCAGATTCTTATTCTGATTTTAAATTATAAACTAAAATATCAAGAAAGTTATGGTTTTTAATATCAAGAACGTTGTTGTTTTTCATTTCAATAAATCATTATTATTTCAATAATTTATTTTAATAATTGAATTCAATAAATTACATTATTTTTAAACTTTCTTTCACAGGAACAAACTATTGAAAAAAATTAGCTATTCATAACACCAATGTTTGTATTTAGGTGATTTAGTTAGCTGAAGGTTGGGTTACGATGACCCAATGGATTTTTCTTGGTATTTAAATGAGTCATTTGTTTAAAAAAGTATTTTTTGATCGATAAGAATGTCAGTTAAAACGAATGGATCGTTTATTTACTCTCTTATAAACACTCATCGAGCACATTGTCCTCAGTTGAACGGGAATACTCAGATTGGTAAGAGAGCAAATATCTTATTCTCACTTCATGATATTTGATTAAATAGTAATACATTTTTCTTTTACATATTTATACAACCTTGTGATTTTGACTCCAATAAATAACAATTTTTCTTTTGTACAGATTTTACTAATATTCTGGTCGTAACTGGGGGTTGGGTGCTAAAGGCGCTGGGGGGCTTGGCCCCCCCTAGTAAATAAATAAATAATTCCAATCAAGTTGTAAATCAGAAGCCAATCCATTCTATTAATGATACACGTTTTTTGATGCTCACATTCAGGCATGTCAGACTTCTAAACATTTTTCTTTTTTCCAATTAGAATTAGGATTAGGGTTAAAGCTTACTATAAATTCTCAATCCTTTAATCTTTCTCTCTTATTTAAAGATATTCTCTAAATATTTTATGGAAACAAATAATCTATGATAAACACAAACAAGTCCACTCTAATATTAAATTAGCTTTTGGTTTTTCTTGTTACTTGCATCTTGGATGAAACCAAAGAATAAAGTAAACCTCTGAAGGCTGTGGTTTAAGAATTAAATGATTTATTAACAATTCCATGTCTTATAGAGGGCGTGAACTTAAACACAGAAAATGGACTCTAAATTAGAAAATGAACTCTGCCGCTCTCTTGGAAAAAGACCAAGTGCTCTTACTGAAATGTGTACACATCTGTCGATATAATTTGAGGGTTTATGTCATGACGGCTGTGCATATGTCTGTCTGGACATCCTTAACATGTCAATCTCGATCAGGTTCAGCACTCGTAATACACTCCTCAGATGGAGATCTTAAAATCAGTTCATGCGGATTAACGGTTTCCTGAGTATACTTTTTTTTTACTGTTTTTACCTTTAGTGACCATAATTTCCCTTTTCTCGATTTTGCCAATAAAAGAATTTCGTTTAGTATGTCTACAAATTGAATTCTGCCGTTTCTAGCCATTCCTGGTCTGGCTTTATTTTATGTGCCCTCCATTCTCCACTGCTACTGCAACTTTTCCTCTCTCTGCTTTGGCTTGGCCTATGCCAGCCTTTCCTGGCACCCACTTGCCAACAAGACATCCCATCAGACAATCTGACTTGCTTTATTTTATTATTTAATACTGAGGGGTTAGGTCGCTTCCTCTGGCATGAAACATAAGCATCGGCTAGTAAGAATTAAAACATTTCAGTACAGAAGCTAATTGGGACATTTCACTGTTGTTTACAAAAGTCTGAATGGTTTAGATGAGGTTAACCTAATGCTATTTTAAAATTTAGACCAGATGTTAGAATTTAGGAGCTTGTTAAAAAAATCTTTAAAAAAAAAAAGCTTAAAAATAAATTTGGGAAGAGCTTTTTTTCATTCTGACAAATCTAACTGCTTGTTCCAATTAGCAAGATGAAAGTTAATAATTAATTACAGAACCAACCACACAATCCGTCTTTCTGTGAGTAACTTGACACATCTTTACAACTGGAAATTTATATGTATTATCATATTTAACCAAATCCAAATCATAATAAGAGTAACGGGAATAACTGCGGACGTTGCCTGCTCTTCACTTTCAAAACAGGCAGTTGGCAGGCTGGCATGTTCAGGTCTTATTGGGCTGGCACCCAGGTCTTTTGTACAGCAGTGTGGGATCAGACTAATTACCAATCATCACCTTATCAGTTGGGGCTTTAAGGATACACTGGTGACTTAGAACCGTAGTTCTGCCATTCGGAGACGTAGAATGTGTACGCCTGATGAGCCCAAATGAGGGCGAAACACGTGTTGCGTACTCTTTGCATTATTTGACAGTAAAACTATGCCCACCAACACTCCTTTTTCAGCGGCCTGCGTCTACCCTCGCTCTGGCAGGAAAACGTCTTCCGTGTTCCTGCAGGAGCATCTAAGAAGATGCATGTTTGTCGCGGATGCGAATTGCTGTATGTAGCGTGTAAAACAGTTTGCTATGGTGCATGCGGTTGTGCGTCGTAACCGAAAACTCGGTTTTTAAAGCCTGCTTACTTCATTGTGTTTTAACCTCAGTTGTAAAGGATTGTTTTAGGGATCCCATGGGAGACCCCTCGCAAACCGTTTTACACGCTGCATATGGCGATTCACCTCCGCGGGAAACATGCCTCTATGAACAGTCAACGTGGCTCGGAGGTGCGCGTGGCCTCTACGACAGACGAATATAAATGACGCCGTTTTATCTGTGTTGTCGCGTCCGAGTTGGAGGGCGTGGCTCTGCGAGTTGTCATCGTATCCAATGGCCTTGGAGTTGGTGGGCGTGGCACCTTCCTGCATGCGCCATAGGTGTCTTACTTGTCTGCAGCTTAGTGAATCCACGGCCCTTTCAGCATGCTTTCCATGGGTGTCTTGCCTTAGTGAATTATATATATAGATATGAATTTCCCCTTGGGATTAATAAAGTATCTATCTATCTATCTATCTATCTTAGTATGAAAGGCACTATAAGATAGATAGATAGATAGATAGATAGATGTGAAAGGCACTATATAATAGATAGATAGATAGATAGATAGATAGATAGATAGATAGATAGATAGATAGATAGATAGATAGATAGATAGATAGATAGATAGATAGATAGATAGATATGAAAGGCACTATATGATAGATAGATAGATAGTCACTTTCACTTGTGGTAATCAACTTTTTGTCATCTGTCCTATCACACTTTCTGAACAAACAGGCCCAGTCCTAATGTTAGATGATTATTTATACCGCTTTTGTAAGTTACTTTGTATAAAAACGTCTGCCAAGCAAATAAATGTAAATGCTGGGTGTCCAAGGCCTGATCTTCTTCTTCTTCTTCTTCTTCTTCTTCTTCTTCTTCTTCTTCTTCTTCTTCTTATTATTATTATTATTATTATTATTATTATTATTATTATTATTTGTATGCCTTTGGAATTTAGCAAAGAACTCAAATCTTCATGGAAACCCATGTGGGACCTGAAAGAATGTGCAGACTCCATTAAGATGGGGACCAGACTAGGAACTGAACCCAGATTCACAGAGCTGTGAGTCAGCATCATTATTCAGTGTGCCTGTGCTGTTAAGTATGAGATATTAACTGAATGTATGAAGTTGATATTGAAATCATTTTTGATTGTGGCCCACAGAATCATTTTATCATCGGTCTTATAATTACATTTGGCTGACGTGACAGCTCCTGTTGTACCAGCAGTGCTACCTCTAATTCACCATCTGTTTTGTTGCTAAAATGCTACAGTTATACACAATGTAAGTTTGGAATCAGACAGGACTAAAAGAACACCATGGCCGTTCCATTCAATGGTCTGTCTCACCTGGCAAAACAGATCTATTGAAAATGTGGTTAAGGAAAATAAGCATCATAAAATGGCAGTGAAGAGATTCAGGCAGTTACAGTATATGATGAGAAGCATTTTTGATAAAAGCCAGATAGGCAGTGCCAGCCTAGCTGTGTCAGGCATTTGCCTTAAATTGCTACTCTTTTAGACTAATGAGCGGTTTATGCTCTGTAGCAGCTGACACAAGGGTCTGAATTATCCTGCGCAAGTAGTGGACTGAAGGTCAGAGGGCACAGGTGCTGACGCGGCAGCTGGCCTCAGTCCTTACGCCAGTCTGCACTATAAACTCTTTTTTGAATATACTTTTCATTGTGGTGATATTTACTGATTTATTTACTGGAAGTCCTGTGATATGGTGGTTAAAAAGTCGAGTTCAAATATCGACCAAGTCCTTGTACGGTATGTGTTTTCTTTGTGTCCCCAATCCCTTCCAGATCCCGTGGGGACTCTGAATTGGTTTGGTGGGGCCGATTATGATATCTGAAAAGCGACTCAAGATATCTCAAAATTGACTTTCTGTAAAATGGCATGATTTCAATGGGACCTTTCTGACTATTTTGAAATATCTTGAAATGAATTTCAGTATAGTGGCGCAGTGATAGCGCTGCAGCCTCGCAGTAAGGAGACCTGAGTTCACTTCCCAGGTCCTCCTTGCGTGGAGTTTGCATGTTCTCCCCGCGTCTGTGTGTGTTTCTCCGGTATACAATGCAATTTATTTTTTTGCATAGCCCAAAATCACACAAGAAGTGCCACAATGAAAGGCCCCCCAGCCTTGACTCTCTAAGAAGACAAGGAACAACTCCCAAATAAACCTTGTAGGGAAAAAATGGAAGAAAACTTGGGAAAGGCAGTTCAAAGAGAGACCCCTTACCAGGTAGGTTGGGTGTGCAGTGGGTGTCAAAAAGAAGGGGGTCAATACAATACAATACACAGATCACAAGTAATCCTCAATATAGTATAACAATAAAAATTTTAGAAGTATGTAGCAGAATTTAACAGTAGATGATATCCCATAATATGATGGTGTAAAGACATGCAGGTTAGGCGCATTGGCATTTCTAAATTGTCCCAAGTGGGTGTGCTCTCCGGTGGGCTGGCGCCCTGCCCGGGGTTTGTTTCCTGCCCTGCTCCCTGTGTTGGCTGGGATTGGCTCCAGCAGACCCCCGTGACCCTGTGTTAGGATATAGCGGGTTGGACAATGACTGACTGAATTTGAGTAATCCCGACATGTGCGGGAAGTTATTTTGGGATATGAAAATGAACGGGAAGCAATTTTAAGATATCTGGAATTGTCTTTGAAGTATTTTTAGATGCTTTTCAGATATCTCAGCCTGGCCTGAATGTTATTTTATGATATCTGTTAAGTATGATAAGGCTATCTTAAAATGTATTGCAGATAATGACTCATTTTCAAATATCTAAAATACATTTTTGGACATCTCAAATTCATTTCCTGATATCTTCAAATGGGTCTCTGCCCCGTTTCAGATATCTTAAAATGGATTTCAGCATATCTTGAATTTTATTTCAAGATATCTGAAATACATGTTTCAAATCTTTCAAAAGACACAAACTTTTAAGATATTTGAACATCATTTTTCAGATGCCTATGCTACCATTGAAGATATCTCAAATATGTGTCAAGATATCTCAGAGGAGCTTCCTACTCAGTTTGAGATTTCATGATGCAAAATAAGGTTAAAATAGACAGAATCACCCTTTGAAAGAAGAGGATATTTTACAGCAAGTGATTCTAAGATACAGTAACATAAAATACACGCCAGGTCAATTCGGGATATCCAAAAATGTATTTGAGATAGCTTGAAATGCTTCTGAAATTTCTCTAAACCTTAATTCACACTGGCCACGTAAGTGAGCCCAGTGGTGGGCTGGTGACCCAACATATTAACAAATCAATTGTTTGGTGTTTTTTTTTTTTGTTTTTTTTTTACATAGTGTTTTTCATCAAGAACATTATTTTAAAAGTGTTCATCAATGTTATATCCCAGTGTCAGGTGACTCTGGATGTGTGTGTGCCCTGGCCCTGCAATGGACAGGGTTGTACAGATCCATAGTGGTTAGTATCGGCTTCTACATAGCAGATCCACCTTCCTGGATTCAAGTCCTGTGCTTAGTCATTCCCCGTATGGAGTCTCTCCACTTGACTGTGTAGGTTTTACCTCCAACGTCCCTAAAAACAGGCCCTTTGAGTGACTCTTACAAGTATGCCGAAGTCATTGATTGGTATCCTTGGCATTCTGGCTGGGATATAATGAAGGAGACTGCCACTGGGTATGGGTGCCCCTGACATGGCCGCAGCACTACGTCCAGTGCTGGTGGCTTCTTTGCAACCTCAATGGGGTTGAGCAGTTCTGAGAATGTTATGCTTGTGACAGATTCATCTTTTAATTTTCTGTTGAACTTTTCTCAATAAAGCATTTCATGAACCAATTTTAAAAAGAATTATCCACTGAACATCTTATATATAAACATCTACATGTGGAAGTGTATGTGTCTGTCCAGCGCAGAAGTGAGAGGTGGAGTCTGGGTAAGGGCTCCACCTCAGCGGAAACAGAAAACTCGCTTAGCCACTAATAACACAAGCGAGGCAAAACGAAACCTCAGAAGAAAGAAAAAGTCGCTTAGCCGCTAACATCGGCAACAACGGTATTCCTTTTACTTTTCCTCCCGCTGCTAATGCACAAATGACGCGAGCAGGTCAGCAAAACAAATCCTCCAAGGAGAGACAAAGTCACTTAGCTGCTAATACACAAGCGATGCAAGTCCATCGGCAAAACAAATCCTCCTAGGAGAGAGACGTCCAGAGTCGTTCCTTTCAATTACCTGACATCTCTACATTTCGATTTTTTTTTCTGATGATTTTAATAGTTTGTAGGACCCCAGGCTTTTTACAGCACGGGTTTACACAGCTAGTCTTATATATAAAAGTCTACGTGTGGAAGTGTGTGTGTCTGGCCCCGAAGTTACAGGTGGAGTCTGGGTAAGGGCTTCACCTCTGAGGAAACAGAAAACTCACTTAGCCACTGATAACACAAGCGAGGCGAGCACGTCGACAAAACGAAACCTCAGAAGAAAGACAAAGTCGCTTAGCCACTAAAATCGGCAACAACGGTATTCCTTTTACTTTTCCTCCCACTGCTAATGCACAAGCGAGGCGAGCACGTCAGTAAAACAAATCCTCCAAGGAGAGACAAAGTCGCTTAGCCACTAATACACAAGCGAGGCAAGTACGTCAGCAAAACAAATCCTCCTAGGAGAGAGACGTCCAGAGTCGTTCCTTTCAATTACCTGACATTTCTACATTTCGATTTTTTTTTTCTGATGATTTTAATAGTTTGTAAGACTCTGGGCTTTTTACAGCACGGGTTTACACAGCTAGTTTTATATATAAACATCTACGTGTGGACGTGTGTGTGTCTGTCTGTCTGGCCCGCAAGTTAGAGGTAGAGTCGGGTAAGGGCTTCACCTCCGAGGAAACAGAAAACTCACTTAGCCACTAATAAAGCAAGCAAGGCGAGCACGTCGACAAAACGAAACCTCTGAAGAAAGACAAAGTCTCCCAGCCACTAACATCGGCAACAATGGTATTCCTTTTACTTTTCCTCCCGCTGCTAATACACAAGCGAGGTGAGCAGGTGAGCAAAACAAATCCTCCAAGGAGAGACAAAGTCGCTTAGCCTCTAATACACAAGCGAGGCGAGTACGTCAGCAAAACGAATCCTCCTAGGAGAGAGACGTCCAGAGTCATTCCTTTCAATTACCTGACATCTCTACATTTCGATTTTTTTTCTGACGATTTTAATAGTTTGTAGGACCCCAGGCTTTTTACAGCACAGGTTTACACAACTAGTCTCATATATAAAAGTTTACGTGTGGAAGTGTGTGTGTCTGTCTGTCTCGCCCGCAAGTTAGACGTAGAGTCGGGGTAAGGGCTTCACCTACGAGGAAACAGAAAACTCACTTAGCCACTAATAACACAAGCGAGGCGAGCACGTCGACAAAACAAAACCTCTGAAGAAAGACAAAGTCTCCTAGCCACTAATAAAGCAAGCGAGGCGAGCACGTCAGCAAAACGAAACCTTAGAAGAAAGACAAAGTCGCTTAACCACTAACATCGGTAACAACGGTATTCCTTTTACTTTTCCTCCCACTGCTAATGCACAAGCGAGGCGAGCACGTCAGCAAAACGAATCCTCTTGGGAGAGAGACGTCCAGAGTCGCTCCTTTCAACTGCCTGACATTTCTACATTTCGATTTTTTTTTTCTGATGATTTTAATAGTTTGTAAGACTCCGGGCTTTTTACAGCACGGGTTTACACAGCTAGTTTTATATATAAACATCTACGTGTGGACGTGTGTGTGTCTGTCTGTCTGGCCCGCAAGTTAGAGGTAGAGTCGGGGTAAGGGCTTCACCTCCGAGGAAACAGAAAACTCACTTAGCCACTAATAACACAAGCGAGGCGAGCACGTCGACAAAACGAAACCTCTGAAGAAAGACAAAGTCGCTTAGCCACTAACATTGGCAACAACGGTATTCCTTTTACTTTTCCTCCCACTGCTAATGCACAAGCGAGGCGAGCACGTCAGCAAAACGAATCCTCTTAGGAGAGAGACGTCCAGAGTCGCTCCTTTCAACTGCCTGACATTTCTACATTTCGATTTTTTTTTTCTGATGATTTTAATAGTTTGTAAGACTCCGGGCTTTTTACAGCACGGGTTTACACAGCTAGTTTTATATATAAACATCTACGTGTGGACGTGTGTGTGTCTGTCTGTCTGGCCCGCAAGTTAGAGGTAGAGTCGGGGTAAGGGCTTCACCTCCGAGGAAACAGAAAACTCACTTAGCCACTAATAACACAAGCGAGGCGAGCACGTCGACAAAACGAAACCTCTGAAGAAAGACAAAGTCGCTTAGCCACTAACATTGGCAACAACGGTATTCCTTTTACTTTTCCTCCCGATGCTGACGCGAGCAGGTCAGCAAAGCAAATCCTCCAAGGAGAGACAAAGTCACTTAGCTGCTAATACACAAGCGATGCAAGTCCATCGGCAAAACAAATCCTCCTAGGAGAGAGACGTCCAGAGTCGTTCCTTTCAATTACCTGACATTTCTACATTTCGATTTTTTTTTTCTGATGATTTTAATAGTTTGTAGGACCCCAGGCTTTTTACAGTATGGGCTTACACTGCTAGTTTAATATATTACCCAGTGAACATTATTATAAAGTGTTTGGTCTGGTCTGGTCTCTTGACCAAGTGTGGTCATGGCAGCGCTATGCAATTGAACATTCATTCAGCCATTTGAGGCCACGTTTTCCTGGTTTGGGTTTCAGCAAATGTCATCTGAGTCCACTCGGAGATGTCATTCCTCCACTTTCTTTTCATTATCTTCCTCTCCTCCTTTGTCCTTACACGGTTCCTTTCAAGATTGCCTTGGAGAGTTTCTCAGATCTTGTGGCATAACCACACCACTTTAGTGTCCTTCTCTTTACTATCGTGGGGAGGTCTTCATAGATGCCAGAATATTTTTAGATGATGTAACAGATCTTATCATTTGTGACCTGGTTGAAGCTGGAAATTCCCAAAACAGTTCAGTAGCATCTCCACTGTTTGGATTTCTCATTGAAGTCCTACCGTAATAGTCCAGGATTCACATGCTTATGGAAAGACTGAAAGAACCAGGGCATGCAGTAGTCTCCAGTTGTCTCTTCAGATCAGCTTCAGTTTGTCCAGGGCTGCAACGGTCTGCTCACACCTGGATATGACTTCAGTTTTTCATCCCTCTTCGCTGATGACAGAACCCCGGTGCCTGAACTGGCTAATGGTCTCCAACCCCTGCCCATGAGCTCTATCTTTGTTGAAATCTCCATTCCATTTGTCGATGCTGCTTCTGCCAGCCATCTCACGGAGTGGACAAGCACAGTTTCACCTCCAGCCAGACCATCAACATCATCTGCAAATCAGAGTTTTGTGATGGTGCACCCTCCTCAAGTCTTTAACAAAAAGGAAAAACTTAAAATAAATAATCAATCTGTTTAATATGGTAGGTGCCTTTCACCATGAACATTATTGTGAAGTGCCTAGAAAGCAAACTAAAAACAGAAGTACCGGGTCCGATGGGTCTTTTCTTCACTTAGTCTTTATTCTGCATGGCATCTTTCACTGAGAACGCTGTCATAAATTGTTTGCAAATCAATCTAAATTAGAAATAACAAATTAATAATTAGCTGATCATTATTTCTACATGGCAAAATACAGGAGAAGGTTCCACACACTTTCATCCCGGGCCGATGCTCTCCAAGGCACGTCGATCCTCTCTCTTCATTTGAGTTTTGCACCTTTAAGAACACGAGCTGTGCCATGTCGACATGATGCATCAGTTGAACAGAACATCTAAACTCGCCGGCAGTGACCATGACTCCTCACGAGGCAGCTATCCCGCTAGTGTCAACACAATAAATCCTGCCATTTGGCAAGGGGCTCGCTGCATTGATCCAGACAGCCTCTGATCAGCTGTTACGTTCATGCTTGCCAAGGGTGGATGTTGTAATCAAAAGCACTGAAGAATTAAGTTGGACGTTCCTTAAAGTAAAATCTTGAAATAATGGCAAGCTACGGTAGCACTGACTCTGAGTCATGCCGATCAAACTGCGACAAAGTTAAACACCACGGCTGGTCGGTCTCCATTAGTCAGGTCAACGTATTTCATCCTCAGTTAGATACCATCTGAAGGAAAACATACAAATAGGAGGAGAACATGCAAAGTCCACGCAGACGAATGATGAGGCTCAGAGAATAACAAAAGGACAAGTCATTCAGATGACGTTATGACAGCAGCAGAGGTGTGACGTGCAAAGGACCGACACCTGTCAAGTATGGCAGGTCATTCTTTGAGCAGTGACTGGCACAAGGCTTTGTGGGAAATGGATGTGATCCATCTGAACAGTCTTTTCATTAGTAGACTTTCCATCGGTTATTTTTGTTAGATAGATACAATACATTTGTGAACACCTGACCATCATCACACCAGCAGTTTATGAGCTTTATGAAATCCCATTCCAAAACCACAAGTATTAATATGAAGTTACACCACCATTTTGTGGCTACAACAGCCTCCACTTTTCTTTCCATAAGCTTTTAAAATGCATCTCTGACAATCTGTGCCCATTCAGCCAAAAGAGCATTTGTGAGGTCAGGTACCAATGTTGGAAACGAAGACCTGGCTCACAGTCAGTGTTCCAGTGCACTCCAAAGGTTCTCAGTAGGGTTGAAGTCAGGGTCCTGTGCAGGCCTCATGAGTTCCTCCTTGTCTTTATGGGCCTGGCTTTATGCACACTCTTGCCGAAACAGAAAGGGCCTTCCACAATCTGTAGGAAAGCTGGAAGCGTAAAATTGTCTAAAATGGCTTTGCATGCTGTAACATTAATAGGAATCAAGGGGTCTAGCCAAAACCCTGCCATTATCCATCCTCCACCAAACTTTACAATAGACATTATGCAATACAGAAGGTTCTCCTGGCATCCAACAAAACCCAATGTGTCCATCAGACTGCCCAATAGTGAAGCATTGTTCATTATTCCAGAGAACGTGTGTCCACCGCTCAGAGTCCAGCCGATGCTTAGCATTGCTCATAGTGATCCTAGACTTGTGTGTAGCAACTTCAGCTTCCAGATGCATTGTTCTTATACAGTAGTTCTTGTTCTGATGTTGCATCCAGAGACAGTTTGGAAATTTGTTACCGATTTTTACACACTATGTGCTTCGGCACTTGGTGGCCTGCTCTATGAGTTTGCATGATCTATCACTTTCTGACTGAGCTGTCATTGCTCTTTGACCCTTCCACTTCACAATAAAAGCACTAACAGTTGACCAGGGCACATCTAGCAGACTGGAAATTTGACATATCGACTTGAGGCAAAGGTGACGTACTCTGACAGTGCTCTTCAGTATGACCCATTCTGCTGCCATTGTTTGTCAATGGAGATGGCATGGCTATGAGATGATTTACATCACCTGTTGACAAAGAAACACCTGAACTCAAACACACACTGACTGATAAATAGATAGATAGATAGATATTTTAGTGTGGTTAGCAGGGATAGATAGATAGATAGATAGATAGATAGATAGATAGATAGATAGATGTGAAAGGCACTATATAAGATAGATAGATAGATAGATAGATAGATAGATAGATAGATAGATAGATAGATAGATAGATAGATAGATAGATAGATATTTACTTTAATGTGGTTGGCATGATTACATAGATAGATAGAGTCACGCACATATGAACAGGGGGCAGCTTGAAGGCTCTGGTAATGGTACTCTACTAGATAGATAGATATGTGAAAGGTACTATATACTATTTCAATTATTTGATTGAATGATTTAAAATGTTGCAAATCATGAGTATTAAATAGACATTTTAAGGTTTCTTTTCATTTTTAAAATGTTGCTGGCATTCTTGGCATTCCAGCTGACTGATAATTCCTGAGTTACCAGTATGATGGAGGCTCTCACCCAGCTGCACACTGGGAGGTCATTACGCCGCGACTGTGAACGTCCAGCTCTGTACCCAATGAGATGCTGTATGTCTGTCACCTGCTCATGTTGTCTGCCATGGTGTATTTTCCACAGTTCTATAGCACTGCACCTTGTTCTCGTGTTTGTCTTAGTATACAAATTCACAATTATGTCTACTCAGTTGTTTTGTTTTGTTAGTGAATGGCCCTTTAAAAAGATAAATGACACATCCTACCACAAACCCCTCCACATACACACCTCCTGCACCGTGTAAATGTTCCTAAAAAAGATATTCAAATATTCCACAATGCCAGACAGTTCTTTTCCCAGTCCTGTTTTCCTCCCTGCTGCAAGTTCCTTACATGAGCCCTGCTCTGGTGAGCCCCTCCAGCACCCCACCTGTGACACTAAAAAATATCAAATTTCTGCAGGAGTTGAGGAGCCGCGGGGAAGTTAAGTCAGCTTACACTACAACATGGCTCTCCCTAACGTCCAGTTCTAATTCTGGATTGTGACTGTGTGTATTAATCAGACTATCAAAAGCATCTGAAAGAAATGAACTTGCATTAGCTTGGTTGGCTTGGTAGAGAAAATCCCATATTAAAACCTCGTCACGTGATTTACCCTGGACATCAGTTACCATTAATGACCACCAAATAGGTACAAAATCCATTGAACCCAAAGTATGATGCCAATTGAAGACACTTGAAGACTGAGATGTCAGTCACATCCCTTTAAAACAAACGCAGACTTCTTCACAGCATAAGGCATGCACTTGGCATTGGCACATTTAGATGTTTGTCTGTCCTCAGGATATCTGAATCCTCTGGAGACACGTGCATCACAATATAACATTCTGTCAAAACATTTTTTACTACGTTGGAGACTTTACTAAAAGAAATCTGGCCAGATTTCCTAACCTTTCTTCCTTTTCTCTTGTAGAAATGATAACTGCCAAAGACCTACAGTGGCTATTAAAAACATATTCACCCAGTTTGGATGTTTTCACATTTTATTGTTATAACATTGAATCCAAGTGGATTTCATTTGACTTTTATGACACCAGTGAAAACAGATCTCTACAAACTAGTCTAAATTAATTACAAATATAAATCACAAACGAATTGATTGCATAAGTATTTAGTAGATGGCAGCCTTGAGTCTGTGTGCACAGGTCTCTATCAGCTTTGCACATCTGGACTCTGCCATTTTTCCCCCATTCTTCTTCTTCACAAAGCTGCTCAAGCTGTGTCAGGTTTTATGGAGACCAGCCATTTGCAAGTCCAGCCACAAATTCCCAATCGAAAAGAGATCTGGATTCTGACTGGGCCACTCCAGGACTTTAACATTGTTGTATTTAAACTATTCCTGTGTCTTTGTGCTTGGGTTCATTGTCTTGCTGATCTTCTCCCAAGATGCACGTTTCTTGGAGACTCCATTGGTTTGTCCTCCAGGATTTCATCATATTTTACTGCGTTCATTTTACCATCCATTGCCATCCATGCCCAAAAACCTGATGCTGCCAGCACCATGCTACACAGAGGGGAATGTGACAATGTAAAGTGTTTGGTTTATACCAAACATGGTGTCTTAGTCTGTTGGCCAAAAAGCTCAAGTTTGACTTCATCAGACCAAAGCACCTTCTTCCAGATGACTTTAGAGTCTCCCACGTGCCTTCTGTGCAAACTACAGCCAAGATGTCCTGTACGTGTTTGTTTCTTGTCCACTCTCTCACAAAGCTGTGACTGATGGAGCACCAGCTGTTGTCTACACAGTCTCTCCAATGTCATCAACGGAGGTCTCAAAGGTGTTTTGGTGTCTTTCCTCACTTGTCTTCTTCTATGTTTATGTGTACAGCCTGCTCACAGCAGATTTACAGCTCTGCCATAGTCTTTCCATTTCTTCATGATTGATTGATTTATTTTAGTGACTTGGATATTTTCTTGTTTCCGTTCCCTGGTTTGTGCTTTTCACAGAGTTGCTTGGAGTGTTCTTTATTCTTCATTGGGAAGGTTAGCCCACCATAAATGGCTCATCACAAGTTGGCCCTGCCACATTCAAACACATTTAGACGACAATGAACTGAAACCCCAGACAGATGGTCTCCATTGCACAAATATTGGCCATCCAGTTGGCTGCACCAGTAATGACTTAGGTGGATAATTTTCACAATCATCAATTACTTTGTGTTTTATACTTGTCATTACTTTGCACCACTTTGCAGAGATCTGTTTTCACTTTGACATTAAAGAGACTTTTTCTGTTGATCAGTTTCAAAAAATCCAAACTAACTCCACTGTGATTAAATGTTGTATAACAAGAAAAGGTGCAAACTCCCAAGGGGGATGAATACGTTTTATAAGAACTGCAGGTGGGGCATCCAAACTGCCCCAGCACTTCTCAAAACGTCTGGGATGACGCTGGGAACGGAGCCTTTCAATTTGATTTTCTAACATTGAATGGAAGTCAATCTGATATTAATTGCACTCTTGCTCAGTCTGTTCTAACTGCACGGTCAGACTGAACACACATTGTTATGGACACAGACAGGCCAAAATGCACTCAGGTGAAGGCCCTACATGTGCAAGGTGTCGTCTGGTAGCCACCTCAGTGGGCTTTACATTGTGACAATGCCTCTTGCTAGGGGCTCATTGGAATAAAATCTTTTCTTTTTATCAGACTAGGATGCTCTGCCCCCTGCTCGCTTCACTCGCCAACCCCCGGGTTTGGTTATCTGGATATGCAATTTAAAGAGATTGCTATTTTCATTTCATTCATTTTTTTATTTCTTGATATTTGCCAGTAATAAAGCTGTAGTGAAAGAGTTATCCCCTCTAGGGGCTGCTAGTGACGTGCTGCGTGATCTGCATGTCGTGCTGCACAACGATCATTTATAAGCCTGTACAGCAGCTGCAGCTTGTGACATGCTGCAGGATCTGAATGACGCGCTGCGCGACGATCATTTAAAAACCCGTACAGCAGCTGCAGCTTGTGACGTGCTGCGTGATCTGCATGACACACTGTGTGTCGATCATTTAAAAGCCTGTACAGCAGCTGTCCTTTAAGCCAGCTACCGCTTGTGCAGTGCTGCGTGATCTGCATGTCGCGCCGCGCGTCGATCATTTAAAAGCCTGTACAGCAGCTGCTGCTTGTGACGTGCTGCGTGATCTGCAAGTTGCGCTGCACGTTGATCATTTAAAAGCCTGTACAGGAGCTGTCCTTTAAGCCAGCTACCGCTTGTGCCGTGCTGCGTGAGCTGCATGTCGCGTTGCGCGACAATCATTTTTAAAACCTGTACAGCAGCTGCTGCTTGTGATGTGCTGCGTGATCTGCAAGCTGCGTTGCACGTCGATCATTTAAAAGCCTGTACAGCAGCTGTCCTTTATGCCAGCTACCACTTGTGCAGTGCTGCGTGATCTGCATGTCGCGCCGCGCGACGATCATTTAAAAACCTGTACAGCAGCTGCTGCTTGTGACGTGCTGCGTGATCTGCATGTTGCGCTGCTCGTGGATCATTTAAAAGTCTGTACAGCAGCTGTCCTTTTTTCTCACTTCTTTGTCTCGCAGGCCGTTTAATTGCCTCTGAGAATTTGTTTGTAAGTAGGGCGTGTCGTGTAAGTAGTCTCGCTGGACTTCAAAGTGTCTTCCGAGAAGATCACGTCTCGTCTCCCTCTTCTCCCTCCCAAGATTTTTTCTTATAATAGAGAGAAGTTTTAGATTCACAATAATCTTTAATCTGCTATGCTTTGGGATTGACACCTGGTGAAACATTACTGCTTAATAAACAACATGTTATGACGCTGACTGCTACAAGCCATCTTATCTTGCTCAGCTGGAAGGATCCTAACCCAGCTACTATAATACAAGAGGGAAATTTGAAAAAAATTAAATTCAGTTTATGGCACTTTGGTGGCACAGTAGGTGTTACTGATGCCTTACATGTCCCACATAGCTGGGTTTGAATCCCACAGCCAGTCACTGTTAGTGTGGAATCTGCATATTGTCCTTCATGTGTCTGTAGGTGGATTTTCCTCCAAGTGCTCCAGTTTTCCTCCCACATCCCCAGAGAAATGCCGGTTGATCATCAATTCCAAACTGGCCCTGTCTGAGTGTGAGTGCTTTCCATGAGGGGCTGCTGGCCCACTGAGGGCTGTTTCCTGCCTTGTGTTGCTAAGATAGACTCCAGATCTCCACTTCTCTGTGTTGGACTAAGCTGGTGTCAGAATGTGCAGGCAGTGTGGTGTAGTGGTAAAGCCTTTGGACTACAAACCCTGAGCTTGTAGGTTCATATCCCACCATGAGAAAGTCACTTCACCTGTCTGTGCTTCAATTGGAAAAACAATAACTAATTGTACCTCTCAAATGTTTAAGTTGCCTTGGATAAAGAATGTTATATTCACCTTACAAGGAAAAGCTCAGAAGTTCTGTAGAACTTGTCAGGCATTTAATGATGTGGTCCTCAGTTAATTCAGCCTGCTAACCTTTTGGGTTTCTGCAGCTTTGATTATTTCTTAGTTCTCCAGACAGAAAGAGGTTGCTGATCTGATTTTTATTATAGTGCTCTGTGTCTAAATAGTTTGCAATTCATTTATTTGAATGGCTATGGTCACATTACCAGGCTGAACGAACTCAAATCTGATTTCTTTTGCCATAATTTGACATAAATCTGATGTTTTTTGTGGCTGTGTGGACACAGAAATCCAATTTTTTCAAATCTGATTTGAGTCACTTTCATATGTGGATACGTATCGGATCACAGTCATATGTTTGTTTTTGCCTATACACACGGGCTGAGCGCTGCCATCATCAGCCAGCACTGGCAGTGAGGCAAAACAACAACAATGGAGGAGAGCTACAAGTGTGACAAGAGTCGCACTCCCACCATTGCTGTCTCCTTCCTCATACCCGCACATCTCCTGGTGCAGCAGTGCCAGCAATAGTTGCTAGAAAAAGGAAAAAAGCTGGCTTTTCGACCTTCTTGACCTAATCACGTACAGTTGCCGAACTGTGTGCTGTTCTACCAGAGCAAAAGGCAATGCATACACTAGCCACAAGCACATCCATTTGTAAAACCATTAGTCATGTCACAAATATGACATTTTTTTGTTGTTGGTGACGTAGTTGACCAGTGCACACATTATGTTTGGATGACAGATGCATTCACATTACAGTTAGATTCAGGTCACTTGTATTTATAATTGTGAACTGTCAAGATAGGCAGATCCAATCGGAGATAAAAAATCAGAATTGAGGATTGAGGCGCCTGATATCAGTAAACATCCATCCATCCATCCATCCATTATCCAACCCGCTATATCCTAACAACAGGGCGCAAGGCAGGAAACAAACCCCGGACAGAGCACCAGCCCACCGCAGGGCGCGCACACACACACTCACACACCCACACACTAGGGCAGTGGTTCTCAAACTGTGGGGCGGGCACCCCTGGGGGGGCACGAAGATGTGAAAAAAAAAAAAACAAGAATCTAAAAAATGAAAAATATATCTATTGAAACCAAAACAAATGAACTTAAACTACTGTACATTCTGATACTAGAAAAATTAATATAGAATTAGATAAATGTCAATAAAAGTTAAGTAGGTATAATAAAACATGCATCTATGATATATTATTAATTAAAAAAGAACAAATTGGTATTAGTGGGCTCCTTTCAAAAAAAGTTAGGGGGGGCCGCGATTAAAACTGTTATGAAATCTCGGGTCGCAAATACTTAAAGGTTGAGAAATGCTGCAGTAGCAATTTTGAGCATGCGCATGAGCCACGGGGTTTCTAAGTCAAACAAAGCACATACGCCCACTCCACCATTGATTCACCAATCAGAAAACAGCATGTGCTAGAGCCCGCCCTCTCAACTTTGACAAGTGAAAGTGACAGTTCTCATCTCAGGGCTTTTTCCATGTTGTTTTCAATGTCACTGAAATCAATAAATGAAAGCATCTACCATATAATAAAACGCTGAAGTCTGTGCATTGTGTCAGGTCTCTCTGAGCAACCTGATTGGTCACTTTGGCTTTGGTCTGATTAGTTAGTTTGGCAAAGGAATTAAAATGGAGCATTTCAGCAGTAACAATGTGAGTAATACCAGCAAGATGCAACCTGAGTCACCGTCAGAGATGGCAAGTGTCAGTATGATGTTTTTACTGCGAGTATTGGGGGGCCTGTCTACCATTGGTGGTACACAGAAAGTGGCCAAGAGGCTAGCGAGTTGCTAAGAAATTACAGATATGAGAAGCCGGCTTCATGGGATTGTGCTTGAAAGAGGAAGTGCCAGGCAAGAGAGGCAGAGGCACATGAAGACAACAGAAAAGGGAGTAGGAGGAACGCTGAGAGTCTCCTTCAAAGATGGGAAGTATTGGCAAGAACTGAATGATGTTTTCACAGTGGATAATAAGGAAACATCGACCATCAGTGGCAGTCAAAAAGTGGACCGGAAACAAGCAAGGTGCCTTGAAACGACAGATTCTGAGAAGTAGGCCTTACAGGAATGCAATTGAAAGAGGAGGCATTGGGCAAGAAAGGTTGAGACACACAAGGATACCAACGAAAGGTGTTAGACAAACACTAAGGGTGCACGTAAAGTAAGAGATAGAAAATATCAAATAATTTTTGATGTATTCAAGGTCAGACTGAGACCTTCATAGGCCCATTTGGACGGATTGCCCATCGTTGTCTGTCGTAGTCTGTAGTTCTTGACTTCAGTGACCTTTTTAGGTCACCCCCACTGTCTGGAGCGCGTGCCCCTTCTGTAGTACAAACGACACCCCTTTGTGTAGATATCGCGCCCCTTGGTCTATGGCGCATGCACACTTTTACTTTCATAGACAATGCCATGCCTGCTCATTTTCATATGAGTTTGGCAGTCTCTCAGGATCCCTTGATCACCTAATGGATTTGACCAGCTGTGCCCCTGGGATACTTGGCATCCTTAACAGAGTTTTTTCTACTTTTAGTAGCACAGAATTTCTTAATCTTGATATCAGTGCAAGACTTTGATATCTTCAGCTCTCCTTTGGCAATTTCATCTTGCAGATATTTCATTGGTGATGCTGTGGATTTTGGGGGTGAAAAGGCCCTTTGCCATTTCAGGCCATACCCAGACCCGCACCCAAAGTGCCCTTATGTTATCTACACCCCTGAATGTATTGTATTAACTGTTTTCAACAAGTAACGTTCCCAGTTATTCGGCGGTTCTCAACCTGTGGGGCGCGGAGTAACAAAAAAGGAGGCGCGAAGATGTGAAAAAAAGAAAACAAGAATCAAAAATATGAAAAATATTGAAACCAAAACAAATTAACTTAAACTATATTCTTATACTGTATTAGAAAAATAAATATAGACTTAGATAAATGTTGATAAAAGTTAAGTAGGTATAATAAACTTACCTATATAAAAAATATAGGAATACATTTTATTAGGGTTTCAAAAAAACGTTAGGGGGGCGCAATTAAAACTGTTATGCAAACTCGGGTCGCAAATACTTAAAAGTTGAGAAACACTGCAGTAATGAAATAAATATGTACAGGATGAAGCAGCAAAACAAAACCGCATATTTTAATACGCATTAAGGTATTTATACTCAATCCATTTTCCAACCCACTCTATCCTAACTACAGGGTTATGGGGGTCTGATGGAACCAATTCCAGCCAATACTGGGTGCAAGGCAGGAAACAAACTCCTAGCAGGGCGCCAGCCCACTGCAGGACACACCAAGCACACAGTAGGGACAATTTAGAATCGCCAGTGCACCTCACCTGCATGTGTTTGGAGCCAATCCCAGCCAGCACAGGGCGCAAGGCAGTAACAAATCCAGGACAGAGTGCCAACCCACCGCAGGGCACATAGAGGATCGCCAATGCACCTAACCTGCATGTCTTCGGACTGTGGGAGGAAACCCACGCAGACACGGGGAGAACAAGCAAACTCCACGCTGTGAGGACCCGGGAAGCGAGCCTGGGTCTCCTAACTGCGAGGCACTGCGCCACCGTGCCGCCCTTATACTCAATGTTTTTATTAATTTTCTCATAGTACTGTTAATTATTTATTTATTTTTGTCCTAAATTTTCGTCCATATAAGTCTACTCATATCACTTGTTGGACAGTAGAAACGAAAGCGTGACTGTGGATGTGAGGTATAAAGGGTCATAAACGACTTCTTGTCAAACCTTCTCCTCCGTCGTGCCTTTTCCTATAAAACTAGCCGGAGACGTTAGCTTTACAGTCCTAAAGCGGGCAATAAAATACACGTCATCCATGTTATCTTTAATCGCGGGGATTAACACCTAATGGGATATTACCGCCTAGTAAAGTGCAGGTTATGCCAGCCAGCACTACTGTACACTGGCTGCTAGCAAGTCATTTTATCTCAGCGCTGAAGATTAAAGGCAGAAACCAACCCCGGACGGAACGCCAATCTATCGCGGGGCAAACTCCAATCCGTTGTACACCAGTAAACTTATGAAGGTGAAGCAGAAATGTAAGGACAAATGTGTCATTTCTCTCCGTATTTCTGAATTAAGGGGAACATTTGTGGCGTACAGACGTATAGACATTTGCTATCCTTTCGCACGCGCCTGCCAAAGTCATTTTAACTGAAAACTAAAAATTCATTTTGTCTGACCTAAATCAAAGGGTGTCTGAGCCATGAGCTTATTACACACTGTGCTTAACTTGTTTTGTGGAGGAGGATGGGGTATTATTATCTTTCAAGCTACCCACCCTGCTATAAAAACTAGTGCGGTGACATCGCAGCGCTGCAGTGTTTCTGCATTTCCCCCCCGCTGGGCTCCACGCAGTCCGCCTTCTCGCGTTCTAAGGAAAGAGGCTTTTTTAAAATTTCTTTTACGGAATATTCGTTATTTCTTGCTGTCTTTCACTAAATGAGTGAAGGGATGAACTTTAGTGGTGTACCGGTGACCGCTGGCTTCTCGATGGCGCAGTAGCGATGCGAGAGGCCACCTTCTTGCCTCAAGGAAAGACAAGCGCGACTGAAAGGTAGGAGCCGCTTTTTAACTGGAAATTCGCCTGTTGCTTTAAGAGTGTTGAGGGGTCAGGAGGCAGCCAACCACAAGAAACACCTTACTGAGCACCTTTCATAGTGGCGGCTGTCTCGAAAGAAAGGATGTTAAACTTTTTTTTTTTTTTAAGAAGCCAGGGGTACAATCAGTTCTGCGCGGTGGCCTGACCAGTGTCGTGCTTTGTACCGATTGCTGTCGGAATCCGCGCAGGCGCTCCGCCGTTCGCTTCGGCCAGGTGGATCCTTCCCGGCTGTGGCGTGTCATCTATTATCTGCATGCGCTCCGGTTTGTTAATATTTAACGACTGTAATTTATTATAAACATGCCCTTTATGTTTCAATAAATAGATTTGCAGTTTGATTGAGTCATAATATGCTGACAGAAGCAAGAGTTTAAACATGCCCTAGTGGTAAGCAACTACATTTATTTCTATGGAACATTTTCATACATGAAAGTAGCTGAACGTGCTTAAAAAATAATAATAGCTAAAGACAGCTAAAAAACAACAAATTGTAAGGACTCTAGTGGAAATGCGCTTTATATAGCTTACATTGGCATTGTATTTACATGTATTCATGTGCCAGATGCTCTGTCGGAGGGACGTGAATACAAAAGTGAAAGGAACAATTCGAGCGCTTATCATACACAGTGAGCTTTTCCACCCTGGAGTGTAAATTTACAGGTAACCCTAACTGAAACCAAAAATAATAGTGACATGCCCGTTACATTAGATTACATTAGTCCAGTAAAACCGTAAGTAAAACAGACATGGTGTTTTATACACAAACACACACGCACACGCACACTGGCCATCTGACCAGCACCAAAAGGCATTTTATTTAGTTTACGTTTTCCGCGCCAGCTCACTGAGCCACCCACACTCTAAAAAAAATAATCCATGTAGCCAATGCTCAATTAAACGAGTGGTTGCAAACTCTAATTCAAATTTAATGATTTTGTTCAACTTTCTGAATTGCAAGCCTTATCTAATAAGTTGTACTGACGCAATAATAACAGTATTTACTTCAACTTACTATTTTAAGTAATCTGAACTCCTTTTCATAAGCTCACTAAATTATGTTGGGGTAACTTCACCAACTTGGCTGGTGACATCATCTTTCTCCACGTCACAGTTTAATTTGAAAATGCTAACAAATAACAAACTAAATCTGTTTTGATCATCTTAAGTGTGTGAAAGGTTGTCAGTTTTAAAACGTATATACAACGTATTTACTAAGTACAAGGGGGGCATCACCGCTGCCTCACAATAAGGAGACCAGGGTTCACGTTCCGATTGCCCAATGCATGGACCTTGCATGGTCTTCTTGTTTTGGTGTCCACAGATATATGAAGGCTGGTGAGATGCTGCTAAATTTGCCCCACTCTCTTAAAAAGAATAGAGGTGCCAAAGTGCTATAGAGGAACCATTTTTGGTTCCCATCCACATGTAGGACAAAGAAAGAACTCTTATTTATCAAGATCCGTAACAGACTTCATAAATAACAATGAACGGATGACAGCAGATGTTTAAAAGGACTCTCCCTGCATATAACACCGCAGGCTAAGTTCAGGTTCTCTTCATCAGCCTGCTAGATGTGAAAGATTTCACTTTTGCCCACACATTAGAAACATTTTCAAATCCCAAAGAACCAAATGCCATGCAAAGAATCATTCCCAGAATGAAGGGGTTCTTTGTCAACCAATGGTTCTACAAGGGACCATTACATTGCCTTTATTAAAAGTGCCATTGCAGAACCGTCATTTGTAAGAGTGCAGTGAGAGTGTGCACTGATGTTTGATCGTGTGGTCACCCTGTGATGGTTTGATGCTGTGTCCAGATGTTGTTACCGCCTGTGCCCCTTTCACTTGCTGGGTGAGGCTCCAGTTGCCCCGTGACCCTGCCCTAGATAAGTGGGTTTACAAGATGGATGATGCTTAAAATACCTTTACATTTTGGAACAACGTTTTTGTTTATATAGTGTCTGAAAAACTTGGCTTTATACTGCTTATTATTAAGTGCATGGCAATTAAAAATAACTAAGTGTAAAGGAAAAGCTAATTCTCTATACTCAGTGACATGTCTTGTTAATTTTAACAGAAGTTGATACAAATAAAAAAAAAAAACTAGTTGTAAACTGTTTTTTTTTTATCTGAAGCCCTTGTTTTTAAAGTGTACTGAAAAAGGAGCTTTATAAAAATAAAAGTAATTCAATGATATCTAACTGACTCTGGATTAAAAGCCAACATGAAGAGACATTCTTCTCTAGCGGACCTCGGCCGAGGTGTTCTGTTCCCACTCATGTCCTGCTTTAGCCTGCCTGAAAAGTTGATTTACTCAGCTGACAATACTGGAATTCCTGCTTTTTGGGTATTCCTTGTCTTTAAAATGTGATTCTTTGTAAATTAGCCATCCATTTTTAAACTCATCTATCTAGTTCACGTGTAGTGGAGAGCTGCTGAAGCACTGGGAGGAAGGCAGGACTACTCTCTTAAAAGATAAATGTGCCAAAGTGATTTTCAGAGCAGTGCTATAGGCAACCATTTTTAGTTCGTAAAAGGACCAACCGCATTAAGGTGGCAGAACGAAACTTTATGTATTTAGATATGTATTAATAAAGTATCTATCTATCTATCTATCTATCTATCTATCTATCTATCTATCTATCTATCTATCTATCTATCTATCTGTATATCTATCTATCTATCTATCTATCTATCTATCTATCTATCTATCTATCTATCTGTCTATCTATATATAGTGCCTTTCATATCTATCTATCTATCTATCTATCTATCTATCTATCTATCTATCTATTATCATATCTGCCTATCATATCTATCTATCTATCTATCTATCTATCTATCTATTATATATCTATCTATTATCTATCTATCTATCTATCTATCTATCCTATCTATCTATCTATCTATCTATCTATTATATAGTGCCTTTTATATCTATCTATCTATCTATCTATCTATCTATCTATCTATCTATCTATCTATCTATTATATAGTGCCTTTCATATCTATCTATCTATCTATCTATCTATCTATCTATCTATCTATCTATCTATCTATCTAGTGCCTTTTATATCTATCTATCTATCTATTATATAGTGCCTTTCATATCTATCTATCTATCTATCTATCTATCTATCTATCTATCTATCTATCTATGTAACAGGTTCCATCAATAGTCTTGAAGAGATGATAAGAGATTTGTGAAATACTCCTGATTTTACAAGGACTCTACATGTCTACAATAATGGAGGCTACTTTCAGGTTTTTGTGACCTGTTGTTTCATGCTAGCCAACTATACATTAAAGATTTCTGTTTTGTCCACAAATTAAGAACCTTTTTAAAACCCAAAGGAGCAACTTCATATGCAAAGAACCCTTCACAGCATAAAATGGTTCTTTTTCAAGTAATGGTTCTATGGGGAACCAGACAACCCATTAAGGTGCCATTAGAAGTGATATTTTTAGAGTGTAGATGGACTGGCACCGTCCATCACAGGGCACATTTGCTTATATGGTACAAGTTTACATTTTCCTATAATTCTAATCTGCACATACAGCAGGCAGAATGTGGAAACTGAACACAGCCAGCATCCATTCTGGAATTCAAACTCGGGACTCCAACTACTGTGCCATCAGGCTGCCCTTTCAAATTTGAATTTATTACTTTTTTTTTTTTTGTTAAAAGATTTGAGATATGTGGAATTCTTTCAGAAAGGTTTGATCTGAAACAAAAATAAGTATCTTAGTACGGGATGAAGGATTGCGCTGAGCTGTACTCCATACATGTTTTATGAGATTATAAAACATAAAGATTGACTGAATTGATGGTGAAGTCTTAAATGTAATGGCAATCTGTCCAAAGTTGCTTTCTGCCTTGTGCCCGATGCTGCCAGGATAGTGTGGGATCCCTGGTGACTTAAGCCAGATCAAGATTTCCTTGTTCTGCTATGAATTGATGGTTACGAATGAGATAAATGTCAGTAATATCCTTCATATTAGCCATGTCAGGAAACATTTGCATTTAATAAGCTTTTTCTCCGGTAGCTCCCAGCTATTACAAATGAGTTTTGTTTGCCCTTTTTTTGGTTGTAAATGTCACTGGCTTGTCAGGATACCTGTGTATTGTTCAAATGAAGCCTAAAGTGCGTATGCCATTGGCACTCTGAGAGTCACGAGTTGTTTGTCTCATTCCATACGGGTTACTAAGTGTAAAGTGGAAGGATGAACTCTAATTGCGAATACCTTTTTGTTTAGAACACTTTCAATGCATTAGCCAACGGTTCACTTCCTCCATCTCCTTATTCTTGAAGACTCACAGAGACGTAAGAGCATTTTGTTTTCTCTGGAAGGCTGTGAGCATTTTATGGTAGGTGGGCAGACTGCATGTCACGATCGGCAGCTGCTTCTGAATGCCTGGCCGTTGGCACCGAGTACTTGTTAATATTTCTTAATTTGTGAGCCAGAAAAAAAATCGAGGGTTTATCTTGAGCTCACGATGCAGGGCCATCAGGGAGAGCATAACAAAAACTTTTTACACCGAGTGTGACAGAGCAAAATCAAAAGAGCACACATTTCACACTTTAATACTTGGCACGAAGCATCTTTGTTAAAGACGTCTGAATTTCTGTTTTAAAGTGTTTGTCTCCGTTCTGCTGCCAGATTCTGAACTTCATTTTTTTACTCAAGGGCGAAATAACTGGAAGCAAATGGATGTTAAATGTATTGTAAGATTGACGCTATATAGCGCCTGACCCGACACAGATTGGACACGGGAGGCACGTGTAAAATAAAACAAATAATTTTATTTTTCTTCAGCTGGAGGGCACGCCTTCCCCGTGAACCCCCCAGCCACAACACAGTCCCAAGCACACAAGTAATAAAGCACTTTCTCTTCTCCTTGGCACCACCACTCCTCCCTGGTGACCTTGTCCTCCGTCCACCCGACTGTGGCCCCTGAGTTGGGGTCGCTGGCTCCTCTTATAGTTCACCCCGAAGGGCTCCAGGTGTTTGATCACCGAGTTCCAGGTGTGACGAGTATGCTGCCCATACGGGCTCAGGCGGCCCCTGGCGGTGCCTGCGGGACCCAACAGGGCTGCACCCAACTCCAATTCCCTGGGTGCCCTGTGGGAACCCGTAGCACTGCTCCAGCTCAGGGGGGGCGGCCATCTAACATCCAGGAGGAGGTATTGCAGTGTCCATGGCTGCTCCCCCTGAATATAGTGTGCAGCGGCGTCCTGGCTGGGTATGGGCGCCAGCCGCCTGCCGCAGTATCCTCAGATTATTATAAAAGAGCTTGCTGTGAAAGATGATATATAAAATCAAAGTCACGTTTGCTTTTCCAAAAATCAACAGGAGCTTTTTGGTGACTGTATCTAAATTGCTTGTGGTGGATTACTGTAATAATTAATTGATGGCTACATTGCTTTTGACATTATGTACTGTATTAATGTACCATTGAAGCAAGCACAACTTATTCCATATCCATCCATCCATCCATCCATCCACTATCCAACCCGCTATATCCTAACTACAGGGTCACGGGGGTCTGCTGGAGCCAATCCCAGACAACACAGGGCGCATGGCAGGAAACAAACCCTGGACAGGGTGCCACACGTCCACACACCAAGCACACACTAGGCACAATTTAGGATCGCCAATCCACCTAACCTGCATGTCTTTGGACTGTGGGAGGAAACCCACGCAGACAAAGGGGAGAACATGCAGACATTGCTTTGGCATACAGTAGATCCCCTCAAGTTATTGTGTGTGTGTTTGCTTATTATTCTTCCTCCATTGCTTACATAAAATTTGCAGTTTTTCATTTCACTAGATGGGAAAAGAGTGACTTCATGCTGTGCTGCTGGTTAGCATGAAAGAAAACACAGAATGAGGCTAGAATTTGAAACTCACACCTATACACACCCACACACACACACACACACACACACACAATCTTTTACATTATAAAGTGATAAAGGTGCTAAGTTGCACAGTGATTTGAAGATGGGACTGTGCTGTGATACAACGTGGAACCGATTTGTAGCCACTCATTAATGGCAGTGTCATGTGTCAGCCTGACAAACCATCGGTTAGGGTTCACAGATCTTAATTACATTCATTTTCTTCATTGTTTATGTTACATGTTGATTAATTAGTTTCTATATGCCAACGTGTCAGTCAGTCAGTCATTGTCCAAACTTGCTGTATCCTAACACAGGGTCACAGGCACACACACCAAGCACAATTTAGGATCGCCAATCCACCTAACCTGCATGTCTTTTGGACTGTGGGAGGAAAATCACTCTGACACGGGGAGAACATACAAACTCCATGAAGGGAGGACCTGGGAAGCGAACCCGGGTCTCCTAACTGTGAGGCAGCAGTGATACCACTGCGCCACCGTGCCACCCATCTACTCATTTGTCGTAAATAAATTTAATCTGAATTGCATCTTTATCCTGATCATATTTTTGTTTTGAATTGAATGGCCTACAAGGACTTTGTTAAATGGTGCGACTCAAACCACCTACAACTGAACACCAGCAAAACTAAAGAGCTGGTGGTGGATTTTAGGAGGCCCAGGCCCCTCATGGACCTCGTGATCATCAGAGGTGACTGTGTGCAGAGGGTGCAGACCTATAAATACCCGGGAGTGCAGCTGGATGATAAATTGGACTGGTCTGCCAATACTGATGATCTGTTTTAGAGAGGACAGAGCCGACTATACTTCCTTAGAAGGCTGGCGTCCTTCAACATCTGTAATAAGATGCTGCAGATGTTCTACCAGACGGTTGTGGCAAGCGCCCTCTTCTACGCGGTGGTGTGCTGGGGAGGCAGCATAAAGAAGAGGGACGCCTCACTCCTGGACAAACTGGTGAGAAAGGCAGGCTGTATTGTAGGCACGGAGCTGGACAGTTTGACATCAGTGGCAGAACGACGGGCGCTGAGCAGACTCCTGTCAATCATGGAGAATCCACTGCATCCACTGAACAGGATCATCTCCAGACAGAGGAGCAGCTTCAGTGACAGACTGAGGAGACCCCACACTATGTGACTCTTCAATTCCACCCGGGGGGTAAACGTTAACATTATACAAGTTATTGTCTGTTATACCTGCATTTTTATCACCCTTTAATATTGTTCTTTATCAGTATGCTTTATTAATCCCTTGGGATTAATAAACTATCTATCTATTGTCAGGGATGCCAGGGGCCATGACCCGGCCGGGACGTCATGAGGGACCGGATGTGGGTCTGTGCCCACCCTGGATCATGTGGGGGTCGTCTTCCTGGTTGTTTTGGGGGCCACGGGTACAGGGCATGGAAGCTCCACCCTGTAGGGGCCCATGGTCACCGCCAGGAGGCACCCCAATGCCTTGGGGACCTGTTTGGTGTTGCGGAAGTGCTGGGGGGAAGAATTAGGACGGCGGCCGGAGAGCTGCCAGGAGGACAGCCGGCACTTCTGCGACGCTGGGGCGTGGCCCAAAGAGGAATGCCGGGAACACCTGGGGCTCATCCGGGGACTCTGTAAAAGGGGCCATCTCCCATCATTCGAGGCTGGAGTCGGGTGGAAGAAGGACAAGGCAGAGAGGAGTGTGGTGGCGGCCTGAAGAAAGGCATTGTGGCCAGGACTGTGACTTTGGGGTTTGTTTTGTGCACTGATTTGGGTCTTAGTGACCGTAGCAATTACTTGTACTATCTATCTATCTATCTATCTATCTATCTATCTATCTATCTATCTATCTATCTATCTATCTATCTATCTATCTATCTATCTATCTATCTATCTATCTATCTATCTATCTATCTATCTATCTATCTATCTATCTAAAAGAGGTGAACTTTATTTATGGATGTGTGTTTTTCAGTGACTGAAGTTGCAACTTGAAACACTGGTAGTGCCGAGTCAATACTGGTCTTTATAGGGGTAGATGTAAAAGGTAATAAATAGATATTAAAAGTACTACATGACATAGATATTAAAGGCAGTAAACTGCATATATAAAATCACAATAGACTGATAGATAGTTACATAGTAAAAGCACTATAATGCATAGATTGTTCCATTTCAGTCGGAGTTGAGGGTCTGTGAAGACTAAAAAGTGGGTTTTATAAGGACACTCCAATCACAAGATAAACAAAAATAAATCTAATGTATCCCTTAAAGCACAAGATTATAGAGATCCTGTGAAGCACAGAGGATGGCTAACCTCTTCCACCCACAATTCAAAATCTCAAAGGACTACTTGATAGAATTTGCAGTCTTCTGTGCCTCCTGGCAGTTTCCACAGCTGTTGGAGACGACATGTGCGCACTGTACATTACGTGTTCTTGTATCACTATGGTTTCAGAGATGTCATCAGGGCGTAACTTTTACTACGCCAATTGACATGTACACCACATAGGAGCAAATTAAAGTTCTCACTCATAAATTTGGCATTTTGTGTGCTTTTGCCCTTATGCATTTAACAATTGAAACTAATAATAAATAGCATAGCTAGGCATGTTCCTTAAAATGGGCATACAGAGGTAAGTCTATCCATTTCGATCACTTGTGTCTTGGTGCCATTCTTTATTGGACATTCTCATCTTTCTTTGTCGGTCTTGTTGCCTTTGTTCATCAGACATTCCTGCTCACTTGTGGATTCCTAACAACATTACGTTTAGGCAGGAACACCGGCTACTGGACGTTTTGTCGTTTTATATATAGAGGGATAACAAAATAAATGTATTATATTTTTAATGAAAAGGCATTGAAAGTAAGTGTATAGTCCTGGCCTTTAATGTTAACATTGGTATTAAGATGTCTTGCCCTCGGTTACTGAAACCCTGACAAGATATATTTTTAAAACACAGAGTTCCAGAAATAATGTTCAGTTTTATGATGGGTTGGTGCCAACTGACCAAAGAAGGCCCTCAATGGTCTACAGTAGCACTGCTGACTGCTGCTTGCAGTTTGACTGCCTAAACATTTTTTGTTATCAGTTGGCATCCAAAAAAAAATAAAAATCAAGATCCAGGCCTTTAATGACCTCTTGGGCATGGCCATCAGCAGTGTGTCTGTCTGCGGAGAGAGTGTCGAGAGGTTTACTTACCTCAGCAGTAACATTCATGTGTCTGGTGACTCTTTCTATGAAGTCAGTAGATGGATTGGGAGAGCATGGGGTGGTCATGGGGTCGCTGGAAAGGGGTATGTGGCGCTCCTGATATCTGCAAAAGGACGAAGGTCAAAGTCTTTAGAGTCCTGCTGTTTCCTGTCTTCCTATATGGTTGTGAGACATGGACGCTATCCAATAACATGAGACGAAGACTGGACTCCTTCATGTGTGTCTCTTTGGAGACTCCTTGGGTACCGTTGGTTTGACTTTGTGTTGCTCATGGAGTCCAGAATGAGGCACATTACCTGCATTGTGAGGGAGCGTCAGTTACAGCACTACGGCCATGTGGCACGTTTCCCCGATGGTGAACCGGCTCGTAAGATCCTCATTATTGGGGACCAGAGTGGCTGGACCAGGCCAAGGAGTTGCCCACATAACACCTGGCTGCGGTAGATAGAGGGTCATTTCCGGAGGGTGGGACTGGACCGCATGTCTGCCTGAGGGTTTGCCAACCGGGATCCCAAGCTGTTTCATCGTGTAGTGGGTGCGGCAACGCGCTGTACGAGTGCACACTCCCCAACTTGACTTGACTTGACTTGTGCCACAATCCCTCCTAATCCACTAACAGCTGTGTTTGGTGGACTCCCAAACGGGCATAAAGTGTAGAAGGACAAACGAACTAGAATTGGCTTTACTTTACTATTAGCACATTGACTTTCTTGCTCAAATGGAAGAATCCTAGCCCACCTCTTTTAAGTCAGTGGGTACGTGATATTATATACTACTTGAAATTGACTTGAGTTGGCATCCATATTCAGAATACATGTTTTTAAAACAAAACAGTAATTACAGTATACAGGACAGTTGCACTATGTACTCATTTTTAATAACCCATTCTCAGCTGGGGTTAGGAGATTTTAATTATATTGGCAATGGCTAATCAAGGCTGATCAAGGCTGGCAGGTAACCAAACATTTTCAAGCAGATTCAGTCACCATTTACTGTATACTAGCTGAAATACCCAGCGTTTCCCGGGAGGACAATAACATTTTTTTTTAATTGTTTGAGAAAAACAGAATAAAAAAAAACACAACTTTAAAAATAAAAATAAATTAACAAACAATAAACCTGGGTTTGCTTCCCAGGTCCTCCCTGCGTGGAGTTTGCATGTTCTCCCCGTGTCTGCGTGGGTTTCTTCCCACAGTCCAAAGACATGCAGGTTAGGTGGATTGGCGATCCTAAATTGTACCTAGAGTGTGTGCTTGGTGTGTGTGTGTGTGTGTGTCCTGTGGTGGGCTGGCACCCTACCCAGGGATTGTTTCCTGCCTTGTGCCCTGTGTTGGCTGGGATTGGCTTCAGCAGACCCCCGTGACCCTGTAGTTAGGATATAGCCAGTTGGATAATGAATGGATAAAGACTCACTAATGTGCTTATCTTGCTGTGTTGTATGTATGTTATCATCAAGCTGACGCGCGGAACCGGGCAACTGTATTAAATTTGAAAAGCAACATGGGCGCGGTGGTGCTGCTCAAACATAAAGAATGCTGGCAGTCACCTCCAGTTTGTTCTCGTGTTTTTTTTAATTGTTTAAGAAATTGTTTAATTAAAAAAACACAACGTTAAAAATAAAAAAAAAATAAGAAACAAAGACTCACTAATGTCCTTGTCTTGCGGTCTTGTATGTATGTTATCATCCAGTTGACTCACTGAACTGGCCAACTCTATTTAATTTGAAAAGCAACATGGGTGCGGTGCCGCTCAAAAATAAAGAATGCTGGCAGTCGCCTGGTACATACTTACTGTGTCCTAGAAAGTATTTAAATCGTCAGAACTACTCTGGGCATCTCTGTGCTAGAAGGATTCGTGTTGCCGACGTGCTCGCATCGTTTGTGCATTAGCAGCTAAGCGACTGTCATTCTTAGGAGGTTTCGTTTTGCCGGTGTACTGGCCTCGTTTGGAGCTGGAGTCCTCACCCTGACTCTACGTCTCACTTCTGGGCCAGACAGACACACACACACAATCACACACACACTCACAAACACTTCCACGCGTAGAACTCTATTTAATTTCAAAATAAACAGGGAAGCTGTGCTGCTCAAACATAAAGAATGGTGGCAGTCGTCTGGTATATACTAACTGTGTAAGCCCATGCTGTTAAAAGCACAGGATCCTAGAAAGTATTGAAATCGTCAGAACTACTCTGGGCATCTCTCTGCTATGAAAATTCATGTTGCTGATGTGCCAAGCGACTGTCATTCTTAGGAGGTTTCGTTTTGCCGGTGTGCTGGCCTCGCTTGGAGCTGGAGTCCTCACCCTGACTCTCGTCTCACTTCCAGGCCGGACAGACACACACACTTCCACGTGTAGAACTCTGTTTAATTTCAAAAGCAACATGGGTGCGGTGGCGCTCAAACATAAAGAATGCTGTCAGTCGCCTGGTATATACTAACTGTGTCCTAGAATGTATTTAAATCGTCAGAACTACTCTGGGCATCTCTGTGCTAGAAGGATTCGTGTTGCCGACGTGCTCGCATCGTTTGTGCATTAGCAGCTAAGCGACTGTCATTCTTAGGAGGTTTCGTTTTGCCGGTGTGCTGGCCTTGCTTGGAGCTGGAGTCCTCACCCTGACTCAACGTCTCACTTCTGGGCCGGACAGACACACACACTTCCACGTGTAGAACTCTATTTAATTTCAAAAGCAACATGGGTGCGGTGGCGCTCAAACATAAAGAATGGTGGCAGTCGTCTGGTATATACTAACTGTGTAAGCCCATGCTGTTAAAAGCACAGGATCCTAGAAAGTATTGAAATCGTCAGAACTACTCTGGGCATCTCTGTGCTAGAGGGATTCATGTTGCTGATGTGCTCGCATCGTTTGTGCATTAGCAGCTAAGCGACTGTCATTCTTAGGAGGTTTCGTTTTGCCGGTGTACTGGCCTCGCTTGGAGCTGGAGTCCTCAACCTGACTCTACGTCTCACTTCTGGGCCGGACAGATACACACACTTCCACGTGTAGAACTCTATTTAATTTCAAAATAAACAGGGACACGGTGCTGCTCAAACAATGGTGGCAGTCGTCTGGTATATACTAACTGTGTAAGCCCATGCTGTTAAAAGCACAGGATCCTAGAAAGTATTTAAATCGTCAGAACTACTCTGGGCATCTCTCTGCTATGAAAATTCATGTTGCTGATGTGCCAAGCGACTGTCATTCTTAGGAGGTTTCGTTTTGCCAGTGTACTGGCCTCGTTTCGAGCTGGAGTCCTCACCCTGACTCTCGTCTCACTTCCAGGCCGGACAGACACACACACTTCCACGTGTAGAACTCTATTTAATTTCAAAATAAACAGGGACGCGGTGCTGCTCAAACAATGGTGGCAGTCGCCTGGTATATACTAACTGTGTAAGCCCATGCTGTTAAAAGCACAGGATCCTAGAAAGTATTGAAATCGTCAGAACTACTCTGGGCATCTCTGTGCTAGAGGGATTCATGTTGCCGATGTGCTCGCATCGTTTGTGCATTAGGAGCTAAGCGACTGTCATTCTTAGGAGGTTTACTTTTGCCGGTGTGCTTGCCTCGCTTGCGTATCCTCAGAGCTGGAGCCCTCACCCTGACTCTACGTCTCACTTCCGGGCTGGACAGACACACACACACACACACACACACACACACTTCCACACGTAGAACTTAATTTCAAAACCAACAGGGGTGCGGTGGTGGTGGCGCTCAAACATAAAGAATGCTGGCAGTCGCCTCCTGTTCGCCCTCTGGTGGTCGTTCCAAGTATTCACTGGATGATAACATGCATACAAGACCGTAAGATATTGTATATGTCAGTTTTGTCAGTATGCCATTTTATGGAAATTCAGTATGTGCATGGGAATAGTGGAGCTTACAGAGGAAAAAAGTAAAAAGACAGCAAGGACCTGCATTGCTTTTCAGGTCAAAAGGTATATTATATGCTGCAGGGATATTAAAAGCCTATGAATTATTCACAGATAGGTATTGAAAAGTCAAGCAAAATGACCCCTTTTATTGGCTAACTACAAAGATTACAATATGCAGGCTTTCGAGTCAACTCAGGCCCCTTCTTCAGGCGAGATCACAGATTGGTATGAAAGGCCCTATATAAAACAGATTGATAGTTCAAATGACATTTTTTAAACAAATATTAATTAACGCTACTTTATAAAATGTTAAACAGGCACCAGTGGCTTAGCATTTTTTTGCAGCAGCATTTTATCATTTTTCTTTGTGATTATTAGTTGAAGACATATATTGTAAATTCTGGCACAGGATGTCAGATGAAAATCACACTTAATGTCTACCAGATATAATCTTTTGCATTTACCGTGTGCCACAAGGGTGTAACTGTTAAAGAAAGGAAGAAAGAAGGTAGAGGTACATTGGAGTTTATAAGGGGTCTTACGAAAGTGTAGTGAAGTGAGATACGCCTTCAGTATGAATGCATTTTCATATTTATATTTCAGTATTTGAGAGATTAGAAGATGTAAGCTCTTTCTGTTACGAAAAAAGCAACACAACAATTTGCTGCATTATTCTTTAAATTGAAACCATTTGCAGTATTCTTTGAATGAAATACTATTTGCCCATGTTTCTGAAATGTCTTACAGTGGATTAGTGTTCCTCAGTGTTTCACTGCCCCAATGAATACTGAGAAACAAGAACAGATGACGCCTTATAAAACCTCTAAGTGGTTTACTGGAATATTATAAAACACCTGCATTTCGGCCACCTCTTAACCTAACCACCCCTTTCACTCAGCAGAGAAACCAAACAATAAGAAGCCATAAAGTCTCCAAACCCACAGTGCCCCCAAGAGTAAAGCAAAAGTAATTAAAGTAAAAGCATGACACATTTACTCCAGGGAGGTGTAAGGCATATTTGAGTAGGCCAGGAATGCACAGTATTATTATCCATCCCTCCATCCATCCATCCATTATCCAACCCACTATATCCTAACTACAGGGTCAAAGGGGTCTGCTGGAGCTAATCCCAGCCAACACAGGGAACAAGACAGGAAACAAGCCCACCGCAGCAGTATTATTATTACATACACAATATTACTGGATTCTAAATAATGTTTGTGGTATGAACTGGTCGCATCAAGGTATTGAAGAAAGAAGATTTTGTTTGATGCATTATTGAATGGGTGGCGCAGCAGTGTAATGATCAGCAGTATTAGCTGAGTCTGAATCCTCACCTCACAGCGCTGCTGCCTTGCAGTAAGGAGACCTGTGGGTTCGCTTCCTGGGTCCTCCCTGCGTGGAGTTTGCATGTTCTCCCCATGTCTCCGTGGGTTTCCTCCCACAGTCCAAAGATGTGGTGCATTGGTGCTCCTAAATTGTCTCTAATGTGTGCTTGGTGTGTGTGTGTGCCCTGCGGTGGGCTGGCACCCTGCCCGGGTTTCGTTTCCTGCCTTGCACCCTGTGTTGGCTGGGATTGGCTCCAGCAGACCCCCGTGACCCTGTAGTTAAGATATAGCGGGTTGGTTGATGGATGGATGGATGAATCCTCACCTTTGTGCTGTTTGTGCGGAGTCCTCATGGTCTTCTCATGTCTGTGTAGATTTCCTGCAACATGTTAGATTAATAGTAAACTTTAAATTAGTTCAGTGTTGGCACACTTTCTGGAATTAGTTTCTACTTTGCTGCCAAGGCTGCCTGATGATCTCTGGCCTCATAGATAGGTATAGAGAAAGACAGAAAGGGATGATACGGCAGTTAGACATTTTTCCCACTGTTGCAGGAACCTGAATGCTACTCCACAGTCACTCACAATAGAATACAATACAATTTATTTTTGTTTAACCCAAAATCACACAAGAAGTAGCGCAATGGTCTTTAATAGGCCCTGCCTCTTGACAGCCCCCCAGCCTTGACTCTCTAAAGAAGATTAGATAGATAGATAGATAGATAGATAGATAGGATAGATAGATAGATAGATAGATGGATAGATAGATAGATAGATAGATAGATAGATAGATAGATAGATAGATAGATAGATAGATAGATAGATAGATAGTGTAGTTGGCAGGACTAGATAGATAGATAGATAGATAGATAGATAGATAGATAGATAGATGGCAGATAGATAGATAGATAGATAGATAGATAGATAGATAGATAGATAGATAGATAGATAGATACTTTATTAATCCCAAGGGGAAATTCACATAATCCAGCAGCAGTATACTGATACAAAGAAACAATATTAAATTAAATAGTAATAAAAATGAAAAGAATTAAAATAAAATTAATGTTCGCATTTACTCCCCCGGGTGGAATTGAAGAGTCGCATAGTGTGGGGGAGGAACGTAGAAAAACTCCCAAAAAAAAACTCTTGTAAGGAACAAAATGGAAGAAACCTCAGGAAAGGCAGTTCAGAGAGAGACCCCTTACCAGGTAGGTTGGGTGGTCAGTGGGTGTCAAAAAGAAAGGGGACAACAGAATACAATACACAGAACAGAATGGATCCTCAATGCAGTATAAAAATAAAAATTACATATACGGAGCAGAATTTAACAGTAGATGATATCCCATACTGCGGTGGGTTGGCACCCTGCCCAGGATTGGTTCCTGCCTTGTGCCCTGTGTTGGCTGGGATTGGCTCCAGCAGACCCCCGTGACCCTATAGTTAGGATATGGCGGGTTGGATAATGGATGGATGGATGTATTGTATTGTACTGTACAGTGCTTTAGTGTCTGAATGTGTTTTTATCTCTCTGTGATTTTTAATGGTAGTAAAGATAAAAAGCAGGCTAACAGGCCGAAATGGAGTGATTGTGCAGGTTAACGGCAGGTCGTTTTGTCGAGGGATAGGGTGGGGTTTGGAGACACACTCTGGGAACTGCAAGACAGGACCTTGCAGTGGAAAAATCCTTATCCACCCATCCATGTGGCACATCCTTCTCAGATCCTCCTGGCATCATAATGAAGGAGAGCACGTCTGAGCAAACAGAGCCGTGTGCTTTTGAAGGGTGGGTGAGCGCTTCCTCTTATCGCAGTTGTTGTTTCAGCCCAGCAGCTGTTTGGTTTGGCCAGGGTTCGTCATGGGTGTTTCCAAGGGCAGGGAGTGCTATCAAACCGATGTCGAGGAGAAATGTTCAAGGTTCTCAACTGATCACATTTTTTTTTTTTTTTTTATGGATGTAAACTTGTAACCCATCCAGAGGATATGACAAAACTATGAGATCTCTAGCTGCTTCCTGGAAAGTGTTGGGCGACTTTTCCTGTGTCTCTTTGTCCTTCTGCTTAATTATATCTTGCTGAATAATTTGGGACAGCCTGGATAGAACTTGACAGACTGAATGGTCTCCTCTCATCTGTCCCACTAGTCCCAGTCTTAACTCACTGTCTGTGTGGAGTAGGCATGTCTACCTTGTGTGAGTTTTTCTGTCACACCTCTAAGACACGCATGTTCAATCAGAAACGTATATGTGTAATAACAATATAAGTTTAATATCACTGTGCTCTGTACAATAATTATTTTATAAATCCACTCACATGTACAGGCCAGGCCAGAGTTGGCACACAGGGGGCTCTCAGCATTTAGAACTGCTAGGCAAGCATTTGAAGAGAGAAGGTACAACTACGACAATAGGCATTGATAGATAGATAGATAGATAGTGTAGTTGGCAGGACTGGATAGATAGATAGATAGATAGATAGATAGATAGATAGATAGATAGATAGATAGATAGATAGATAGATAGATAGATAGATAGATAGATAGATAGATAGATAGATAGTGTAGTTGGCAGGACTGGATAGATAGATAGATAGATAGATAGATAGATAGATAGATAGATAGATAGATAGATAGATAGATAGATAGATAGATAGATACTTTATTAATCCCAAGGGGAAATTCACATAATCCAGCAGCAGTATACTGATACAAAGAAACAATATTAAATTAAATAGTAATAAAAATGAAAAGAATTAAAATAAAATTAATGTTCGCATTTACTCCCCCGGGTGGAATTGAAGAGTCGCATAGTGTGGGGGAGGAACGATCTCCTCAGTCTGTCAGTGGAGCAGGACGGTGACAAAAGTCTGTCACTGAATCTACTCCTCTGTCTGGAGATGACACTGTTAAGTGGATGCAGTGGATTCTTCAATTGTACTCTTCCTGTATGTTAGATGAAATGGAATCTTCTCCTTCCCTTGTTTGGAACCTAAGTAAGGGCCTGCACGTGGAGAAACCAGTAGAAAAACCAAACACCTCGAAGCCGACGGACAGATGCGGGATATCGTCATCCGTCCTGAAAAGCCTTCCAGCACAGCGATGAGAAATGGCAGACTGTATAGATCAAGATCCCACTTTGGTATTGTCTTGCTATAGACCTCCCGTCTGTAATGCCACGTAAATCGTCAGTAAAGAAAGTTAAGTTATTTTCTCTTATGTGATTTTTACCGCCGTATCACTATGGGAGGGATATCGCCTTTTAATATCATATCTATATAGTTTTCGGTTACTTAAAACGCTGCAATTACAAAAGAACTTATTTCAACGAGGAAGCTATCGCCCCTTTAAAGCAGCGGTCGAGCTCCAGTCCTGGAGGGCCAAAGTGGCTGCAGGTTTTCATTCTAACCATCTTCTTAATTAGTGACCAGTTTTTGATGCTAATTAACTTCTTTAGCCTTAGCTTTAATTAGCTTGACTCCGGCCCCTCAGTTGTTTTTTCCTTAATTAGCAGCCGGACAGTAATGAGACATAAAACAAGCAGGACATGACCAGCTCACCTGTACCCATCAAACAAAATCTGAAAATAAAGATGAAGGTCTCAGTAAGGTTGATCCCTCAGGATACCAAAACATTTTAGAAGTTCTTAGAATTGGCTCCAGCAGACCCCTGTGACCCTGTAGTTAGGATATAGCAGGATGGATGATGGATGGATGGATGGATGGAGTTCTTAGAAAAAAAACAGAATATCAACAGTTTTGGAAATGTCTGCTGTGGCAAAAAGAGAGCAGCAACAAGCCATGGAATTGAATAACGGGTTTAATGAACAGCAAGAATCTGCTTCTCATTAAGGAACCGGTTGGAGTTTGAAGCCCCAATTTAGCTGGTCATCTGTTGGCTCGTCTCCTGTCTCATTTCTGTTTGGCTGTCATTTAATACTTAAGACTTAATCCTTAAAAACAGGGCTATTAAAATAGAGGGGAAAGAACTTAATTAGCAGTGAAAACTGGACACTGATTAAGAAAAGGGATAGAAAGAAAACCTGCACCCACTGCGGCCCTCCAGGCCTGGAGTTTGACACCCGTGCCTTAAAGGAACAATATGTGAGTGTGGCTATGTGAGCATTTATGTGACCTGCCAAGGGCTGACAAAATGCCTCCTGCCCATTTTTGGCTGCTCAATTCCAGCATTACTAGAATTGGGTTAACAACAAGCCTGCCACTGGCTCACACTGCCAGATCAATGTTATTTTGTACAGTTCATTTTTCAAAAATGAATATCATTCCACTGTACTTAACAGCACAGTGGCACAGAGGGTAGTGCTGCTTCCACATAGTTAGGAGACCCGGGTTCGCTTCCTGGGAGTGGAGTTTGCTTGTTCTCCTCCTGTCTGCGTGGGTTTCCTCCCACAGTCCAAAGACATGCCAGTTAGGTGCATTTGTGATCCTAAACTGTGCTTGATGTGTGGGTGTGTGCCCTGTGGTGGGCTGGCACCAAACCCGGGATTTGTTTCCTGCCTTGCGCCATGTGTTGGCTGGGATTGGCTCCAGCAGACCCCCATGACCCTGTAGTTTAGATATAGCGGGTTGGATAATGAATGGATGGATTAGATTCGATTCAATACACTTTATTAATCCCCAAAGAGAAATGAAAATGCATAGTGCAGCAAAAACATGGAATACACAGATGCCGACTCAAAGTACAATACAAGACAACAGAAAATAAACATATAATCTTGATATAAAACGACAAAACATTTGGCATCAGGCCAGGCATGATGTTATCCAGCGTCCACAACAGGGCTGAAATGTCTGATGAACATGAGCAACAAGACATACAAAGAGAGGCCGATGTATATCCGGTGAACAGACCAACATGCACAATGTGATTGAAACAGGCAAACTTACCATTGTACCAGTGTGCCCGCTTTACTAAATGGGAATTTTGCTGTGCTAGTACAATGTATATTAAGCTGCTGTACAGTGGTGTGAAAAATTATTTGCC